>NC_027749.1:11321580-11369841 GCF_000695525.1 Brassica oleracea var. oleracea | reverse complement strand
GTTTCGCACAAAAAAACACCTGAATTCCGAACACCCTCAAATCTGTAATAAATGATTTCAGCAATAACTATAATGTCATAAATGCAATGGTGTACGGCTTATATAAGATTTACCTTCGATGCTAGATACAGAACACCCACCATCCGCCATACCCTTTCCTCCCTCACCATATTGTATGCAGCTCATGCCTCTGTGTGTAAAATTCGCTGCCTCAAGTTCCCTTGTTCGGTAGCCTTTTTTACTCCTCAACAAGGAGACAGACAAAGAGATAGGGTTCGTACGTTTTTGTATTAAATAATTAATAGTTGCCCTGTTTTTAATTAATAAATTAAAGTAAAACACATGTTTTACAAAGTCACCAATCATTAATGGCCATTCTTCCACCTTGGAGCCGTTGTTTCCCGCGAGAAATCATCACATATAAGGCCTTCAAGTTTTGGGGTCAAATAGCCCAAAAACGAAACTCAATACCATGTTTCCTTCTGAAATTAAAATAATATAATATTCAATTCGTCTCTTACACGCACATCCGGTGCGCGTGTGTCGGTATTCCTGAGGCAAGTTTTTCTGGGCAAAAGACAGTCTGGTCCCACGAATTTCAGCTCAAGATTGTGGGGCAAAAAGGTTAATACTGTCCACTTTTTCTTCTATCTCCTACTAGGTTGCCCAACAACCTAATTAAAACATGGGCTTGCCCAAATTTCTAATTCAAACTTAAAAGTTGCCCAATCTTCTAATTTTCCCTAATGGTAAATTGGATCTTCTAATTTTCCCTAATGGTAAATTGGACCAGAACTCTCGACTTACATTACAGGACAGAGTATTTGAGCCCTTATTCGCATGACAATTTTGGTTATCTGTTTGGGCCAAATCCATAGGTTCAATAATTTTCCACTGTTTTACAAAATATTTTACAGCAAAAACTCTATAGATTAATATTATTGTGACTTTAGTATTTTATTAACTTATAAATATTAATTTATAAAAAAATATCTTGTTTATACTTTTATACTTTTTAATTATATTTTAAAATAAAATAATAGTTTATTCACCGTTTTTATACTTTATTGTATCATACAAATTACATGTGTTTTAGATTCTATTAAACATCATCAAAATATTATAAAATCTTAAAAAAACAGAAATAACTCTATTGTAAATATAAAACAAATAATACAATGTATTATTTATAATTATATAATATATATAAATTATAAATTTATGATTTTAATAGCACTACATATTTATATAGAATGTTTTACAAAATATTACTTTATTATTTTATCGATTGTGTCTAGAGATGGCAATGTTGGACCTGCACCACCGCGGACCTGGCCCGTTAGGAATTGCTGCGGGGTTGGTTTGGGCCGGCATAAAGTCCAAAAAAGTGGGTCCTATTAATATATATATTTATTATTTATTATTTTATAATATATAAAATTCAAAATAAATAATAGTGTACATAAAAAGATTTCTATACCGAATATTACCGAAAATTCGCATGAAAAGGAAATTGGATTTCATTTCGTTTCTGATTTTAAAACTATATTAGAGATGGCAAAGTTGGAACTGGACTGCAGGTCTAGTCCATAAAGCTTGCTGTGAGGCGGGTATGGACCAGCATTTGGTAGGTCCAAAAATTTGCAGGCCTTGCAGGATGTTACTGTGCGGAAATGGGCTGAATGCGGGATGGGTTCCAAGTTGACTTATGGGATTTTAAAGACCCGCAAAACTTTAATCTTCATTTGTGTCTTCACCTAAAAACGAGAGAGATAGCAAAGAAGGCGATTCGGCGTTAGATCTTCACCGATAACCTTTGGAGCTTCGGTGACGGTGGTTTGAGGGTCGATGATGCTTCTGGTACTTGCGTCTTCGGTCTGCACCAGTGGAGCTTTTTCTAGCCACCAGAAGAAGTTTACGAACTCACTTTCTACCGAAAAAGAAGATCCAGCTCCGGCGACGGATTCATCAAACTAAAGAATGGTTTTTAATTTATGATTTATAATTTTTGGATTCAGCAAATTATATAAATTTGTTATGTTAATATGTTTGGAGTTCGACAAAGTAAGTTAAATAACTAAACAAGCTTTTTGAATAACAAATAAGTAAAACACTGATGAATTTTGTCCGGTTCAATCCACGACTTGACTCATATCCTGGAGCGTCTTAAAGCATCCTGAAGTGTTCTGAAGCGACTTGGATTACGTCATGAAGCAGTATAATCGCGGATCCCGCATGCCCATCTGTGAAGGCCTACATACATTGTGGGACGGGTTTGGACAGCCATTCCTGATACCGTGGTCCATGCGGACATAACCCGCTCGAAAACGTATCCTTCTCTGCGGTACGGGACGGATAAATCTGTTTCTCATCTCTAAACTATATATCAATATCCAACGAGAATTGCGGTTGTTTCGTTTATTATCAACTAGCAAATCAAATTTCGTTGGCCCAAAAATATAGGGTAGTGGTCTGTTTTGGGCTAATAGATTGTATTTATTAGGCCGCCTCAATCGTTTTTGTGTTTATTGGGTCCCCATTTTTCTATTGTCTGATCGTCAATTTTTTGTTGGAACTATATCTCTGTTTTATTTACTTTTTTTCATTGGAATAAAAATATCAAATCAGACCAAACTAAAACGCTTAAAGATGGTTAAGCCGACATGTTTGGCACCCTAAGAGAAGTAGCTTCTGATTGATAAATTGTATATGTACTAGTTAAAGGTCAAAAGTAAAAATGGATTCTGCCGACAATTGCTTGGATTTGATTCTATTTAGAAGATTTTACTCTTTAAAATCCATCAAAATCCAACCTTGGACAAGCTTTTCTCACACATTATTGGTCACAGTTGTGTCTTCATCTTTACTTTTGCAAGTACATAATTATTCTGATAATTCAATTCTATTACTAATAGAGGAGGGCCAAAGTGTCAGTAATGATACATGGATGGTGAGTTGATAAACATCTCTTTCTGATTAGTTCAATTCTTTCTTTATAGTTCTTTAACTTTTAATTTGCTAAATGATATCAATACATTAGCCACAAAATTATAAAAAAAATGTTCCAAAATATTGGTAAGACACTATCATACGGAACTGACAGAAGTACTTCATATACAGTCTACCTGTAGGTTGAATTTTAAATAGTATAATTTGTATGTGATTTGTCTGCCAAATTATTCTCTTTTGCTCTTGTGGTAAACATAACAAAATATTAAAAGTTACTAGCTACAGACACGGGACATCCCACGAAATGCAAAAGATACCGTTTGTAAAACTAAAAAGACAACTACAAACTGGTCTCAATCTATCATTATTTAAGATCTTGGAAACTTGTCGACTGTAGAAATGTAATTTGCTGGTAGAGAAACCAAACCAATCAACCATGATAATATAAGTTGCAGCATGTGATTTCGAACATATCTATGGATATACATTTACTTACTAAAAAATAGTTGGACGTATCTCACCATATACATGTTCATATTCATATTCAAACTGATAATATAGACAATTGTGACATGTGTCCCCCAGATTTTAGAACATCCAACTAATTACACATGTAGAACCCTTCTCCACATGAAAGCATAATATTTAAATTCAGAAATTGATAGATGTTTTCTAACTGAACTAGCCATACTTCATTAAATTATTAGACAAACTTTTCTCATCTATAAATTTGATATTTCTTCCAGGAATATATTACAGAAATTTTAAGTTCACGCCTTATCAAAAGAAAAAAGTATTTTAAGTTAATTTTCTGATGAAACTAAAGAAGTGATAATAAATTCCAAGTGCCTAATCAAGGGTCGAAGTCAGATTAATTTCGACACATGAGAGACCTTAGTATGAGAGACCTTAGCATGTGCCTACTCCGTTCACTGGCACCACAAATTCAACTCTCCCTTTTTTCATTTCTAGTGAAGGATATTGGTTTCTAATATTACATTTTAATCACGTAGGTAAAACTTGTGTGATATTTGGAGGTTTTATAGTGTGATAGTTTGGGTGGTTGGCTGGTTGCCCCCCCCAAAAAATAGTGATAGTTGGGTGAAAACTCTATGTTATAAAATTGTATTCGTATTGCACCATAGCTAGATGCATGTGACATTTCCTCTTTTTAATAATTTTTCATTTGAACTAATATTCAATTAGTTTTCTTACAATAAAATAGAAGGAAAAAAGTCAAAAACGATCAGGCTTCCTGTCTGCCAATGTTAAAATTAAAATTCTTTTCTTGACTCTCAAATCAATTTTTAAGGAGTTTAAGATAAACTAATTTAATTCAGTTCAGGTATGGACAGAGATTATAAGTTTGTCACATAATAGAAATAAACATTAGAGAAAGAGGATAACACAGGTAAAGATTAAACGAAATATTAATGATTATATGCAAAATCTATACTATTAAAACTGAATTACAAATATAAATTTAACCTCAAAATAATATTTAATTACATTCTAATGCCACTGAAAAAACTACATAATCACATCCTTTAGTATTTATTAAAATTTTGTCAATCATAAAAACATACCTAAATTGATTTCTAAACCATTTAATGTTGAAACTTTCTAAATATTTCTCATTTTTAATAACTTTCCAAAATTTGATATTTAATTGTTATACAAACAAAATATTCTGTAAAAAGATATCACTCAAAACCTAAATAGACAAATTAGTATATGCTAAACAGTAATAATTCGAATTTGATCTAAACCTCAACTCCATTAATAATAGATCTTTATCCAGAATTACAATAAACTAAATCATATATTATGTAAAAGACTTTTTGGCATTTAATAGATTCACTTTCAGTAATTTTCCTTATTTCTTTATTTGATAAAAAATCAAAAGTTCAATTCAAAATTTTAAAATACTATAGGAGTTTTTTATTATTATTTTACCAGATTAACCATATCACGGACTGACAACAATTTTTTTATATCTTAACAGAAATTTAATTAACCGTTATATCTAAACCGGTTTTATATTCGAGTCACCAAAATTCATTGTCGAAACCGCATGTCAAAAATAAATATGAAAATATTGATTTCATCTAATTTAAATAATTTAGTTAAAAATAATGAGCAAGTGCTGGTTGAAAGATAAAATAATATTACAACATAAATAAAAAAATTAAAATAATTACATCAATATATGATTTCTATTTATTTGTTGGCAAAAATATAAAATGCAAATTGAAAAGTAAAAATATATAACATGTATACCTTCTCCTGTAAATAGTTAATATATTTTTGACAAGCAGATCCAAATATAGTATTGTTTAAAAGGCATGAATAAACAAAAATAAAAATAAAAGAAAAGAGTTTTAAAAGCTAAGGCATGAAATAATCATGCATGATGCATGATTAAGGGAAATGAAACAAGTTTGAATATTTTCTAAACGACAAAACAAGAAAAAAAGAAAGAAAGTCAACTTTATTTAAGGGACTTCATATATCAATTTCACATATATGAAAAAAAATTACTACACTCTTCACTCTTCAGAGTGACAAGTCACCGAACAAACAGCCTAAATTCAGATAAAATGCCATTAATGATTTAAATGATAAATACAAATAAATCATAAAGGGACGGTTTACACATTAAAAAAATAATAATACTACTAAACAGTTGTTCATCTCACGTTTGTGTTTGACTGTTGAACACAAAAACAAATATATACACATAAAAGTATACGTCATGTTATATACGTATATATGGCGATGGATGTTTTTCATGTGGAGGTTCTATATATATATAACTGTCATAAAAAATAACTGACGGTCTGAATTGTGTCAGAGAAGGGTTCCTCTCTTTCTCGTGTTATCATCCATCTCTGAAACATACTTTTGTAACCGTCTCTGTTTCTTCTTCTTCTTCTTCTTCTTCTTTCTCCAAGATTTGATCTATAATGGGGAAGACGAGCGGGACGAGAGATTGGGCTCAGATCTACGCCATCTACGGGATCGAGCAGAAACACACTCTCTTCTTCTTCCTTCTCAACGCCATTGCTTTCTCTCTACTCTCCACCGTCTTCTTCCTCTACTTCCACCCCATCTGCCTCTTCCTCGAGTCCTTCCTCTTCTCCAGCTCCTCCCCCGCCGCGGCTAGATTCTCCGCAGGTTTCTTCGGAGCCGTAACGGCGCTCTCCGCCGTCTGTTTGTTCTTCGCGGCGGCGAACTTTTTCTACTCCGCGGTGCCGCTACGGTACGAGATGGCGCAGAAGATGGTTGGATCGGTGGGAGATTGGTCGAGCGTGAAGACGGCGCTTGATCTCGGCTGCGGTCGAGGGGTCTTGCTGAATGCGGTGGCGATGCAGCTTAAGAAAACCGGTAGTTCGGGTCGGGTCGTCGGGTTAGACCGATCCATGTCGACAACTCTCTCTACTCTCCGCACGGCTCACATGGAAGGTGCGCGTCTTGACTCTTGAGTTATTAATTCCGTTGACCTTTTGACTAATTTTACGTTTCGTATACTTTTCTCGTTGACCAACCACTACTATTAGTTTTCATTACATATATTGTTTTTTTCTGTTTAAACGTATATTGTTTTTTTAAAGAACATATGTTGTTTTTTCGGGTCAGAAAACATATACTGTTTTTGTTGTTATTTTCATACAAATTTTTATATTATTATCCACTATGTTTTTTAAATTAAAACGCGTTTATTATTTTGATTAGTAAATCGATAACCTTATGTTGTGGAGAATGTAACATATAGGAGTGCAAGAGTACGTGACTTGCCGTCAAGGAGACGTAAGACGGCTTCCGTTCGGTGACAACTACTTCGACGTGGTGGTCTCCGCCGTGTTTCTCCACACAGTTGGGAAAGAATACGGTCAGAAAACGGTGGAGGCGGCGGCAGAGAGGACGAGAGTGCTAGGAGAAGCGGTGAGAGTGTTGAAACCCGGCGGCGTAGGAGTGCTGTGGGATCTTGTACACGTGCCGGAGTACGTGCGGAGGTTACAAGAGCTGAGGATGGAGGAGATTAGGGTTTCGAAGCGAGTCACTGCGTTTATGGTTAAGAGCCATATGGTCTCGTTTAAGAAGCCTAGTCAGCATTTTGTGGGTCCTGGAGAAGTACGTTTAGATTGGAGATGTTAAATGACGTGGAAATATGAAAACGTTTTGTTTCTTACTTTTTTCTTCTAATTAGGGAATCTATATGGCCAAAATATAAGTGAATTTCGTCGATTTGCAGTGCATGGGTATGGATAGAGTTGTGTATTTGTGGAGAGCTTTAAAAACACTAAATTGATCTTAATTTTGTATCATATTGACATAAACCCATGTTCCAAAAGGTCGATTATGTTTCAAAACCATTTTTTTGGGTGTTTAGGAGTCGGACAAAAAATTTATTTCGAGAATAATAATCAAAACCTGATTGAATAACACCAACCCTTCGAAAGAGATTAAACTTCTTTTCATTTCTAACTAACAATTTTAGAGTATTTTAACATTTTATTTCACTAAAACTGATTTGAAATCGACTATAGAATTCGACAAATGAAATACAGGAGAATTAATGAATTTTATTAAAAATAAATAAACGAATATTTTTATGACAAAAACAACACAACCATGATCTTATTCAGAATAATAAACAAGTAGACATTTTCAGACCCATAAAACAGATGAATTTCTATACAGTTGAATAATAACACGATAACAATTTTTGTAATTTAAATATATATTCTGTTATATTTTACTTTACGATAGCACGACAAGACTAGACCTATAATCTATTGAAGGATAATTGGTATTGGTTTACTCTCTCTCTCGAATATATGCCATGTATCAAACACGATTTAATATGATGTGAGCCAGCTTAGAAAATTAGGTTGGAAGTTAATGCTACGAGCAATGAGCATGCCAAATCTAGGGAGTTGATTATGTGGAAGACTTTAGTTTGCTTGAAAATGAAGTGATAGTTACTTAGTTAGTACATAGTGTCAGCATCAGTGTGTCACGATCGACTTATTGATTACCATTCAGCTATAATTGAACTTTTGATATTTTCCGATTTTTGTAATACAATTTATATTGCCTAACCTTTTAAAAAAAATTCTAATAGTAACCTGTGAAATTCTTGCTACCTAAACGTGGAAACAGTAGTACCATTCGATCCAAGAAAATGAAGAAGCTATCTGAGAGCTAATATTCTGGTGGTGGAGGCATCTTCTTTTCACTGTCTCCTCTTTTGTCTCGCTCTCTTCTTTCTTCTTCTAATTTATACTCAGTAAAAGTGGTTGAAATGAGCCATGTTTTTTTTGAAGAAGCTGAAACGAGCCATGTTAGTATTAACTATGTTCAATTTATATTTTATCTGGTTGAAATGAGTTAAATGTAGGAAATTTTTATTCTATACTCATCAAAAACTAAAAATCAGCAACTAACCATTACAAATTTGGTGTTATGATGATACAATAAACATTATGTTAAAAATTGACAAATTTGAAAATATTAATATAAGTTGAAAAAGTGAATGAACTGCATTAGTATTCTGATAAAAAGAAATCGAAGCGTGTATATTCTTTGTTTCCCCTACCATTATCGTTGTTATTTGCCGCACATTAATTGGATCTAATGATCTTTAACCTTTTTTGGGGGGCACAACTTACATTAATTCTCAAACATTGGGCTACAAATAGAAGAAAAGTTTAACCAAACTCGACAAACACAAGACAATACAACATAAAATGTAGATGCAGAAAAACCTCTAAGATAAATTGTCACATCTTTAACTATAATCTTTATATGGCTATTTCACTAAATTTCTCCCCATAACGGTCTTTCACTTAGTTCACTCTTAAATATAGCAGTTGTACCTTAGTTTGGTTCTTCGGGAATAATATTTTTTTCCTATCCAGATTCTCTCGAGAGTTGAGTTCTCTCTAAAACTTTTCCTTTTGAAACAAACAGATAAAGAGTTTGATTGTGACATTCATTTGGTGTGTAATAGTATCAAACAAAAGTGTTGTTTGCGTAATTCAAACTCTCATTGACGACCAATGAACTCAATTCTTTGATATTTCTATGTCGCAAACCAACAAAAAAAAAACATACAATAAAATACTTATCGACTGTTCTCGCAGCAAATACTCTAATGAAATTTGAGTCGGGAGTGGAAAATGTTTAAGTGAACTACCTTTACTACTTGACAGGGACGCAATAAGAAGAACTGAGAAGTGGAGGCAAGACGCACACTAAGTGAGGACCTGGTGGATTGCTGCTTACATTTGCTTCTTCCACGTTTGGCAAACCGAGCTGAGGAGGACGGACATAACCCGCAACTAATGGAACACATAGTATCGATATTACCACTCTTGAACCTGTAATAATTTTAACCACCCAAAAAAAAAAACATATCAACATTAGTATGCAAGTCTTTCCTGCAACAAAACAAGAAGAAGAATAAAAGATTACTTTACCTTGCTCCTCTGAGAGAGAGACATAACCTCTCTTCCTACCCGCAATCATCCAGTTCTCCGAATTTGCATTGACTTCGTATAACACCTCATCCTTGTGGAAACAAAACAATCACAAATTCAAAAGGGAAAACCTGGTAATGATGAACTGATCGTGGATCGATGATTATAGCAAATGACACTCGGAAGGAAAAGTAATATATAATATAAAGTTCGATCTAGACATGACTTACATGTTGCTGTTCTACAGCTTCACTTCCCTCGAGCTCTTTCAGCCTTTCGACTCTCCACTGCATGGTAATAAGTTTCCCGACCCTAAGACCATCAGAAGGAAGTGGAAGAAATCCAACTGTCAGGCAAGGATCAAGCACTGGACGCTGCAAAACAATAGCACTCTTGAACACCAAATCTCTCCTTTCAGCATCAGCTACAGAGTGATCTGCAGCATCCACTGGGTTGTGTGCTCCAGCAGCTCTATCACCATGGATTTCATATTTGATATTCAGAATGCTCTCTGGTAGCTGCAAATCTTTCCCTTATGTTGTGCAAACAATTAGTTAGTTCGCAGTAGTTATCCACAACATTTTTTATAAAAGAAAATTTGTTTCTGTTTTAGTATGCAAATGTCATTTTGTATATGCCAATACCCACTGCATCAGTGAGTTATGGATGAAAAGTACAAGTCAGAGGTCAAGAGTTTTGACCCGTTCTATAAGTGGATCTCCCTATATATTATATGTTAAGTTACCGTTATTATACGCAGTGTTCTGACATCAGACATAGTTTCCTTATCGCAGATGGCCTTATCAGTTTAAGTGTGTTTACCTGATGGCATTGTCTTCTCTATGGATATACTGAACACGACTGCTGCTCTAGACCCCGGAGACACAACAAGCGGAAAAAACGTGGAAGTTGGTCTTCCATCACTTTTTCCATGAACAAATCCATCTTGAAGATCAAGCCAAGCATCAAGAACTATCAAGTTGGCCTTGACAAGGGAGTGTAGCATAACCTGTAAACAAGAATTATTTGATTAATAATCTTGGGTGGACATGAATAAGAGTGAGGGGACTGAGAGGTTAAGAATAAAAAGTTGGCTACCTGCAAGACCAATGTGCCATCATTGCATTTGTTTGCCACCCTTGTAGTCACGTCAAAAGGGTCGGTGAAATGTGCAGCTATCGTTCTGCTCACATAACAAAACCTCTGATGTGGAACAAAGATTATCAAGATTTACCATAACAGGAAATATATACAATACCTCTCAAATATCTGGTTATGATGCACACCAAATTCAAGTTTCAGAGCCACAGTTCTCATTCCCTCTAAAATATCTTGTTTCAGTGGAGTGACTGTTAACGCAAAAGAAAATCGATCAGTGGGCAGTGGATGTGACGAGAGACATTGTAATAATCAGAAAATGATTTATTGCTGCAAACCTGAAGATGAACCTCTAGCAAGCTTCTCACTCAATGCACGAACAGGGACCCACAGAATAGAACTCACATTGCTCGCCCATTCTGAGAAAACTATTTTACCGTCGCAGAGATTAAGTACCTCTGAATCAAGTTTTGGAGAGACATGGCTATCTTCTACAGAAACTTCAGCTTTTGTTGCACCAGCATCACAATCTGTTTCTACGTATCTCTCCATCTCAATGCCGTATGAGTCTTCAATCTTTAGCCCTGGACCAGTATCAATGTGCAGGATGGCGCCTTTCAGTGAGTAATTAATAGGACGTACAATGACACCAATCCACTGAGCTTCATTTATAAGCAGCGCAGAAGATACAGCTGCAGAAAGATCAACCAGAGCTCTTGGTTTGGACACCTAATGAATAAGATGTTTATCGTATCAATCAAGGAAACAAATGTTACATACGAGTATCACTACTCACGCATGTAATTAAGGATTTTCTACTGTTCCACAAGCTGTAATAAATTTCTTAGAATTGGCCCAATTGGGAGATCGTGTACCTTGAGGATAGGTCTGGTTGGCTTTTCATAACTCATAAAATCATCAGTTTCTCCAGGACCACCCTTTGAAAAGCTGTGAGACCTGAATCTCAAGCGACCAATCTGGCCAGTAACGACTCCCAGAACATAGGAACCCGGTTTTTGTGGAGGCAAATCAAATGTGATAGTATTCCTTCCGGGCTTTAGTACAGTTGCAGCTGAACTCTTCAAAGCCTGAAACCCAATTCATATACATATTTCTTAAGAACGTGAAATTTGATAGAAGAATAGGACGAGAACAATGTCTAATGGAGCCAAACCTGGCCGCCTTCGTCAGTGTTGTTGGTCGCTACCAAGGTAAGACTAAGCGAATCAAGGGTGATATCATCAGGAAAGCCACTCCACACAGTGACAGATAGATTCCCAGGGTCTCCATCACTCAACTGAAGCGGAGGACCAGTATTTCCAGAAAATGTTATCAATGATGACACATCTAAGGGAACTGGGTTCTTCATTTCACTGTGTGCAATATTGACAACCTCGGACTGAAACGCTTGCCGCTCCTTGGACGAGAATAAGCTCTTATCCAACGAAAGTAGCCTAACACAAGATGACATGTACCCAGCTTGATCATTAAGAATCTTTTGACACTCAGCTAAATTGGGCAAGACTTCTGCTAGCAAATCTTGCCATCTTTCACCCGCATAAAGGGCGCAAACTTTTTCATAAGAGTTTGCAGCCAAATCATATTTCCCGTGCTTGAAGCAGACAGCTGCGATTTCACCATCAAGAACGACTCCATGTCTCTTCCACCAAGAACGGTGATAGTTTTCGGCGGCACCTTTGGTTAGATTAAGATATTTATGCTGCCAAAACAAAATTTACACATGAAAAGCTAGAAGAAAGACAAGTATCAACATCAGAAGAGTATCCGTATGTAAATGGCCTTTGCACAATCGAACTTCCTCGTTTACTACCTCGAAATCCTGAACAGATGACAATGTCTTCAACAAATCGTGATCCGAAATGGTAAGCCGCAGAGCGTGTTCAGCTGCAACAAAAATTTCAGCAAGCCTCATAGGCCTATCAAGCGGACTCTCAAAATTTCCAGGTGAGGAATTTGTTCTCGACATGGGAGCTGCTTGTACTTTAAGTGATGAAGGGGTTCTCGGAGACGCTTCTAAACCTGATCTGTCGGAATATATAAACATATCATTTTAGTTCCTCAAAGAACAAACAAAGGTGATGATGATTTGCAATTTCTGCTGGAAGTTCAAAAATATTTGAGATACAAGTGCTAACAAATTTTAAAACTTTAAGGGCTAAAAGGACATAATTTTATTTTTTAATTTCATTACCCTTCAGTAAAACCTGGGCGGCCATCAAATATTTCAGAAATATTTCCAGTAGAAAGAGAAGCCCTTCTTCTGTTAGCCACACGTAGAAGGACAGATGGTTCAAGGGGCAAAGGCTTCCGTTGGATACCAAAGTGCTTGGTCCTTGAAGTTGCTTGTAGAAGAGTCTGTAAACTAGGAGATAAGTATTCAAAAAAACCAAGATGGTATATATAGTTACGCAGACCTAGATTGCATATACATTCACTACACTACACTGGTAAACATAATTATGTTTGGGTCGACAAGAGGCTATGCAAGCACAATTAACTCTTAGCCTGTTTAAAGCATGGTTGGCTTAAGAAAAAGTGCTATAAGTTAACACATTCACGAAGCAGAACATGCAGATTATACCTTTTCTTTTTCAAGCACCTCAGAGGAAGCATCTGGTGGAAGAGATGGCCAGACCGCTGGTTTTGGCCAAGGCAGCATACTGAGACAAGCGCTGCGCAAAAAATGCGTAGAAGTTACTACATTGGTTAAGCCAACAAAGACTTGCCTTGTTTTGTTTAAATGAACAGAATGAATACTTTTAATTAACAAGCAAATGCATATGCTATAATAAATATATAGACCGGTACCTGTTCAGTGGACTTTTTTCTATGTCTGTTCCATATCCTATCAGATATCCAAGTCTCATGAACTGCCATGAACAGAAAAGCATTTTAATGGGCATCAATACTTGAGAATGATTGGCTTATTAAATTCATATACAACTAACAAAATCTAGTTTTAAGCGTCTGGACATGAATTAACAAGTATGTCATCACATAAAACAAATTCTTGCATAGACAAATACAATATCACCTTAAAACATATATATATATATAATATATATATATATATATATATATTAACGGGGAGCTCCATTCAGACCGAGAGAAACAGGGGTTGTGTGCATTCTCCCAATTCTGAAAGCAAAAAGATTTCTACCTTAAGCCGTGACAGTGAATAGAGATCACCCTGAAGACGGTAGAACTCCTTCTCAATATCAGGTGCAACAACGCCATCATTGTGATGAGAAGCAGTTGCATCGAGCAGCGCTAAACATGCAGTCAATACCCAAACTTCCCGCAAACAGAAGGGAAGTACACTCTACATATCGAAAAAGAGGATAAATAAGGACGAAAGATCAACAAATCAGAGGTATGATAGTAAGGATTTGTTTAGTAAAGTATAAAATACCTCATGGAAGGTCAAGGCCTTTGCAAAGCTAATAACAAAAGAATATCCCCTAAATGAAACTTCAAAAGGACGATTCAACTTGAACAACAGCTGCGAGAAACCACATGCATGTAAGCTAATGAAAAGTTGATGCTACAATTGTGAAAGCGAAAAGGCACTGTATCAATATGATGCTCTTGTGTACACTAACCCGAGATTGACAGGCAAAGAGATACTGTCTAAAATCAAACTCTCTAAAAGAATCATCATGAACCATCTGTGTCAGTGGTTTGCTTCCTGGTTTCAGCAGCGCAGCTTGGTCATCTTCACTGTCGAATCCTCCAAAATCCCTCTGTTTCCCAGGCATATTAACTGCATAGTTAATGCATAATAGATTAATTTGAGTAAAAAACTTGGAATTCTTTTCTAGTTTGTTATATGACTACTGATCTCAAACGCTTCAAAAGATAAAGAGAGACGTCAGGTTTTTCTAAACCTAAGAACATAATATTACATATAATCTATCTTTCCCGCTATGAATTAACATATGCAAAATAACCGTGGATTTTTACTGCCACGGATATGCTAGAGATAGACACAGGGGTAAGAAAAGAACCTGTTTCCAAATAGCAGAGCTCTAGTTCATCATATTCACGTAAAGCATCTTCATGAAGATGAGCAATCTCAAATATGAAAGCCAAACTTTCCTGAGACAGAATTGAACATAAAGACCTTTAAGAAAATGAAGTTTCATCAAATGAGACTGCAAGGACCAACGGTGGTATTTTTAAGTTCAAAAGATGAAGATTCTTCTCATACTATGGAAGATAACAAAAGGGACTCAAAATTTTCCATCAGAGACTTTAGTAAAACAGTACAAAACCAAATTATAAACAGGAAGAAACAGAATTTTAAACCATATATTCATCTGCATAGCAGCCACATTTCGCTTCCCTTTCTGAAATAGAGAAGAGAGATAACCTTTAGGATGAAAAAGTTACAAAAGTTCCATATTGGCATAAACCGCTGCTCGGTGAGTTTGCGAATCTCATCCTCGTAGAATTGAACGCGCCTATCCAAGGTATTCCTGATGCACTCGGTAATCTTTAATTCTAGATCCTCCCAAAAGTTTGCGTCGGGGCCATGTATATCCAGCTTACAGCACCTTAAAAGTATGGCATACATAGATTTGAGTTAATCTGATCACGTATATGAACATGTGTAGTAGCTTCTACAGTTCTACTCCTTCTGCATTATCTTAGGTAACTAATCTAAAGATAACTTCATTACAACGAGTCATTACTGATAAATGGGTTTAGCTTATGCATCTAGCAAAAATATATGAGTTAGTGCAATTGTGAAACTGTTTATCCTGATGATATAATTTTGGTAAGAGTTATTTATCAATACGAGCAATCAAGCCTCTTTGAGAAGCTGGCATGGTTTTACGTTGGTTCTAGGCCACATGTATTAAAGCAAAAAAAAAAAAAAAAACACTGTCCAAAACTGCAATACTAACCTTTCTCTCTTTTTGGAACTGAAATCAACTTCAAGCTTGGCATATACTTTCTTGGCATTCTTAGTTGCTTGATCATTACTCGGGTGAGCCTTAGATACAAATACAATAAACCATTCCTTCTCATCGTTCTGAACAATTAATTTCAGACGTGGTTTAAGAATGTTCTTAAACTCATCAAGATCCTGCAAGGCCAAAGATATAAAACGTAACCAAATAAGTGATAACTCATAAGAGTATAACCAATACAGAACATCATCTTTGTTTCATATTTTAGTATTTGCAAGTGTACAGTGTATCCATTGCCAAAAAATGAGGCAGAAAAACGAAAAACAAGTACCTCACAGGTGACAAGAACAATAGTTGCGTATGGTTCTCGGAACCAGTACAAATACTGCTCATGCGGGAACCGGCTGCGAAGTCTGGCGTCTGTAGTTAATATGAACTCAACGGGCAAGTTCTCAACGAGAACCGGATTTCGAGTCTTGTTAGTCAAGACTGCTCTCTTCAATGGCTGATGTTGTTCGAACAATTCTTTAACAGTGGGCCACAGATCAGACACATCTTCGACTGTAAAAAACGAGAAGAGGTAAGTCAGATCCACAAGTAAAGGAAAAAAGAGAGAGAAAACTTCTTAATATAAAAGAGCAAGTAGAGTTAATAGATTATCAGAAACAAAAGGATAATAGTCCATGGGATTGAATCCATCACTGGTAAAGCCTTAGCTTAATAACAAACGTTAAAGTAATGATTCAGTAAGTTCAAAGAAGCTCAAAGATGCAATCAAATGAGATGAAAAATCTTCGCAACAATATTACAAATGTTTAACATCTGAAGCTCCGAAAAAAGAATGTAGCAACCAACAAGATCACATTGTGAAATTCAGCTCTCTATCGGACTTCAACTACATTGGTAAACTTTGATTTACGATTACAAAATTAGATCTTCCCACTAAAAGCTGACTATGAGATCGCAAAAATGTGGCAAACCTCTGAGAAGTAGTACAGATCCTAATCGATGAAGAGGCATAAGGCAGTGAAACTACACAGGAAGAAAACAGAATGGAGAGTTTTACCGGCGGCGACGATGCGATCGCAGGAGTTCTTAATCGTCTGGAACTGAGCAAGATAATTCGCCATCTGAGCTGTGGAAATTGCCGAAGTCGGAATCTTTTGATAAGCTCCGAGATCGATCTTAACTTGAGAGCATGAAAGAGGAGGGAGATCAGAAAGATACAGAGGGGAAGAAGGTGAATCAGATTTGAGAAAGCTACTCCCCTTTCTTTCCTGTTAATTGTTTGATCAAACAGATGATGGCATTTATGTAAATAATTTAAGTTCATGATCATTTCAGGCTTTAATCTTTATTTTTAATCAGTTAAGCCCATTCAAGGCCCACTAGACGGTCATTTACTTGCAACTCAAAACTGTTAAAGAACTAACCATTAAAAACCCCTTGCTCACTGCACACAATGCAATAAAGCTAGTTTCAACTTTCAAGCTTCGTGTAGAGCCAGCACAGACAAGAGTAGGTCGACCAGTGTGGTGTGGTTTTCACAGTCTTTCCATCTTCAGGACTCAAGAGAGGCTTTTTCGACAGACAAGCTTCTCTACATCCCTATGAGGACCGGTCCATATATTTCAAAATTTACTTAAGACCTTAAGTCAGTATAGAAAATATAAAAACAATGAAATTTTGTAATGTATAATTTTTAAACACATTCCATGAGCCCTAAGAAGCTGTTTATGCTGCCTATCCCCTGCCTATGATCACCCCAATCATGGGTTTAGCCTAGTCATTCTACGAAAAAATAGCTCTGGATTAACAAAACACATGCTTTTGGTTTATCATACCAATTCTAGTATACGAGCTCTAGAAATCAAATATAAATGTTTTAAATTTAACATCTAACAACTAAACACATTACACTGTTTGAATACATCTCAGATTCATACACCTAATGTGAAGTACTTAAAAGTTAAAACAGACTCATCTTCCAAATATATAACTGTCCAGAACCAATATCCTCAATTTTCCAAAAAAGGAAGAGCTGGTTTCGAAACTACACAAATCCTTAACCACAAAATCACACACTCATTCGACTAGGAACCATTTGGTAGAGGTTTTATAACATCCCGAGTTGTGATATACATAAAGGCTTAAGATGATTGATTTGACTATCTATGTCATCAAAATTAATTTACATTTTCCGTTACACATCTGTTTAGAACTCCAGAGTTAAGCGTGCTTAAACTAGGGTAGTGGAAGGATGAGTGACCTATCGGAAAGTGATTCGCGATACCGTGTGAATGAGACTAAAACACGGGAAAAAATCATGTGGTGATTGCAGGGTCAGTAAATAAGCCTTCCGGAGAAAAAATTAATGCACTGTCCGTCAGATTAGATGGGGCCCATATAGAACTCAAAGATCAATTAAGAATAATTCATTTCTTATTAGCTTAAGAAAATATATCAAAACTTAAGCTTTCGCACAATGATCTCCCAAACTCATAAGTTATGTCACAAGTTGACATACTCCTTATATAGATCATAATATTTCCTAATCTCAGTAATAAAACAATCTTTATCTAAAACAATCTTTATTTAGACATAACTTAAATAGGATAATGATAGCTTGTTTCCTAAGCTATCTTTCAAGTTTATCTCCAACAATCTCCCCTTTAAACTTGAAATCCATTTTTGACAAATCTTTAACTCCAACAAGCTCTCTCATCTCTTTAAACTTCAATCTTCCAAGTGCCTTTGTCAAAATGTCTGCCCTTTGTTCAATCCCGGGAACATGCTTAACGTCTATCAACTCGTTCTAAACACATTCTCTAATGAAGTGGTAGAGACGATGAATGTGTTTACTTCGTCCATGAAAGACATGATTCTTAGTAAGCGCAATGGCTGACTTGTTATCAATACGAATCATCACTTTCTCACTCAATGTTCCAATTATCTCTTCAAGAAGATCTTGTAACCAAATAGCCTGCTTTGCTGCCTCTGTTGCCGCCATAAATTCAGCCTCACACGAGGATAATGCGACTGTCTCTTGCTTGGTGGAACACCACGTAATGGGACTGCCAGAGTAGTAAAATATATGACCAGTAGTTGATCGTCCGTCATCTTCATCGACATTGTGACTACTATCCGAGTATCCAACTAGCTTTGTGTTGCTTGTGTCTCGCTGAAACACCAATCCGTGCGCAAGGGTGCCTTGTAAATACCGTAGAATCTGTTTTAATGCAGCTGCATGTGACAGCTTAGTTGACTGCATGTACCTGCTCAGAACCCCGACGCTGTAAGACAGATCTGGACGTGTGTGAAGCAAGTACCGGAGACACCCGATGTTTCTTCTATATTCCTTTTCATCTATACCTGCTTCCCCTTGAGACTTCGACATCTTTAGGCTAGGCTCCATAGGAGCGTGAACTGGATTACAATCCGCCATCCCTGTTTCTTGAAGAATCTTCTTCGCATACCTCTCTTGACACAAAGTGATCCCACTTTCATGTTGCACAACCTCTATTCCGAGATAATACGTAAGTCACCCCAAGTCACTCATTTCAAACTTCCTTGACATCCCTCGCTTAAAGTCCTCCACGAGACCTATACTTGAGCTAGTAACACGGAGATCATCTACGTACACCGCAACAAGAAGATATTGGTCCTTATACTGTCGTTGATAAAGCGTCGGCTCCTTAGTGCACTTAACAAAATTCAACTCTCCAAGGACCTTATTAAGTTTTTCATTCCAAGCCCTCAGAGCTTGGCACAACCCATAAAGAGCTTTGTGTAACTTGTACACCTTGCCCTCTTTACCTTACCTTCTACAACGAAACCCTCCGGTTGAGTAACGTATACGTCTTCCTTTAAATCACCATGTAGGAACGCTGTCTGGACGTCTAAGTGATGCACTTCCCATCCTCTTGAAGAGGCCAAGGCGATAAGGAACCTTATAGTCTCTATTCGTGCCACATGAGCATATACTTCATCAAAATCAACGCCATGTCTCTGTATATAACCCTTTGCCACTAATCTAGCTTTATACTTGTTGATGCTTCCGTCTGCGTTTCTTTTTATCTTAAAGATCCACTTAAGCCCTATGGCTTTTGCACCAGCTGGAAGATCGACTAGTTCCCATGTCTTGTTCTTGATGATTGATTTGATCTCATCGTCGCAAGAATCGTTCCAGACTTTCAGCTCACTCGCCTCACTGTAACTCCATGGTTCATCATTCAGTGTCAACAGTAAGCGTTCTCCATCAAGTTCAGCAAGTAGTATGTAATCATCAAGGTAGCCTGGTCTTTTCTTTTCTCTTAATGGACCTTCGCAAAGAGCTTACTTTTTCTTCATCGTCTTCTGTTTCGTTACCTTCATCTCCTTCTTGTGTGTTAACTATATTCGATGTTAGTTTGGTCGTTTCCTACCACTCCGGTACCTTGCTCCACAAGATTACCATTGTTCCTTTCGACACCTCTGTTTCTTTCGACACCTCTGTTCTCAAAATCTCCAAAAGAGATGGCAAATTCTCTTGTTTCTTCAGGATCCGTGATGCACTTCTTCCAGTTCCAACTTTTGATTTCATCAAAAACCACATCCCTACTCACCACTACCTTGTGATTAACTGGATCAAGTAGTCTATATGCCTTCGACCCCGGCTCTATTCCAAGATGTACTAACATGTGTGATCTATCATCAAGCTTCTTGAGGTGTAAGCGTTCGATCTTTGCATACGCAATGCATCCAAATATTCGAACATGTTCAATGTTTGGTCGTTTGTTCTTCAAGAGCTCGTATGGCGCCACACTTAGAACATGAGTTGCTACCCTATTAATTAGATACGTTGCATGCCTCACAGCTTCTCCCCATAGGTAGTTAGGCATCTCCATATGCTTTAGAATGCTTCTGGTCATTCCTAGGAGAGTTCTGTTCCTTCGCTCCACCACACCGTTTTGTTGTGGCGAGTATGGGGCGGTCAAATGTCTTACGATCCGTGAGGATTCGCAGAATGCTTGGAACTCGCCTGAAGTAAATTCTCCCCCTCTGTCCGTTCTAAAATTTTTGATCGAAGCTCCAGTTTCTTTCTCAACTATAGCCTTGAAGCTTTTGAACTTCTCAAAAGCCTCTGCCTTATCTTTGAGAAGTATTGACCACATATAACGGGAGTGATCATCAATCAATACAAATATATATCGAAGCCTGGATGGAGTAGGAGGTGTGATTGGACCACAAAGATCGCCATGTACTAGTTCCAATAGGTTTGTTGCGTGGTAAGTAGTCGCTTGAGGAAACGTTTTCCTTGATTGCTTTCCAAGTATACACGAAGAACAAGTTTATTTCTCCACATTCATCTTTGGTATTCCAATAGCTAGCTCTTTCTTGATCATCACACTCATCGAGTCACGCCCAATATGACCAAGGCGGGCATGCCACTTCTCAGATTCACTTACGCACTTTAGTTGAAGGCATTGTGTATCAACTATATCAATGACTACCTTATACAGCCTGTTCTTCGATCTTTGAGCTCTTGTTATTAGTCTCCCTTCCTTGTCTCGCAGAGTGAGATAGGCATCTTTCATTCTCACAACACAGCACGCTTCTGTAGCTTGTCCCAAGCTAATAATGTTGCTTCGCAATTCTGGTATGAAATATACATCAGATATGATCTTCTTCCCCGCAGATTTACTGTGAAACATAATCGATCCTTTGCCTTTTATGTCGATGCGCGAATCATCTCCGAACCTTACTTTCCCAGTTATAGCTTCGTTTATTGATTGGAAGTAGGTTCGATTTCCAGTCATGTGGTTGCTTGCGCCGTTGTCTAGATACCAGATATTATCCTTGTCCAAGCTTGTCTCAAATTCTTGTGGATTGACGTTTTTCTCATTGAGGTAGACAACTTCATGAACCATTAATTCTTTAGCTTCACGTGTATCATCAGCTTTAGTCTCAGATGCTTCATGTAACTTCAGTAGGCGATCAGAGCAATGAGACGCAAAGTGACCATTCTTGTCGCATCTATAACATGTTATCTTTGTCATATCAAAATCGGTAAAAGTTCGACCTCTACCTCTTCCTCCTCTGTTAAAGTAGCGACCACCGCGTCCCCTTCCTCTATAATAGCCATTAGAGTCACAATTTTGTTGATGATACTGGTTAGATTGTGCTTCTGTATTCACATACATCAGTTTGTTTTGGCTGTCTTGTGTGTCCTCATCTTGTTCTGCAACACGTTCTTCATAGGTCTTTAGACGTCCAATGATGTCCTCAAAACTAGTAGTCTTGAGATCAAGTACTTGTTCCAAAGATGCAACTATATGAATGTATTTCTTTCGTGGTAGGCACTTAAGAAACTTTTTAACCAGCTTGGTCTCGTCAATGTTTTCTCCTAGAGCGGTTGACTTGGATGAGATCTCTGAAAGTTTTCCTACAAAATCATGAATGGTTTCACTTTCTTTCATTGTGAGTTTGTCGAATTCCGCCATTAGTGTCTATAGACGGGCCTCTCGAACTCTTTCGGCTCCCATATGCCGTGTTTTGATAGCATCCCACACCTGTTTTGCTGTGTTCAATTCTCCAACTTGTAAGATTAGTGTCTCTGGTATGGATTGAAAAAGAATAGTTGTTGCCATATCGTTCTTTTCAATATCGACAGATTCATCTTCAATAACATCCCAAACCTTATGGACTTTCAGTAACACTTTTATCCGAATCGCCCACACAGTGTAGTTTGTTGAATTTAACATCGGACACTTGATCGAAAGACCTCCTTCTTTCGGTTTTGAAGTTGCCATCGTTGTTGTAATATCGCCCATACCTTGTGTCTTGTTTTGTTCTCGTATGTTGTTTGCTCGGATCGAATCCTAGAAGCTCTGATACCAATTATAGAACTCAATGATCAATTAAAAATACCTCAATTCTTATTAGCTTAAGAAAATATCTCAAAACTTAAGCTTTCACACAATGATCTCTCAAACTCATAAGTTATGTCACAAGTTGACATCTCCTTATATAGATCATAATATTTCCTAATCTAGTAGTAAAACAATCTTTATCTAAAACATAACTTAAATAGGATAATGATAGCTTGTTTCCTAAGCTATCTTTCAAGTTTATCTCCAACAGTCCATGAGCCGAATGAGCAGGTGTGGGTGGCCCCATTAGCCGTGGGTGGTCGGGCTTGGATTCCAAAAGAGAAAACTAATATAATGCAATAATAGAACTGAAGAAGTCAATGCAACTAGCATAGCAACCAGTTATAAGTTATAACTTTGATTTATGTATTCCTTATGCTTTCAGTATATTAATTTAGGCGTGCGGTTCGGTTCAGTCCGGTAGTTCTTTTTTCTGTTAGTTCAATTCGCATAAAATTTTATCAAATAAAATTCACAAACTTTTCGGTTCAGTTTTAAAAATTCTGTTGATTAAAAACTATTTATTTTAGTTTCGGTTAGACTTTAACTCGGATATTATTAAATAATTTTGGTTAAAGTGGGTTTGAAATTTTTGGTTAGTTCATTGGAAACTGGATTACTTAAAAAATCGAATTAACCAACTACTGAACTGGATCGACAACCATTTTGTAAAGTTTTTAAAAATCAAATTGAACCGAACTTATAATCGAACACAAACCAAAAGCTGGAAACCGAACCAAATTAATTAATGTTAGAAAAGAAGAAAGTTCGAGAAAGTAATAATAATAAACAAATCGAGAAAACACGCTTCTTCTCTTCTTCTCTTCTTCTCTTCTTCCTCCTCTTTCCTCTCTCTGATTCAAAAACTCTCTCTCACTCTTTCTGTTCATCACTTCGCAGCGATCAAAGACACCATCTTCGTTCGAAACCATGAACCCAGATCCCGATCACCCTCAGCTCCCCACCATCAAGATCCACCACCCACCTTCCCCTCACCACCACCACTCCTCCTCCACCCCCTCCTCCCGCCGTAAAATCGGAGTCGCCGTTGACCTCTCCGAAGAAAGCGCCTTCGCCGTCCGCTGGGCCGTCGATCACTACATCCGCCCCGGAGACGCCGTCGTCATCCTCCACGTCTCCCCCACCTCCGTCCTCTTCGGCGCCGACTGGGGCCCGCTCCCCCTCAAAACCCAGGAAAATCCGTCGGATCAGCCTAGCCAGGAGGACTTCGACGCCTTCACCGCGTCCAAGGTGGCGGATCTGGCGAAGCCGTTGAAGGAGAGCGGGTTTCCTTATAAGATCCATATAGTGAAGGATCACGATATGAGGGAGCGGCTGTGCCTTGAGATCGAGAGGCTTGGTTTGAGTGCGGTGATCATGGGGAGTAGAGGGTTTGGTGCTGAGAAGAAAGGGAGTGATGGGAAGCTTGGGTCTGTCAGTGATTACTGTCTTCACCACTGTGTTTGTCCTGTTGTCGTGGTGAGGTACCCTGAGGATCGTGATGGGCCTGGGCCTGTTGTTACTGTTAAGACCGGTGGGGATGATGATGAAGATGATGTTGCTGGTGCTGGTGCTGGTGCTCGTCATGAACACCACCATATCAAAGGTTTGTGCTTTAGTGATTGATGAGCTCCTTTTGTGTTTTGTTTTCATTGATGTTTTGTTAACATGTTAGATTAGGCTCAGGACTGAGTGTTGTGAATCATTTGAATATGTGAGAGATTGTCACTTGAATTAATTTGGCTTTGTTGATTTAGTGAAAGTGTATCCTTCTGGAGCTGAGTTATTTCCATTTTGACAATACTATAGGTTTGTGATGGTTAATTGTACGGAAGAAACTTGCTATTGCCCCTTGAGTATGAATCTTTCTATGTGCTTTTGAT
This sequence comes from Brassica oleracea var. oleracea, assembly GCF_000695525.1. Taxonomy (NCBI): domain Eukaryota; kingdom Viridiplantae; phylum Streptophyta; class Magnoliopsida; order Brassicales; family Brassicaceae; genus Brassica; species Brassica oleracea. The sequence goes on along the minus strand of NC_027749.1, from coordinate 11,345,578 downwards.
TCTTTTGTATGTCTCTCTGTTGGTTTAATTTGATGGAATGTTGATAGTAGTTAGCATGCTACCCATGTATCCTGATTAGGCCTGGGCGTTCGTTTCGGTTCGGGTGATTCGGATTTTCGGTGTTATGCTCATAAGTACCATTCGGTTTTTACTAATTATCGGATCGGGTTCGGTTCGGTTCCTTTCGGGTTCGGTTCTGATCGGATTTAACCAATGTTTAAAATCGTACAAAAATATATTTTTAAAAACCTCGAAAATTGACCAAAAAAATTTCAAAATATATAAATTATTTACAAATCTAATTAAAAATTAGTTAAACTATCTAAATTAACTAAAAAGTATTTAAAATAACAAATAAAACAAACTACAAAAATATTTTGAATACTCTAAAATGTCTAAATCTCCTTAATATATATAAAAACATTAACATATTTAACTAATTTCGGATATCTTCGGATCCTAATTCGGATTTCGGTTCGGTTCGGGTTATAACCAAAGTCCAAAGTAGTAAGCTCATAAAGTCCCATTCGGATATTTTTGTAAAACAGTTCGGATTCGGTTTCGGTTTCGGTTTTTCCGGTTCGGGTTAAGGTCGGTACTTCGGGTTGAGTTAAAAACGCCCAGGCCTAATCCTGATTCTTGAATTGGGAAATGACGACAATAATGTATAAAGCTGATAGCCGTAGTCATAAAATCTGAAAGGAATCTTCAATGTAAGTAGATGCTTTTGTTCTTTTTTGTTTGCTATGATCCAGACTAGGAAACGTTACAGTAGTGGGATGTTTCTAGAAAGGCATGGGGACTTGTAGATTGAATACGGCTGGGTTTACATGAAGAGAAAATTGTATCTATATGTAAAGTTATCATATGTAATGAAGATGTAGCATTTGCTTCAGATAAAATTGTCAAATAAAGATACTGAGTTAGTGAGTTCCGTAGATTGATACTTTAGCAAGACGATCATCGGTGTTAGTCCTTGAATATTTCGCTTTGGAAGCTACCTAGTGAATTTGTATGTACAATATGATAAGGTAAAAAAGGCTAAACAATCCATTTGCTATATTCATTATACGGTATGATACTTAGCAACGTTTTATCTGCTTGGTTTATTCAGTGTTTCCTCTTTGTGTATCTTCAAGTCTTGAAATGTATTTTGTGGAAAAGGATTATTCCAGTAAATTCAAGTAAACATGGTGGTTCTATGATCAAAAGATCAAATAATAATTTCTTGGTACTCATTACCATGTGTTTCTATTACAGATGAGTAATGCTTGTTAGGGCCTGGACAAGTTCGCACTCTTTACATCATCCAGGTAAAGATAAAAGCTAACATCAACCATCTTCTAGAGCTATTGTCGGAACATTAATATAGTTATTGATTATTCTTTTTTTCTGTTTGTTTTGGAAATGAAAAGGTACACAAATGAAGTTAGAGTTTTAGCGCGTGGAGCGGGGAGGAGTGTTTGTGTGTTCTATCTTTAGCGATCTCAGGGTGATTTGGAGTTTCTTCATTAAACATGGAGTTTGTATGATTACTGAAACCTATTTTGTTTTTTTTTTATGAAAGAAAAAGATTCTGAACTTCAATAAAGTGTGGTAGTTTAGGTTTTCCTTGTTGTCTGAGAGTTTGAGTGTCAAGTCTGTTTAGATTATATTTGTCTTTAGTTATTGTTAAAATCAAATAAAAGAACTCATAGATTTATGGTTTGGTTTGGCATCTTGGCTTTTAGACAAATCTCAAAGGCTGAATGTTTGATGTTGAGAAGTACGAAATGGAAAACAAAATGAAACAAGCAGATAAATTAAATGGTGATTTGTAAAACTTGTTTGGTTCTTAGGACAAGGTACCCAAACAATCTCTTAGAGCATATAATAAAAAGGACATAATGTATTTATTAATAAAATTTTATAAACAATACTAATGTGTTTATGAATATTATTATTATTATTATCAAATAAACATAAATTATGTTTACATATAAACTTTAATAAAATTATGTAAGACTACAAGTAAAACTTATATAAAATATAAGTAAAAATATAAAAAATATAAGTAATTTTTTTTAAAAAAAAATGTGCAATTTTGTATTAAAAGTTGATTTTAGTAAATTGTGAACGGTTATATCAAAATGTTAGCGAAAATATTAACAATATTGCTATACAATTAACTTCATAAAATTATGTTAATAATTATTAATAGAGTTGAATTAGTTTATCAAAAATTGTGTAAAATTTATATTTTTTATTTTTTATATATATATATGTAATATTAGGAAAAAAATAATTAATAAATATGTTGTTTAAATTTTGATTAGAGCATCTACTTTAAAAGTAGTGGATCGACACTATTCTTAGGTTAGTTTCTTTTGCAAGTGTGGAGCTGATGGCATCAAAACGCCTGACGACAGTTCCATATCACAGTATTGTTATAATGAAGAACATATAACCATGTCTATTTATTTATTAACACTAACTCCAATCTTAATCTTGAAAATAAATGAAAACCAAACTACATACTTAATATTGAAACTTGAGTCTATCTTTAGTGATCTCAGGGTTATTTGGAGTCTCTTGTCTTCTCCATCTAATGGTTTCTTCATTAAACATGGGGTTTGTAAGATTATTGAAACCTATTTCTTTTTCTAGGAAAAAAAAAAGATTATGAATATCAATAAAGTGTGGTAGTTAAGGTTTGCCATGTTGTTTGAGAGTGTGAATGTCAAGTCTGTTTATGTTAGATTTGTCTTTAGTTATTGTTAAAAATCAAATAAAGAATTGATAGATTTATGGTTTTTGGTTGGCATCTTGGCTTTTAGACAAATCTCAAAAGGCTGAATGTTTAATGTTAAAAAGTACGAAATGGAAAACAAAATGAAAGAAGCAGATAAATTAAATGTGGGTAATTTGTAAAACTTGTTTGGTTCTTACTTCTTAGGTCTAGTTTCTTTTGCAAGTGTGGTGCTGATGGCATCAAAACGCAGTATTAAAACTACCATATCACAGTATTGTTAATTTGTTATAATGAAGAAGATATGACCATGTCAATTAATTTTTTGATCAATAAGGTCAATATACAAAAAATGGATGGTAATTGCAGAAGTATGCATAGATTTATTTATTTGCAAGATTGGTAGGAAATTGGAGGTAAAATACCGAACTTGTCCTCGCAATGGTGCTGAGATGCCTACGAAACTGATGAAAACCGGTTTTGCAAAGAATCATTGCTACTGTGTATGTCAGGAAATGTTGGAGCACAATTAACAAAATGAAAAGTTTGGGCACACGCTGCAACACAAGATATAAAGCTTTTTCCAATTCCTGAAAAAAATATAAAAATCAACATCCAAAAATATAAATGAATCAAGAACATGAGAGAGAGATTGGACTCTTACCAAAAAAATGGAGAAAACTTCGGTTGTCATTGAAACGTTTACAGTTTATAGAGTTTCATCAGATTTTTCTGTCATGGAAAAAAACAGCTCTTTATTTAGGAAAGAAGCATGATCAAATCAGGAAGAAGAGAGAAAAAGAAAGATAAAAAAAAAAAAGATAAAAAAGGAGAAATAGCTAAAGAAATGTAGAATTAACTTCGGTTTCAAAAATATCTATAATTAACTTAGAAGCATACATGAAAGATAAAAACAGGGGTGTCAGGCTATGTTTGTGCCTATCAGCGAGTTAGAGTAAGGTTAATACAGGGATTATGAAAAATCAACAGTGGCATGACCGTTTAGCTAATTATATTTTTTCTATAGTTATCTATTGCAAATTCCCTTAATTTTTAAGTATTAATCTTGAAAAGAAATGAAAAAAAAAACTATGCACTGTTTTGAAGCTGGCTTAAATGATCGGTCTTGGAAAGGAGAACCATATATTTTTAAATAATTTCTCTAAAATGCATAAAATAACTTGGTAGACCACCCTCGCCGTCCAATTGTCTAACTGACCATACATTTTTTCTTAAAATCGTTTTTTAATTGTTAAACAATTTCTTTTAATTGTTAAATCGTTCGTTAATTTATGAAAGAAAATAGGGACCACAGAAAATATCTCGTGAGAGCATCAATTTTTTCCAGCCTCAAAGACAGTTTACAGAGTAAAGATACATAATTAGACTCAACGCTCTGACGAATAAAAAAGCATTAAAGAGGACCCAATGAAACTAATATCTTCTTGTGCCTCCACAACTTTTATTTTGTGGTTGCAGACTGACGACATTCATACGCTATGTACTCTTCATTTGTCACCAATCAACATAACACATACGGCTTATTTGATCGAAAAATATATAACATGTTTTAAGATTTGGTTTTGATTGATGATCCTTATAATGGTTATAACCTAGCTTAAACAAAAGGATTAAACATCTCCTGTTTTACTCTAACCAAGAACTTTTCAAAATTAAACAAATAACATACTAATAGCTTAAACAAATAAAATCAACATAACTATAGATAGGTGAATAATACAACCAAAAAACGAAAACGTACTAAGCAAAAAGGGTTCAACCAATACATGTGGTTTTAGAGAAAGAAATGTAAACAAACTAAGCCATTAAAGGAGCTAAACTCAATTCACTAAAAGATGAACTGTTATCAATGAACAGTGATGATTAATCTAAATCTGAATAAGCAGAGAAATCAACGGCTGACATTTCTACATATGTTGGTGGTGTATCACAGTCGTTTGATTTTTAAGGTTGATTTCATCATAGCCGTTGATCTTGGCGAGGTTGCATCTCTCTTCAGCCGTTTCAAAGGTCCTGACTCGTTTGATTCCACCTGCATTTGAAAAAAAAAAAAAAATAATCAATGGTTTCATATTTCTCGACCACTCCTCAAACTGAAAAAAAAGACAAGAGAGAAGAGATTCATACATCATCGGAGTTATGTTCTGAAGCTTGTCGCGTCCTTTTCGCTACCAAACTGAAACGTTCCTCTCCGCTGCTAACGGAAGACGATGAACTCATCACCGGAGATTCTTGCACCGCCGCAGCCGCATCACATGGCACCACCTGATTCTCCGCTTCTTCTTCTTCCTCATCATCACTTTCTTCATCTTCCTCATCCTCATCATTAGATTCTGCGCCGTCGTCTTCTCCGTAACTATTGCTGCCGGCGCCGGAGTTATTCTTACGAGCAAGGCAAGACTCGCATATAGAAACCGTTGGACAGAGCCGAAGGCCAGAAGCTTTCCAAGGCGTAGGAGATTGGCACGCGCTACAAAGAAGACAGCGCGCGTGTTTAGCCACCAGAAAGTTAGCTCCGTGAACGTTACCGTCGCAGTCCCAGCATAAACTCGCCTGGTCTGACTCACAGAACATTCTCGCCACACCCTCACATAGCTCACACTTCATCTTCTCCATCTCCTCTCTCTCTCTCTCTCTCTATATCAAAATAGTTTTCTTTGCTTCTTTTGTGTGTGTTTGATTTGATCCTGTCTTTATCTCTTACTTCCTTCTCTCTCCTCTCGTTTATTCTGCGGACAGAAACAAGGGAACAAGATCGAGAATGGAAAGTACCATTGGCATTTTGAGAGTTTCGTGGCGAGTTTTCTGTGATTCAAAATTCTTTTGAGGGTATTTTCGTCTTTTAAGATACAAATGAAGGTTTCGATTTCTTACAATATATTTTTTCTTTTCCATATCTTAAGGAATAGTTCAAACTTGTAAAACTTACGGTGGATAATTTGTGGATAATTATTGTATAAGTTGTATATATTTTTTAAAAAATTATATAGGTTCTGCGGCTGAGCATTATCCTCGGGTGCTTAAATTTTAGGACTTAAAGAGTTGATATTAATTGTTTTTAACATTTACTTGGTCCTAAAACAACGTAACGGGGACAGGGCCCTATGGCGCCAACCTTACGTGTCGATGTTTGAGTCGTTATATACTAAACAGATATTTTTAGTTGGTGAGGTGGCGGGAGGAAGATTCTATTATATCCTACGTGGAGGAATCATATTCTCAAGAATACTATAGCCACGTGTTCTCACCTGGGATTCATCTGGACCAAGTTTCACGTTTACTGCGGTCCACACATTTTTCTTATTCTCGCTTGCTCCGATCCAAGTATTTGCGTGAACAAGGTTTTCGATTGTTTGAAAAGAAGTGAATTTAAATATATCATATTACGAAAGGATGATATCAAAATATTATCATAGTTTAAAATGACCAACGGCCATGGATCAACCTTTCTGCAATTTGATAGAAATAATTGTAAATTAAATGATCATCCTAGTCAGAAGAACCTATTCATCAACCATTTTTATAGTTGCGAACGTAACATCCTACAATGTATTTACTAACATAGATAAGCCAGGAAATGGTCAAAAGATATTTAGATCACAAAAATTATTAAACCTGGAGTAACACTTAAGGCCTTGATTTGCAGACGATTTGACTACTATCTAGGTCATTTTTTTACGTATCTTTACAGAACAATTTTTTACATGTGAGACACTTTGTTGTGGACCAGCAATAAACTGTTGACAACTTTGCCCTTAATAGACATTCGATGCATGGACGGATGATGTGTGGACGGGTGATGCATGGACGGAGATGCGTGGACGGAGATGCGTGGACGGAGATGCGTGTAAAAATTCCAGAAGTTTCATCAGAGCAAACTCCACAATAGCTGAGCTTAATAACACAACCCAACAACAATGTTTGTTTATGGACGGGAACGAGAAAATTTTGATTATATTGTGGATATGGACACTAACATAACCATGAATAAAGAACAAGAGAGATCTCTTAAATTTGTGGATATGAAATTGAAGCTTGATGTGGTGGATAAAGTACTAACTCAAACACTAAACATTGATTAAAAAAATGTAACATATTGAAAGGCTATGATATGGATGTCAATGTGTCCACAATATCAAGGATGAACAAATTAATAACTTCAACCAATTACGACCACGTACATGTCTAGGAAAAAAAAAACAAGCTTGAGTGATGAAAACAAAGCTCAACAAACCAAAAAGTTAAAACGAGTCAGCTCCTCCTCCAAAACCATCGGTCAAAACGAGCCATCTCCTATTCCCGGTGAGCCACACCATGGATTCTGAGCTCAACATCGTCGTGGATGAGCTCGGTGAAGCTGCAGTGGTTCGAGCTCGTCACAATCCTCCACCATGAGATATGTAGTATGCTAAATTTTGAATTTTAATCATAATAGCCGTCCATGTTTACCCATCCATGTTTACCCGTCCACGCTATCTTCCCACACTCATCCACATGTGTCTTTCCATGCTTATATTCTACATGTAGTTATCCACGGTCTTCAAACATCCACATATCACTCGTCCATAACACAATCATTGAATACGTGTCCAAGTATATATTTTAAAATATAACAAACAAATATATCAAAGTGGATACCAAATTGTAGAGAATAAAAAAACATAATTTATTATATCAACAAAATTTGTTATATGTATTTTTAGTTTAAAAATATAAAAAAAAAATATTAAGAAGTACATTAAATAATAATAAAAAACGCACTTTCTCTTTCTTCTAGTCTAAAAAAGATCTAATTTTCTTCTCATTAAAGGCAAATCTGTATATTCTCTATGTAGGTCCCATGAGAAAGTGTCTTGCAAGTGCATTGTGGCTTTGAATGTAATTGAAAAGTGATAAAGTGCCTTTTGATGTAAAAAAATTATTTACTAAATGCTAATGCTCTCCAAATGCTCTCTAACCAATGCTCTCTAGCCAATGTTCTCATATGAAGCTTTTAGAAAAGCATTTGCATTTACAATTTATAAAATTAAAGAAAATATATAATTAATTCATTTATTTTATTTAATAATATCATAAAATTATTTTTATATCCAGAAAAATAAAATTTTGATTTCTAAAATTAATTTACAATATAAAATAAATTAAATTATATAAATTAAATTATATAAATTAAATAATATTTTAAATGTGAAATATTATTTTTAAAATTAGATATTTTAATTATAATATTTATTTTAAAATAATATTTTTATCTAAACATAATTTTTAAATTATTAAATAAAATAATTTAATTATATATCTTTTAATTTTATATGTTAATATATATATATATATATATATATTAGAAATATATTCATTAAAATAAATATATTATATATTATATACTAATTTTTATAATAATTTTAAATAGCATACTCATACTGTTCTACCAATCATCCTATTAAACAGTTTAGCAAAAGCATACAGCTTCTGCAGCATACTGCTTCTATAGCATACTACTACTGTTTTATCATCTGCTATGCCAATCAAAGACTTAATAGTTGTGCTTGAGAATATCTAAAGGCATGGTTTATTGGAGATCATTGATCTATTTGACATATTTATCCTAGAATTTGATCAAACAAATTTTGTTGAGAGAGATTAAGCTTCAAAAATCTATCTATTAGCTTCACTAGATGTTGATAAAAGTATATTTGATAAGTAACCAACTTCAACGAATGATAAGCTACCATTAGAATGAATGAAGTTCAAAAAAAAACATTAGAATGAATGGTTAAATACCTAATGTGTGGTCGGCTAGTGCCTAGTGGTGATTGGTTTTTTTTTTGCTAAATTGTAAATATTTATTAACCAAAATGAAAGTTTCATACAAATCAAGTCCCAAAAAGTGGAAAAACACTTGAAGAACTAACCATCTAATCTATCTAATCTATTAAAATTGAAGTACAAATATTAAATACCTTTTAGTTTTTCAATTTATTTACAATGACATGCTATTGAAATTATTAATTAACCTACTTTTTATGATTTTTTGTCTTTTTCCCTTTAATTAATGCATTTCCAAAATTAAATTCTAACTAAAACAATTATGGCAACAATAATTAATAAACCTAGATTTTAGTATTTTCTGTCTTTTTCTATTTTATTATATATATATATATATATATATATGTGTGTTTTGAAATAATTAATTCCATATATACATTTCATAAATAAATACATACATTATATGGTAACTATTCTACTAATTCCATATATACATAATAAATAGTATATACAACAATTTTACTATACATTATCATAAAATTTTGATCCATAAAAATTAGTATATACAACAATTTATTATACATTATCATAATAATTTTGATTTCTAAAAAAAAAAAAATACATTTGTGCAGATACATACATGTCATCTCTATAATATTATTTGAGAAGTCAGTTTCCTATGTGTCGCTATCACGTTAACTCTCATGATGGTTGATTACACTGATACACTTAATGAATTAATAAATATTACATTTAAAATACTATTATTTATTTATTTTATTTAGTTTCCTTTTTAAAAAATTTCAGAAAACATATACATATAATAAAATAGGAAACTTTTTACAAAGTAAAAAAATGAATTTAAAAACGAAAATATATGTATATATAATATGATTTCATAGAAAAGGAAAAATTAACAAAATAGTAATATTACATTTAAAAATATTTTAAAATAGCATAAAATATACTTTTGAAGTAATAAAATAATTTCTTTATATCTATATTTTCTTAGGTGAAAAATATAAATTTTTATATAAGGTGATTTCATCAAAACCAATTTACACAGATAATCTTGATATTAGAAAGAAAAATATTATATCTTTTAAAACATAATTTTAAACAATACAAAAAAAATCAAAGTAATAGAAATATTTATTTATATATATATTATTAGATGATTACGTAAATTAATTAAGTAACATAAAATGATATATGTTTAATTGGCTAAAAATAGCTTATAATTAGTATTATTGAAATGTTTTATTATTTTCGTATATTTAGTTGACTATAATATCTTTCAACTACAGCAAAAAATATGGATGAATTATATTTTACTTATATAATATTATTTTCAAATACAATCACAATTTTGTTTACTGCTTATTTTTAAGAGATATTAAGAAAATAAAAATAAATTTTAAAAATAAACATCGTTTGGTCAAATAGTTACAAAGTAGTTGAATGAGGCAAATATATTATATTTTGTCATTATTAAAGTTATTTGTTTTCTTAATATTAAATTCCCTTTTAAATTTTATGTTTTTATGTTTGTGGAACTTAATAGAACTATAATCAATATACCAAAACAAATCTGAATTCTCATTTTTAAGATTATTTAAAATAAATTTCAGTTTACATTCAATAAATCAAAGGCGATATGTATTCAAGCTTCCAAAAATGTATCAGCTACTTATGCATGTAACTTCCTATTGATCCTCGCTTTATTTTCTAATATATTTTAGAAACATCAACATATAATTTGATAAATATTATGAAAATACATGCACATGTAAACGATAAATAAAATTGATTTGATTTAATTATAATAAAAATAATTATACTTCATTTTGAATTTGAAAGAATATATGTAACTCAATATACTCACAACATGAGTGACTCAACTAATCCAACTTTTATTAAAAATTATAGATTAAACTACGATAAGAATAAATAATTTTATAAAAAAAGTATTTTATTTTACAAATATAAATCATAGGACAATTCAAAATATATTAAAAATGAAAATAAAATATTAACCAACTGTTACAATTTAGTTCTTTTGTAAAATTTATATATATGTATGATACTTCATATTATCGTTACATTAATTTTTGTAATTTATAATCAGACACTTTAGTTTGTTTTTTTTTTTTCATTCTAAGCACGATATATCTCAAGTTATAGATTATCTTCATAAAATATATTTACATATCTAAGACAACGATCACCTAAATGAAAATAAGAAATTAATCAAAATTTTAATATATTTAGAATAAAAATATTACATTTGAATGCAGAGATGCAATCCAATTTGCCCAAATGATAACTAAATCGACTGTAAAAACAACAAAACCGATTTGATATAACATATATAAAATCATATATATAATTAAAGTAATATAATATTATTAATATAAATGATGCATACAAATTATAAATTAATTTAAAATTAAAAGTAAATAGCAATCAACTATTATAGTATATTTGATTTAGAAATATTTATACCCGTGCATGAGCATGGAAAATCACCTAGTATTGTAAAAATATGGATGATACAATTGATGGTTTACAAGATAAAATAAAATTACTCAATATAAACTATACAATTATTGTGTGTTTATGTCATATTAAGCAATTATTTAAAAGAATAAATTTAAAAATACATATCATCACTTATAAAAATAAATATTTATTAAAAAAAATAAAAATAAACATATGCGTGGATGCGCAGATCTAGCTCTAGTTAGAATTAAAACTTTACAGTTTTAATACTAAAATTTCTGATCTACAACCGCCTAAGTGGCTTGAACAATTTTAATACTAAAATTTCCGATGTAACCATTAAACACGAACCCTAATCTCTCAACTACACTTTAAAGTACGAACCATGGTCCGCCGACGATGCTTTGAATCTCAAGAGACTCTCAGCATGAACCCATCAAGTACTAAGGACACAAAATCCATAGCACGAACCCAACAATGACCGACGATGCTTAATGATACGAACCCAGCGAAATCCTAATTCATTAAAACACTACGATCCAAAAGTGAGCACGCAAGACTACCCGACACTACCAAGGAAACACTAAAAAAGACGGCTTGAAAATGACAGCCGCATCACCACCAACTGCAATCCTGATACCAGCACGGAGAAGGTTAGAGAACAGATTCTAGAAGTGCAAAAGACATGATTTCTAAAGCTGGGATGCTGTTAACATAAACATGTAGCCACCGAGACCAAGGAATGAGTCACGCCATGCTCAGCCTATGAGAACCATAGGACTGACCAAACCTACCAATGCTTTAAGCTCGCCATTGGTTTTTCCAAACAAAAATACCGAGTCCCATTACTCTCGCTCGAATCCTAGTCTGAAATTATGATATATGCCTTCTAACGGAGAGTACATACGTTGGACCACGACAACGTATTATCAAAACAACAGTTTCTTAAATATAAAAGTCATGGTATGTGTTACTTAATTGGTAAGTGAAAATGCTTGATTTAGTATTGTCCACCTCGAATTTGAGCTTGTTTCGAAATATACGATTTATGTTTTATCAAACTATATCAAAAATAGAAAACAAAATACCTAATTTAACGAACTTACTAAATTTGAACCCGCACAACCGTGCGGGTATTAATTTTCATGTTTATATATATTTTACATAATTAAAATATATTTTTAAGTTACTTATATATTTAAATGTTTATATATAATTATTTTAAATATAACAATTTGATAGTTTTCATGCTGTAAGTAAATTGATTATTTCAAATCATCACGTATATTTGGTATTTTTTATTATATATATTTTAAAAGTATTTTTTATTCCATTATTATGATCATGATCCGTAATTAAAAGCGCTAAATTTTCTTTATCAATATTTTTTTATGTTTATTCATTTAAGATAATAACTATATATATATATAAAAGTTTAAGATAATTTAATTTTATACATGAATTATATGATTTACTAATGTTGACCCGTTCTACCAACATATTATATTTCTAGCATAAATATTTAATGTTTGTGAAAATAAAATATATTAATTTATCAGTTTAAAATAATTTTATCATATTTAGTTAAATACAATGTTTTATTTTAAAATGATAGATATAACTATAAAATAGTAAAATTTGATATTTTTTTTTTCATTTTATAAAAGATAACTGAGTATATATATATTAATATATAATAACATTAATTTCATTACTAATTACAAAATGAGTGAAAATATTTATATACAATTTTTGATAATTAAGATATTGTTATAATGTTTTTCAACACCTTTGTTAAGAAAATTATATATATGTATATATATTTATATTTTAAATTAAAAGATATCAAATTATATTATGATTTAAGTAGTTAAAAGATTATATATTAGCATTAAGGAAATACATTTAATAAAAAATGTAAATGATGATCCAAATAAAAAATATCACACATGAATCAAGGTGAGTTTGTTAACCAATCTGGGTTTTTAGGAGTCGATATTATATTAGGAATGATATATTATTAATCCATATTATTAGATATAAATGAATGATAACTGATTTTTAGTGAGAGTCTATGTTTAAAAAAATCACACATAAATCAAAGTTGCGACTTTTGTTTTAATATATAAGAAGAAGTTAATATATAAGATGGACGGACGTACCATAATTTTCTGATAAAATAAGTTATACCATGGTTTCGTTTTTCAATATTCCACCATTAAAACGTGTTGTTTTCTAGAAGTCACGTGTTCGGAATAACGTCTTATCACGAAACCATGATCAACACCAAACATAATTGATAGTTGTCAAGTCATTATGAACCAAAAATAATATGCAAATAAACACGAGTTGTCTTCGTTTGCCATGATGAGTGAAGGAGTTTATGGTTTAGGATTTTTGTTTTTTAAGTGGATGGAACTTTACAGCAACTTCGAAGAAGCCTTACGTTCTATATCAACTTCGAACACATGATTCACATCTGACTCCTTAAAATTTTCCTTCGTGTTTTCTTCCCCAACTCCCAAGTTATATGCTAGGATTTCCTAATAAATGCAAATTACAATATAAAGGGGCTGTTTGGAGTTCTTAAGGGCATCTCCTGATACACAATAATTTTCCTCTATAATACTCTAAAATAGATTAAAATATAGAAAAAAAATTTATTGTGTACCAATCACTCACATGAATCGGAAAGAACCTAAGAACGCTTAGCTTTTTTACTTGGAGTTCATTTTTTTTGCCAAACATATAAACTATTTAAATATCCAATCAGACGTATAAATCGACATAAATCATAGATGGTAGAGAACTGCATGCACAACATGTTAATTTGTTCGCTTTTGAATTTGTTGCTTTTGAAATATGCAAGAGATCATAATTAAGGTCTAAAATATTATTCAACCCGCCAAATTTATTTATCAGTGTATATATCAAGCAGAGAATCATGAATAAGATAGACAGTTGGTACAACAGGTTTCTTTCTCAAGCTAGAAAAGAAATCATGCTAAAAGCTGTAATTTCCGCACTACCGACATATACTATATCTTGTTTTATGTTACCAAAGGTCATAATTAAAGAGATAACAATGGTAATGAGAAGATTTTGGTGGTCATTGATGAATGATAGATATAGAATCCATTGGATAGGGTGGAAGAAAATTACAGCCTCGAAAAGGGATGGGGGGTTAGGTATAAGAGATATGGAGCATTTCAATAAGGCTTTGCTGGCAAAACAGGGATGGAGAATTCTGAAGAACCTAACATCTCTCTTAGCAAGGGTTCTTAAGGCTAAATATTTTAGAAATTGTGATTTCCTTAATGCACAATGCTATTCATCATCAACCTACGCTTGGAAAAGTATTGTGCAACCGCAAGATCTGATTGAGAGAGGAAATAAATGGATTGTGGGAGATGGAGAACATATTGACGTGTGGAAAGACAATTGGATACATTCTCAACAACCATCTCCGGCCCAAGGAAGAGGTAGTGAAACTCATCCTCATATAAGAGTTAAGGATCTCTTTCATCCAGGTACCAAAGAATGAAATGTCCAGTTAATCAATGATCTGGTGAGACAAGAGGATGCAAAATATATCCTAAATATTAGGCCACCAATTTCAAGGAGACCAGATGTGCTAGTATGGAAGTACACAAGAACATGGGAATACAGTGTTAAGACTGGTTACTATATTCAAAGAAACTTCTCAACAATGGAAGCAGGAAACCAGGAAACAAATGTTGTTATATCCGAAGAAGTCAGGAAGTGTTGTTCATCTATCTGGTCTCTTAACATTCCTCCAAAAAGAAGGACCTTCTGGTGGAGAATGGCTCATGGGGGGAATAGCTGTGTTGGATAATCTTCGGAGGAGAGGAGTAAAAATGGAAACACATGTCCGGTGTGTGAAGAACATAAGGAAACGCTAAACCATGCGTTTTTTCAATGCAGAGTGGCGAGAGAGATTTGGGAGATCAGCCCCACTTCTTTCACGGTCTTGGACCAGAGTAGCAATGGAGTTATACAGAACATTAATGATCAATGGAACTTTAAGAGATCTAGATCAGTGGAGGGAGGTAAACAAAAATACAGGGATGAAGAGAAAACATGCAAAATAAAAGTCTGAGCACCATTCCATAACATATAAGCTACCTCCTAATTCTGAATACTATTGCCTAGTGGATGCTTCATGGAAGTCTTCTAGAGAGGAGATGCACTACAAGAAAACCTCCACCCAACTACGAAATTTTACGAAGAAAATTAAGACTCGTAAAGTTACGTCCATTATACGACTACTTTACAAGGAAAAATAAAATCCACGTAAAGTCGTAGTCGTAAAATAACAAGGAAACCATTTCGTCGTAAAACTGAAGTGTATTTACGAGGATTTTCCATTATTCGTCGTAAAGTAGACGTAAACTCAGCCTTGATTTTACGACAAACAGTTTTACGTCTCTTTAACGACGACGTAGCGAGTGTATTTTTTCTGTTGATAACGTGTTTTGGTTAGTCTTAAAATTTACGTGAACTTTACGACGATATCTTCAGTCTCAGTCGGCTCAGCTGCGTTCTGAGTTGAGCGCGACCCGTGCTGATTTGGGCGCGACACAAGCTCAAATGGATTCACTCGAAAGTTTCCCGGACGATCTAGCGGATGGAAATCCGAAATTGGAGAGCATGTTGCATGCGAGACGGGATGGACTTGGCATTCCACACCCACGCTCCGCAGTGGAGGAGGCGGTGATGGAGAGAAGGAGTCAGGACTTCTTCCCGGAGTTTCAAAACCCTAGCTTGTTTTCTTCTTCTTTTTATTGTATGATAAATTTGAAACTTAAATATTTATAAAATATTTTCAGAATTTCCTATTATTTTCATTAATTTTTTTTTTAATTTTAATTTTTAAATAAGAAAACACGAAGAGAAGTAAATTCATAACTAACTTTACGACTATTTTACGAGAAAATACACGTTATATCGACGTAAATTAAACGAGCAATGTACATGGAAGACGACGTAAATTCCTCGCAAAACTTTACTATGCATTTACTAGGGTTGACACGTAAATTCGTCGTAAAATTTACGTGAACTTTACGACGATATCTTCCGTTTATTTTACGACGAAATCAAACGTCGTTACATTACGTGGACTTTACAAATTATTGCGCGTCTGCTTTACGACAATATCATTTCCTCGCTACTTTACGACGATTTAGCCATGAATATTCGTTACAACGGACGTGTAACGACGAAATGTGTTTCGAGATTAATTTTTCGTAAAAAGCTATTAACGACAATTACGGCCGTCGTTAAGTATATGTTTTCTTGTAGTGATGGGGTTTGGCTGGTCCTTACACAGAAGAGAAGGCACCTAAATCATGCATGGATCCTCATCAGAAGCGCCTATGAATTCTACTATAGAGGCTGAAGCAATAGCCCTCCTAATGGCAACACAACAAATTGTCAGACTAAACTACTCTAAAGTTGTCTTCATGGGAGATTGTAAGAGTTTATTTGATGAGTTAAATCAGTTCAAAACTGAACAAACCTTCAGTATAACTTCCGTATCACAGACGCTGCCTTTGTGCTACATGATATCCTTGAGATCTAGCTCAAGACATAGAGATTACACTTTTCATTACATATCTAGAGATAATCTTAATGCTGTAGACTCCCTTGCTAAACAAGCTAGGTTACATAAGAGAAACTATGTTGTATCTTGAAGTTTTAATGTTTTTAATGAAAAAGTTGACAAAAAAAAATCTCTTTTTGGATTATAGTCTACGTGTTTATTAAGTTGAAAGGCGTTTTCGTTATAACTTTATAGAAATAAAGTCTTACGGGGGTGTATTCAACTAAGAGTTTCAAGTGATTTGTATTAAAATGAAAAATCCGCTGTTATTCAAACGTGAATTTTAAAAAACACTTTAAAATCTAATGTTATTTAACTTGTCATTTCATAAAACACTCTAAAATCTACTGTTATTGAACAAAATTTAAGTTGGAGATTCTAGAGTACTTTAATTGTTTCTAGAATGTTTGAGTGGAGTTCTTTAGTTATAAAAATAAAAATCCAAATCTCACTGTTTTATATGAGATTCTAGAATGTTTTAACAAAAATTACACCAAATTCTCTAATTCTCCTGCAATCATCTACAAACTCGTTAAAAATCAAATACTTTAAATTTCAGATTCAATACACCCTCCTTACTTGCAAATAGTCGAATATCCACTGTGCTTTTATACGAAGTTGTTTGGTACTCCCCTTGTTTCGAATTTGTTATATTTATTCTGAACTTCTGTACGTACTCCTACCGGTCGACCACATTCAAATACTTTCATCTGTTTTTTTTCTTCATTTCTTGAATGCTCTAAAATACTTCTCAACTTACAACATTCCCTCTAAATATTTAATCATATCTTTGCAGTCCCACTTGTTACACCACTAACCATTACATAAACCTTAGTCCACAGTCTGCTTCATTGGTGTCAAATTTCACCTTACTCTTTTCTTTTCTTTTTTTGATCTTACATTTCTTCTAGCAATGGTAAGATAAACGTGAAGGCCCGGCCCAAATAATTTTCTGCCTAAACCAAACCACTACTCTGAAAGATGTCAAGTCCCATGGTATCAATTTCATTTTCTTTCCCACCAGTCCAAGCCTTAAGGTTTTGGAATAAATTCATCACGTCTTCCATACAATTGTTCCATGTGAAACGTTAGTGACCAATGTTTTTACTTTGTTATTGGTACAACTTGGGATATTCAGTACTAGAAATCCTTAACCAACTAGCTAGAAAGCTTTGTGCGGGATCGAGAAACATGATATTTACTGAACTTCTAGTACGTATGATTGTATCACAATATACTTCCATCATAAGAGCCTTTGCGTCTCCTACAAACCATAGGTCATTTCCAGTTATCAGGAATAATCTTTGGTGTAGTAGTAGGAACGGATAAGAGTTTGAGACCGTAATATGACAAGTCAAGTCGTTGGTACTTTAAATGTCTAAGTGTAAGGAACATAATATATTGATTTTTTTTTTAAATAAAATATTTGTTTGATCCTGAAAGATTTGGAGGATAATATATTACTAATTGATTTGGATCTTGATCTTGTTGGTCGAATTAGATAATTTAACTAAAATTAATGAATTGACCGGGTAATAATCAAGATTCAGTGTTCCTTCTATGAATCCGATTCATTTTACATAGTGGTTCATTCATGCATTCAATTTTATTATAATGAGTAAAAACAAAACCATTATTGGTCTGAAACATTGAGTAAAGTATGGATAATGGCAGTGGTTAGCGAGTGAGGAAGACACTTGGTTGGATGATTATCGAGAGTAATAATAAAAAAAAACAAAGGCATGCAATAGCACAGGCAGACCAAGTGGAATATTATGTCCACCATATACAAGTTCCAATTAAGATGTTAACATATTGCTGTCTTCCAATAAGCGACAAAAAGTCTGGATTAAGAATTCATAATTGCACCCATATAAATTAAGAAAAAAAATCCTTGTCCACTAGAAGTCACTATGAAATTGTGAACGTGTTACTTTGGAGACATTTGTCACCCACCTACATATTATATACTCTGTGATGGTGAAAAGTAGTGTTTCTACTAAAACGGCAAGAAAAAACTCGAAAAGAAGTGGTAAAAATGTTGGTAGTTATGAGCTTCATTAAAGTTTATATTTGCATGGTTGATGTCTATATAACCAAATTATATGTACTACATAACCACATCTATTATTACTAACGAATGTTATACTGTTAAAACCATCAACATAACCCAAAAATGTGTTGAACTTGCAAACTCGATAGTTTTTAGTAATGTTATGGTATGATAGTTTTTAGTATGTTATGGTATGTAATTAAGAAGTAGGTAGATTTGAGGGGAAAACGACCAATTCATACATCAACAAGGGGTTGCAGTCCCGATCAGTACATACACTCACACCATGTGCTAAAACATATTTCAACTTAAATTATATTCAAATTTCATACGTCAACCAACACTTTTCGGTAAATTCATACATTGACCGTGTCTCCGTTAGTCAAATATTGGCGGAGTCTTACGTGGACTTAACGGATGATTACGTGGAAATTAAGTCCAAAACGACGTCGTTTTATTGAAAAAATTGTTTTAAATTGGTTTAAAGTGGAATTCAAACCCGATTTACCCACAATAACCTATCTCCACTCGACCACTCTGCCATGTATGATTCATTGTAATAATACATCACATGTACATATTTAACATTCATCGGTTCCGAAAAATTGATTTCATTTGGTGTACACGAGGATCAAACCCAGGTTCCCTAAATTAACACATCCCCCACTCGACCACTCTGCCATGTATGCTTCACAGTGTGAATGCATAACATATACACATTCATATGTGAATACATCATGTTTCATTATAGCTTCTCACCTTTGGCTTGCTTCCCCTGCAACCCTCAAAATTTAGAAAATGACTATTTGTGCTTGTTCATTCATTAATCCATTAGTTTAATAATCTAGAAAGCAAAATATTCCTTTCAACGTAAATCTACGTATGTGATCTTGTGGTAGTCTCTACTTTAAATGGTAAAAGAAATGGAAAACTGCATCATATACCTAAACCCAAATATGGCTAACAGACTTTAAATCACATAATGCTTAACTGTTATAGTGATTACTATAATAGCTATAATGATGTATTCACATATGAAAATGTATATGTGATGTATTAAAACAGTGAACCATACATGGCAGAGTTGTCGAGTGGGGGATAGGTTATTGTGGTTAACCCGGATTCGATTCACACTTTAAACCAATTTAAAACCATTTTTTTCCAATAAAATGACGTCATTTTGGACTTAATTTCCACGTAATCATCCATTAAGTCCACGTAAGACTCCGTCAATATTTGACTAACGGAGACACGGTCAATGTATGAATTTACCGAAAAGTGTTGGTTGACGTATGAAATTTGAATATAATTTGAGTTGAAGTATATTTTAGCATATAGTGTGAGTGTATGTACTGATAGGGACCGCGACCCTTTGTTGATATATGAATTGACCGTTTTCCCGTAGATTTAACGGATTTCTGTTAAGATATAAATCCGACACATTTTTAAGTTATTATACCAAATCAAATCAAAAACGAATTAGAAAACAAAGAGTGCCCATCTCTCAAGAGGTCAAAAGTCCAAATGAAAACATAACGCGCTAACCTTTCCAATCGCCCAAATCTATGTGTATTTTTCAGTATGGTTCAAACCAGAATAAAGTGCTAACAAGTTTAAATATAGTTTTCAAGAACTTTCCTTCATCAATGGAATCTAAATGTCACTTGCTAAATAGTTTCTAAAACCATCATTAATCCCGATCTCTTAACTGGATTCTTATCTTCAGATAAGAGACGATTCTTAGTTTTTTTTAGATTTTAACTAAGAAAAGTTAAGAACCGTCTCTTAAATAAGAGATATAAGAGCCGTCTCTTAGCTAAAAGATGTAAAAAGAAAAATACAAAAAAAATATCAAATCATAAGTTAAAAACCCAAACTAAGAGACCAGAATTAATCATGCCCTAAAAAAGAGAACCTTCGCATTCGAACCTGACGAGTTTACCCTTAAAGTGATCTTCACATACATCCCGTGTGAACAGTCCCATCTTCAAGTAAAAGACGTTTATACCCTTAAAGTGACCTTCCAAGAAGAAACCAAACCAAAACAATTGGATGTTCCTTCGCCCCTTGCCTGTAGCTTAGTTGTCTTCCATGGATGTTCCTTCTCGGTACTCCCAAACTTCTCTCCCTTTCTATATATATAAAAAAAATCAATCTCATTTCATCATCATCAACAACCTCACAAACACAAAACCCATCTCTCAAAATCATCACTTTCTCTCTCTAATGGCGTCTCCTAAATCCTCAACCAGACCCACCCAGCAAAACCCAGAACCCACTTTCCACGACTTCTTCCCCACGATGGCCGGAACGCTCGGAGGAGAAGGTCTCATCGACGAGCTCTGCAAAGGGTTCGAGCTACTCATGGACAGAGACAGAGGTGTCATCACTTTCGAGAGCTTGCGGCGAAACGCGTCGGCCGTTCTTGGGCTCGGAGACTTGACGGACGAAGATGTAAGGTGTATGATCAACGAAGGGGATTTCGATCGAGACGGTGCGTTGAATCAGATGGAGTTTTGTGTGCTCATGTTTAGGCTTAGTCCTGAACTGATGGAGGCGTCACGGTGTGTTGTCACGGAAGCGATCGAAGAGGAGTTTTGTGATCGAACGCACCGGCGTTGATGATAGAACACTTCTTTCTCCATCAGAGACTTTGACTGATTTGTTTTTACTATTTTTTAATCGATTCTTCTTTTATGTTCTTTCTATGCTCTCTTTGATTTCCCTTGGCAGTTCGTATAAATTGTTGGATATATTATTATAAAACTGATATGGAAAATCATTTGAGAACAAAACATATATAACAAATGCAAATTTATCTCTTTCAGCCTTTTTACCTCCGTGGATGATTTAGTTTTAGGGTGCGGCATGTGAAAGTTGATAAATCACCGCTACGATAACACAATTGTCTTCCCATCCATATCACGAATGTGTATCAGTTTCCATTCCCAGAAGATAAATTGTGTTTGTTTCTAAATTTTGTCATCTCTATGTTGATTCACATCCACCCATTGAATGATCCTTCGTTCTTCCCAACGATTTAAATCAGACGACAACACAAGTGATGGAACTGAGGCTATAGGTGATTAACTGCTTCTGAGAATTATTGGGGAAGGAGAAAATTTTTTATCTGATGCGATAGGTTTCATCAAAGATATGATGTATATAAAATATTATTTTTCTCTAAGTTTCCGAGACGATACTGTGTCTATCAAGTCTTGTTATATCATACTTCATATATGAGATTCGTAATATGTTCATTGAGATTTGAGGTGATGATTTTTATAAGTACATCTCGAACATAATCCTAAAGTCGGATCGGCTATAATCATATCAGAAACATAGCTATATCAGCTTAACTCTATTCTGGTACCATATACAGTAAGTTTTACAAATTTATTACTTTGTATGTAGGTATACTTGAAATGGGAAATTCAGAGCACAACCATTCAACTAAAATATTATTAACATATAGCATAATGTAAATTCCCTTTGGATATATGAATTTTCTTATTCTACGTATATTAGTACACACTAGAACCTCTATAAATTAATAATGTTGGGACTTTAAAATTTTATTAATAGATATTAATTTACAAAAGTTTCATATTTTAGATTTTTTCTATTTTTTTTTCATTTTTATTAATAAAATAAGAAAATATTTGATTTTACCGTATATAAATTATTTAAATTTTAGAACTTTGACTTTCATATTATTTTATTATCTTATTTGGTGTATATTTTTATGTTTCATAGAATTGTTATGTGGTTTTCGATATAATTTTACTAAATATTATCAAAATATATTAAAATATTAAAAAATAAAAGTATTTTCATTGTGAATATAAAACCAACAATATAATGTTTAGTTTTTACTTATATAAAATATATATAGAGATAGATTATTAATTTATGATTTTAATGAGACTATATATTTACATGGAGTTATAAAAATATTATTATCTTATTATTTTATCGATTTGTGTCATGTTTAACACCGACCCAAGTTGGGACCGACGGAATTTATCAATTTATAAAAATTATTAATTTATCAAGTATTAATGTTTTATGGTTGAAATATTTAATATTTAAATACAGTATTAACGTTTACATTGGCTTTATATGTTGTTATAGATCGAACACTATATATGGATTGCATTTTTTTGTTTCAACCCGCTAAAGGTTTAACAAGTTTCGTTGGATCCGACTTGAAATAGAAGCAATTAAACTTTCGAAAATCGATTTTTTTGTAGACCTGGGTGATCCGGATTTTGTAGACATGGAAGTGATCCGGAACTTATGCCGACTAATCTTCCTAGAATAGGAGACAAAAGCCGGTTGCTAAATCCCTTCCCAAATAGTGAACGTATTCGAAACAGAAGTTCATGTCACAAATACCTCAGATCCTTTCCGGCTGAGCCAGCTCATCCTGTTAATCGATTCTATTTTTCATTTACATGTTCTTGATTTCCAGCAAAAAATATACTATTATAGATTAAGAACCCCACAAACTCAGGTGAAAGGGCAAACAATAAAATCTTTGTAACAAACGTATATAAACACACCACTCATCAAAGTCCACATGTAATTATTAGATTTCTCAGTGTAGTTTCAACTTTCAACCACTTAATCATAGTTCTACTTTTTCATTAGTTAATTTTCTTTTATAAAGCAAATATGGTTGCACCTTGCGATGGATTCATCATGCAGCCTAATTAGGGATGTTAACTACAGGGTTAGGGTTCAACCCTCTTTTGTTTATTATAAACTCAGCCCTATATTAACCCAGCCCTATTTTAACCCTATTATAATCAAAGGGTTAGGGCTGGTACCAGGGTTAACTCATTTAATTGAAAAAAATATTTCATTTATTTTTGTTCTTAAATTTTAAAGATAAAACTAGAAAAATTAAGATATGATATGATTCTTTCCGCCAATTTGTTGAGCATCAAATCAAAAGTTTTCCTCCCAAAATCGCAAAATCGAGTTTTTGCTCCACAACTAAGAATAAAGTTTTTCCGTCAAAAAACAAAAATTGTGTTTTTTCCGCCAAAACCTAATTTGAGTTTTTCCACCAAAACCACAAAATCAAGTTTTCCCGCCAAAACCGCAAAATCGAGTTTTCCCGCAAAAACCGTAAAATCGAGTTTTCCTGTCAAAACCGGCAAATCGAGTTTTCCCGCCAAAACTGTAAAATCGCGTTTTCCCGCCAAAACAGCAAAATCAACTTTTCCGCCGAAACCGCAAAATCTAGTTTTTCCCCTCAAAACCGCAAAATTGAGTTTTCCCGCCAAAACCGCAAAAA
>NC_027749.1:11314903-11321205 GCF_000695525.1 Brassica oleracea var. oleracea | reverse complement strand
AAACCGCAAAATCGAGTTTTTCCGCCAAAACCGCAAAATCGATTTTGATTTTTTGGCGGGAAAACTCGATTTTAAAGTTTTGATGAAAAACTCGATTTTGCGTTTTTGGAGAGAAAACTCGATTTTGTTGTTTTTGTTGAAAACTCGATTTTGCGGTTTCGACGGAAAATTTTGTTGTTTAGTTTTAGGCGAGAAAACTCGACTCTAAGTTTCTTTTGGTGAAACACATTATTAAATATTGTATAATAGTTGTGTGAATCAAAATAAAAAGGTTAGAATTTAAACTCTGGTCCTATTAGGGCCAACCCTGTTTAAACCTTATTTAAAAAATGAGGGTTAGGGTTACAAATGGGTTTGCAGGGTTAGGGCTAACCCTGTTAGGTTGAGCCCATATTAACATCCCTAAGCCTAATGCGTGTAGCCATGCAGTTCCAGAGATCCAGCGAAAAGACTAAATCATGCATGTACGTATCTTAAGCGACACTTCGGTCAATAAAGCTATCAAAAGCCGATTACTTTGTTTACACGGAAATCAGGGGTGAACTGAACACTTTATAAGTAAAAGGGTGAAAAGCGAAGCATCCTTAAAACACAAGTCAGCTCTCGCATTTTATCATTAGCTTCTTCTTCTTCTTTTTTTATCTTAACTTGTTTTAACATCATTTTCGGTTGGTATATACATACTATAATTTTATTATTTGAATATTTTAGCATATAGTTCTTGGAAAGAAATATCGTCGAACGTCTCCCCTTCTTGATTACAACGAAGGACTCTGTAATTTTACGGGATATGTAAAATTATTACATCCATGTGCCTGAGATATGTTCATTCTGATCCCCAAGCAAATCTCATATACAATTAGCATTAATATTAAATTTGAAAACAGAAAAATTAAAATACAGAGTGCTCTAAAATCTTATTTTACGTGTAAAATCGTCTGAAAAACTCATGAATCAAAATTTAGTTATCTTTACAATCAAAGCTTAATAAGAAAAACTTAAATAAAAAATACTAATTGGAAGGCTTCTGTAGCAATATGAAAATATATGAAATATGGATGGTCCAAAGAAAAAAAAATGAAATATGGATTGTCCAAAGATATTGACCAAAAGAAAAAGGAATGGTTCGAAGACTATAACAAGAAAAATAGACGGTTCATGCATTCGAGCTATAAAAATATGGTCTTCATCTCGAATTTCACATTACGTAATTAATTTGCACTAGTTAATTCGATAGTAGATCGACTTTGTGTTGACTATTTTGGTCAGTCTAAGGCAGTTTGGAACCAACTATCTCGATACCGTATTAATCCAACTAACAAAAACTCTAAATTACTAATATGAACCTTTTCACTCTAATATGAACATTTTATAGTAAAGTTTGCAATTTAATAGGCCTTACAATATGCGCGCACATTATAGCTAAGTAACATCTCTCTTTTTGTAAATTTAATGAAGTAACATTTAAATATATGAATCTAGACACCTAGAATGAAAATCATGGTATATAGTATATGGATCCAGCTAGCATACATAAGGTTCTACTTGCCGCAGGTCATACATGTATTATATTTATATACCATCAATTTTGAAGACGTATTGTCCAAAAATTAGCGTATTATTCTACTATTATTTTCTACAATCCACATATACATCATTTTTTAAGAAAATTGAAATTATAACGTCAACAAAATGATCTATATAACGTCAACAAAATGATGTATGTGTGGATCATTCTAAATTCTGATGCATATTCGTAGTTTTATGAAAAAATTGAAAGTAAAAAAAAAACAAAGAAATATAAATTTTACACAAAAGAAAAGAAATATAATGACGAGAGTGATGATGTAAGGGCTTGAAGTCGGAATCTAGACTACCTCAAAAGCCATTGTTGAGAAATAGATCCAATGGCTAGCTTGTCTTGGTCGATCAAAAATCGGACGGACAAGGTTTGTTGACCCTACACTCGGTCAATTTAGCACCTATTTAGTTGTCTTCATGGGCTCGGATCATATTCGTTGACTTGCTCATCTTCTCAATTTAATAGATTCTAAAAAGTTATGGGTTTAAATTAGTTGTGCCACACATGAGGATTGAGTGATTGGTATGGTTAACAAAACACTACATGTAACTCAAAACATGAACTTTTAGAGCGGTAAATTATGGTTAGATTGAATATTCATGACACCAATAGGACTGAAATCAATTGATTTTGAACTTTAAATTGTTTAATCAAGCTACCATTTTGTGTAAGATTGAATCGTAATCTAATCATAAATAGCTTTGAATAGATTAAACACTATATAATTCATATCAAGAAAAGACATCTTCTAGAGAAAACAAGTAAGGCATAAAGCTCTCCCTTATGTTAAATAATTAAAATTAAACACAGTTTTGAGGGAAACACAAACATGATCATGATGATGAAGGTGACAGCAACACATATCATCATTATTATGTTATTTTAATCATTTAAAACTTTAAAAATATAACTAAAGTTGTATTTTCCCGCACCAACCCCACTCCCCGTCCAGTACCAAGCCAGGCGACGAACGAGGGGGTTTTGAGTTGACTGTGTGCCCCTATAGTATCAGTTAAAGCCCAAAACTGCCCCACTTGTTTTGTTTCTTTCAAATGTTAGCTATAATCAGAATAATAGAGGAATCAATATATTTTTTTTTGGTAAAATGTTAAATTTACTATACTAAAATTTTGAATTTTGATAGAAATACAAAGACGACTAGAAGCGAATGAAATAGAACTAAAGAACAAACAAACAAGACAAAATAATGAACTAGAGAAAAAGCAGTTCGGTCGAAGAAGGACAAAAGTGTAACAAAACGGTGACGGAGCAATAACATTGGAAAGATTAGAGAAAACAAGCTGGTCACCGTGAGTGACATCAAAATAGGGCTTGCTCAAATCTCAGAATCATAGTTCCTACAACTTCTGAGAAGTTAAATAGTAATAAACCAAGTCTAGAATCCACTATGGATCTACAAACCAATTCGATCAAAAAGACACCGACGGTGTGAAAATAAATCAACAAACAGACGATATTTTCGTTCGCTAGAAATAATAAATGTTTTAAATTTTAATTTTATATTAAAAATTGATGTTTTAAATTTTAATTAATATACACCGTTTTATAATAAAATTTCATTTAATATTTAAAATATGAATGGTATAGAAATTTATTGAAAAACAAAAAAAAACAAAAAAAAAACAAAAAATTAATAAATAAAATTATGTAAATTTTTTATTAAAATATGTGGAAATCATAGACCATAAATCTTTCAAATACGGAAGGGTGTAGTTAATCGATCTATTTAAAAAAAGGGTGGCTAAATATAAAGAGACAAAAAATTATGGGGGAGAGATTTAATTTGACCAAATATATAGGGCGTGGGAATGAAAGAGTTCACAAGTTTGTAGAAAAATAAAACTTCAGATCATCTTCTTGGACCTCTCTATAAATACGCTATCTGCATTTTCAGATCGTTGAACTTATAATCTCCCATCTTAAAAAGAAAAAAAAACAATTCAGAAAGTTAATCTACAGATAACGATGGCGACCAAAGTGTATATCGTGTAAGTAAAACTCCTTATTTCGATCTTTCTCATTTTAACTGTAGCGACTTGATTTTGAATTTTTCTCAATGTTGATCGAAGAATACTACTTCTATTGGTTTATTTTGATTTTTCATTTGTTATCATAGCTTTTGCTGTTCTGTAATAGTCATAGGTGGGGGATGATAGCATTTAATTTATGATTTGGGCTTCAAACTCTTCTTAATTCGCCTATTTATTGTTTAAAGTTTGTTTAAATTTCGATTCAATTTTTGTGTTTGTGATTGGGTTTAATCTCAAGTTTGACTTTTTTTTATGTCTCGTTGACATTATATTGGCAGGTACTACTCAATGTACGGTCATGTGGAGAAATTGGCTGAAGAGATAAGGAAAGGAGCTGCTTCCGTTGAAGGTGTTGAAGCCAAGCTATGGCAGGTGAGATTTGCCTTCCTCCATAAATGGCTTTTTGCATTTTGTCAATTTTTACAAGCACAAACTTACTTTATATGTTCCAGTGAGAGAAACTATGTTGAAGGGCTGATTATAAGTGGGTATCAAGTCCTTTTAACACTAACAAATAATTTTAGGTTTGAGTCTACAAGTAGTTTTGTGTTGTGTATCTTGAAGAAAGAACCAAGTCTTTCTATGATTAGCTTCAAGCATTCCTAGACCCATTGCCACTGCCATTTCCAAGTTTATTGATTTAGCTTACCAAGTTTAGATTAGGCTTGTTGGCTGCTCTCTATCCAAATCCATGTGAACTCTATTGAACCTGATGAAATTGCTGTTTTCACAGGTACCCGAGACGCTTCCAGAAGAAGCACTCTCTAAGATGAGCGCACCACCAAAGAGTGAATCACCAATCATCACACCAAACGACCTAACCGAAGCTGATGGGTTCGTCTTTGGATTCCCAACGAGGTTCGGCATGATGGCTGCTCAGTTCAAAGCCTTCTTGGACGCAACCGGTGGACTCTGGAGGACTCAGTCACTCGCTGGTAAACCAGCTGGTATCTTCTACAGCACTGGCTCTCAAGGTGGTGGCCAAGAAACCACCGCGTAAGCCTCTCTCATCCAAAATAAACACTTCTCATCATCATCATCATCTCTTGCCCTATATCTTAATAACTCTGGTGATGTATAGATTGACGGCGATAACTCAGCTGGTTCACCACGGGATGATCTTTGTCCCGATCGGTTACACATTTGGTGCGGGAATGTTCGAGATGGAGAAAGTGAAAGGTGGAAGTCCCTATGGGGCTGGAACATTCGCAGGAGATGGTTCAAGGCAGCCAACAGAGCTTGAGCTAGCGCAAGCTTTTCACCAAGGCAAGTACATTGCAACCATCTCCAAGAAGCTCAAGGGCTCTACTGCTTAGAGCTCTTTGAAAAGGAAAACAAAACAAGACCGGTTTGGTTCTCTGCTTTTTTATTACACAATCATATATTCTTCTCTTGTGATTTCTTTTGGGTTTTGATTATAAACTACATGATATTGTTTCACAACAATCATTCTTGTCTTGCTTTTACGTATTAGATATGTAATGATTTATGCTTGTCTTGCACTATTGTTTAAAATATACTTAATCAAAATATATTAATTTTTATGCTGGGGTTGAATTTATAAACTTCTATAAATATTTTATAAATTATTTTCAAACATTTATAAATTATTTCTGAGATTTAATTTAATTTTTATCATAAATTTAATGTATTTCTGAAAATAGTTACCATATAAAGGAAAAGTTGAAAAGTGATATATAAACTTGTGTTGTGAAACTTAGGATTTAGAACTGTAAGTTTCTGTTTATTTTATTAATCATAAAGTGTTCCCTTTATATAGGAGATTACAAGATAGATAAAATGAAAGATTACAAATCATAAACATAAAAGAAAAAGGAAATCCTAATCATACAAGGAAAAGAAAATTGAGTTTCCTTTTCTCATAAACCATGTAGCCACCTCTCTCTCTCTCTAAGTCTCGCGGCCGCCTTTCTCTCTCTAGGGTTGGGCCGTCTCTCTCTAAACGTATGGGCCGGTTATGGACATCCATCAATTGATTTATAACACTCCCTCATAGATGCCATAACTATACATGGATTGTAATACGCTTAATGTTGCCTCATTAAAACTTTATCAGAAAAACCCATTGGGCCAAAACCATGATGAAGGAAAAAGAGTACAACACATACTATTCTCCCTGATGTGAACCTCAGTGGAGGTCTTTCAGCCTACGCATCCCAATCGGATGCGTGAGTTTTCTGAAGGTGCAAGTCGGGAGTGACTTAGTGAATAGGTCAGCTAAATTGTCGCTGGACCTTACTTGGACGACCATGACTTCGCCGGCTTTTTGAAGCTCGTGCGTGAAAAAGAACTTAGGTAATATGTGCTTCGTCATGTCTCCTTTGATGTAGTCGTCCTTGAGCTGAGCAATGCATGCAACATTGTCCTCATACATCACAGTCGGCTCTTTATCCTCAGACAATATCCCGCAATCAGCTCAGACATGTTGGGTCATCGACCTCAACCAAACACACTCGTGGCTGGCCTCATGTATGGCCAAGATTTCCGAATGATTAGATGAAGTGGCCACGATGGTTTGTTTCATGGAACCCCATGAAATGGCCGTACCTCTATGTGTGAAGACATATCCTGTCTGTGATCGAGCATGATGTGGATCTGATAGATATCCTGCATCAGCAAAGCCAACTAAACCATCTTTGTTATGGTTA
>NC_027749.1:11314042-11314777 GCF_000695525.1 Brassica oleracea var. oleracea | reverse complement strand
AATTCTTTCTTAAGGTATTCAACCGTTTGGGAAATCGCTCCAGAGGTTCCTAGGATATTCAGATCGTCAACATACACTGCTATGATCACGAATCCTTTATTTTCGAATTTCTTAATGAAAATACATGGACTGATAGGGTCATTTCTATATCCCTCTTTCACTAGGTACTCACTTAGTCTATTGTACCACATCCGTACGGATTGTTTCAGTCCATAAAGGGATTTATTCAACTTAATACAATGTTGTTCTCGAGAACTCTCTTTGTTTTTCAATTCGATACCTTCTGGGACTTTCATGTAAATTTCATTATCCAGTGGACCATATAGGTATGCGGTTACAACATCCATTAACCGTAAATCTAGACCTTCTCTGAAGGTCGTAGCATCCACCACATGAAAGTATGTCCCCTCATAGTCTATTCCTGGTCTCTGTGAGAATTCTTGTGCAACAAGTCGGGCTTTATACCTCACGACTTCACCATTCTCATTTCTTTTCCTCACAAAGACCCATTTGTATCCAACTGGTTTGATATCTTGAGGTGTCCGGATTATTTGGCCAAATACACATCTTTTTCTCAATGATTCTAACTCCACGTTTATGGCTTCTTTCCATTTAAGCCAATCTGGTCGTTGCATGCATTCATATATAGACGTGGGTTCATGATCCTCATTATCCATAAGTTCAAGTGCTACTTCATAAGCAAATACATCCATGTCGACATGTTTTCTGTTCCAT
>NC_027749.1:11313571-11313974 GCF_000695525.1 Brassica oleracea var. oleracea | reverse complement strand
TACAGACGGGTGCCGTATATGTGAGTTCTTGTCAGCCCCGGTAGAGTATTTGTTTCCAGTGATTAACTTCCAAAGCTGAGTGGGGAGATTTTCACACTTGGGAAGGGAGTAGTCTGCCAAGTCTTGGAAACCCATGACTCTCCCAATGTCTTTGAAGTTCATGTTGTACTCTCTCCCATTGACCCTGAACTTTATTTTGCCCCATCCTTGCCTCACGTGCGGATCGTCATGGAAAGTGACCTCAAGGGAAGACAAGAACTGACAGGAGACATCCTGGTAAGCAGGGTAGGCCATGGTGAGGAGTTTGGGCATCTTCAGGTGCCCCAACATTGCCTCAATATCAGAATAGAGACCCACCTCCTTCAGCAAATCAAGGTCAGCGAATCTGGTTGGAGTCCAAGTT
>NC_027749.1:11313374-11313478 GCF_000695525.1 Brassica oleracea var. oleracea | reverse complement strand
TTGGACATCTTGGCCCTCTTTGTAGGAGCCTGCTCATCTGAACTTTCATCGCCACTCTCCTCATCTGTGGCAACTGCTATACTCTTCCTTGCCCTGTTCTCTTG
>NC_027749.1:11311011-11312206 GCF_000695525.1 Brassica oleracea var. oleracea | reverse complement strand
CGCTCTGATCACGTCGCTCCCAGCGACAGAAACGCGAGCGACCTCACATGGTCGCTGCGAGACGTCGCTCCCATAGCGACTCTCGAGCTCCGGACACCGAATATGCGAGCGACTTAGCCGAGTCTCTCTGATCACGTCGCTCCCAGCGACAGAAACGCGGGCGACCTCACGTGGTCGCTGCGAGACGTCGCTCCTAGAGCGACTCTCGAGCTCCGGACACCGAATATGCGAGCGACTTAGCCGAGTCGCTCTGATCACGTCGCTCCCAGCGACAGAAACGCGAGCGACCTCATGTGGTCGCTGCAAGACGTCGCTCCCAGCTGGAGCGACCTCGTGGCGTCCCTGCGGAACCTCACTCCCATGCTCGAGTCCTTGCCTTAACCGGATCGATGAACCACCTGAACAATACTTCAACACTTTCTCTTTTTTTTTTTTATGAAATATGATGAA
This sequence comes from Brassica oleracea var. oleracea, assembly GCF_000695525.1. Classification (NCBI taxonomy): domain Eukaryota; kingdom Viridiplantae; phylum Streptophyta; class Magnoliopsida; order Brassicales; family Brassicaceae; genus Brassica; species Brassica oleracea. The sequence goes on along the minus strand of NC_027749.1, from coordinate 11,311,756 downwards.
AATGAAAATACCAATGCAATATGTACAAGGATACGCATGAGACTTCCTCCCAAGTAAGCTTGTTTTAAGTCTCTAGCTTGACTTTGCCTCCTTTTGGACTAGGCTGGGGTAGGATCGGACAGTGGAGTTGAAACTCCATCTTCTTCAGGTGCATCAGCCATGTAGAGCTTAACCCTTTGCCCATTGACTGTGAAGTCTCTTCCATCAGTACTCCACAAAACTATTGCTCCATATGGCTTAACCTCTTTGACCTTGAAAGGGCCGGACCACCTTGACTTAAGCTTTCCTGGAAACAACTTCAGTCTTGAGTTGTAGAGAAGAACTTGATCTCCTCCTTTAAACTCTCTCTTTAGGATATTCTTGTCATGGAAAGATTTAGTCTTCTCCTTGTAGATCCTTGAGTTTTCGAAGTCATCCATTCTTATCTCATCAAGCTCATGTAGCTGAAAAAGCCTTTTCTCCTTGGCACTCTTGATGTCAAAGTTGAGCAAATTCACTGCCCAAAGCGCCTTGTACTCAAGCTCCACTGGTAGATGACAAGCTTTCCCGTACAATAGGTTGAAAGGTGTGGTCCCCAGAAGTGTCTTGTAAGCTGTCCTATAAGCCCAAAGCGCATCATCAAGCTTAACTGACCAATCCTTCCTTGTAATCCCCACATCTTCTCCAGAATGGACTTGATCTCTCTGTTAGAAATTTCAACTTGACCGCTTGTTTGAGGATGGTAAGGAGTTGCAACCTTGTGCTT
>NC_027749.1:11306432-11308295 GCF_000695525.1 Brassica oleracea var. oleracea | reverse complement strand
TGAAAACTGGAGATCTCATTTCTCAGCTTAGCAGTTCTTGAAGTAGATAATAACTTCTCCAAGAAAGCTTTCTTGCAGTCATCCCAAGTGGTGAGTGAGTCACTTGGTAGAGACTTCTCCCACTGTCGTGCCTTATCCCCTAGAGAGAAAGGGAATAACTTCAGCTTTAAGGCATCCTCAGACACACCATTGGTTTTTGACAACCCACAGTAGCTGTCGAACCTGTCAAAGTGATCAAATGGGTCCTCTAGAGCGAAGCCATGATACTTGTTGTTCTCGATCACGTTGAGGAGTCCTGATTTGATCTCAAAGTTGTTGGCTGCTACAGCTGGTGTTCACATTCCCAATCTATGACCATGAATGTTGGGGCAGTCATAAGTGTCAATGGGTCGAGCTGCTCGCTGTTGGTTTTGTGGAACGTTGTTGGCATCATTTTGATGTATGTCTCCCATATCAGTATCCAATCTCTGCAAGTGAGACTGTTGCTCTTCTTCTCTTCTCTTACTAGTTCTAAAGCTCTGATGTCTGCAGCTCTTGGAACTAGGTTTGATGGACCCCTGCTCCGCAAGATCATACACCTGTAGATTAAAGGGAGGTGAAGAAAGAGAATCAGTAACAAAAGAAAATAAAAATGACTTAGTCTCAAGCAAGTGACTAAATCTCAATGTTCAAATCTACTCAGAATTTGGCAACGGCGCCAATTTGATGTTAGGAGTTTTCAAGGCTCCTAAGACAAATGTTGTTGTATAAATGATTGTCGAACCAATTCCAAGGGATTTCAAGCACTAAAAATTCAAGTACTTACTTAATCTAAGTGCAACGCAATGAGAATGCAAGTACTCACTCAATCTAAGTGCAACCAGCGATTTCAAATGATTTCTAAGCTAATGAATAAAGCTAATTCAGTTTCAGAATAATAAAAGCGGTAAATGAGTTGACTTTTTTAACTAAGAAAAATGAGAACTCATGGGCATAGAAATTAGATCTTGGGTGATCAAGTTTCGAACTAAGGATGGCAAACGAACAATCAAACTATCAACCTTAAGCTTAGACACGATTCTAAACAAACTCTATGTCTAGATGAATGTTCATTTACTAACACATTTCAAACAACAAATGTCTTCGGTTGAATAATATGGAAGCAATCATTACTAACAGGTCTAAGGCTATCTTAGCATTTCTAACAACAAATGTCTTTGGCACAATATGCTAAAAGCTTAGAAGAGTTGTTTCAGGCATTTCATCGAACACCTTTTGGGTGGGAAATGCCTAAAGATCAACTTTTGAGAAGCTAACTCAGAAGATGCATTATGATTACTCTACTAGCAAGGTTTTGGAATGATCTACTCTAAAACATCCTAGCTCTAACCTAATCACCCTTAATCTTCCTGACCCAGGAATTCAAATGGTGATTACTCACTACTCTTCATGATTCCTCTTAAACCCATTTTGGATTTCAGATTAATCATACAGAGGGATACAACAACGAATTGGAAAACACAGAATTGCAATAACTAGATGAACAAAGATGATTCAAGAGATGAACTTTCCAAAGGTTTTTCTTAGAACAAAAGATAATCCGTCTTGTGGCTGCCAAAAAGTACTTAAAACATAGGTTTTCAGAAGTAAAAAAGTGCATAATGAAATGACCAAAAGGCCCTTGAGTATAAATGAATTCGAGCAATCAGAAGGCGCGCAGCGACCTCCAGTAGTCGCTCCGAGAGGTCGCTCCAGGCTTCGGGAGCGACCTGGAGGGGTCGCTGCGAGGCGTCGCTCTTCGCGAGCGACCTCGCTGAGTCGCTCCGATCACGTCGCTCCAGGTTATGGAGACGCGAGCGACCTCGCTGTGTCGCTCCGGTCACA
>NC_027749.1:11304750-11306325 GCF_000695525.1 Brassica oleracea var. oleracea | reverse complement strand
AAGGGTGTCACAGCGACTTCACGGTGTCGCTCCGGTGAGGTCGCTCCCATGCACTGCTCGTCCAATGATCACCTTTATCACCTCTTTTGAGCTCCAAATGTCTCCAAGAACTCCATGTGGTACTCCAATTCCTGATAAGGACTCATGTATGCAAAATGCAACCTAAACATGGCTAAATCCTAGTCTATATGATCAAAATTCACATGGGTGAATGGATAAGACAATGGAAATATGCAGGATATTAGTATGTATGACTTAGTCACACTTTTCGGGTCAGCAAAGGAATATGGCAATTGATTAGCTAGCTTTTGTAAATGAATGATCTTTTGAACTTCTAGATCTCATTCTTGAGTTCGAGGATCTTGCCAAGATATGGATGTTTGATTCCATGAGATTTCTTGTACCATTTTACTGTTATCTCCCCCTAATGTTGGAAGTTCGGATTCATTGAAATGACAATCCGCGTATCTGGCCTTAAACAAATCACCCGTAGTTGGCTCGAGATACTTTAAAATCGTGGGGGAATCAAATCCAACATATATCCCCATCCTCCTTTGAGGTCCCATCTTTGTACTCTGTGGTGGAGCTATTGGAACATAAACGGCACAGCCAAAAGTCTTAAGATGGGAAATGTCTGGCACGTGACCCGTGAGTAATTGTGATGGGGAATATTTGTGTTCACTAGATGGCCTGATGCGTATGAGCTCGGCCGCGTGTAGGACGGCATGTCCCCACGCTGAGACCGGAAGTCTCGACCTCATGAGTAATGGTCGAGCTATGAGCTGTATGCGTTTTATAAATGATTCGGCCAGGCCGTTCTGTGTATGTACATGTGCCACAGAGTGTTTCACACTTACCCCCATGGACATACATTAATCATTCAACGCTTGGGAAGTGAACTCACCAGCATTATCTAGGCGTATAGTCTTTAAAGGAAAATCTGGAAAATGAGTTCGTAATCTAATTATCTGAGCAAGTAACCTGGCAAATGCCAAGTTTCTGGTCGACAGGAGACAAACATGCGAACATCTAGTGGACGCATTAATGAGGACCATGAAATATCGAAATGTCCCACAAAGTAGGTGAATTGGTCCACAGATGTCTCCTTGAATTCTTTCCAGAAAGTTTATAGTCTCTTTAGTGACTTTAACTGGTGATGGCCTACAAATGAGTTTCCCTTGGGAACAAGCAACACACGATAAGTGCTTAGGGATAATTTGTTTCTCTTTAAGGGAGTGTTCAGAATCAGTTTACGCATCATGGTCGAACCAGGATGGCCAAGCCGGTCGTGCCATAGAGTGAAATTGCCGATTGCCTCTTTATTAAAAATGGCATTGGCCTCGATCATACTGACTTTAGCATGGTAAAGACCAGTAGATAGTGCGGGAATGGATTCTAAAACTTGCTTATTGCCATGGACTATTTCAATGATCTGAAGAGATTCTTTGTTTCCTTCGCCCTTGGTTTCAATATGAAATTCATTCATACGAATATCTTTAAAGCTTAATTGACTTCTCTTAGAATTGGGTGAATACAAGGCATCTGATATCTCAAGATGTGTACCCATAGGCAACA
>NC_027749.1:11304514-11304733 GCF_000695525.1 Brassica oleracea var. oleracea | reverse complement strand
TGACCCTCTATGAGACTAGCTATTCCCGCAATGGTGGAGATGTTGGCATTTTTTCAGAGTTAGGTTTATGAAGTATCTCTTGTCTTTTAAAATTGTGTGGCTTGATCCACTGTCCACAACGCGTACATCCTTGTTCTCGTTCATTTCTAAAACAAGATTCAAAAGGATGCTACTCAGAGACTTCATATCATTTCATTTCTTATTAAGTTTTCAAGTTCA
>NC_027749.1:11294123-11304432 GCF_000695525.1 Brassica oleracea var. oleracea | reverse complement strand
TCCATAAGATCGTCCTTTTCATGATCGAAGTCATGTTCATCATCTTGATAGGTCATATGGGCTTCAGGATTCTTCCCTTTCAAACTCTCTTGGTAGAGGTCAACTAGATACTTGGGAGTCCTACAAGTCTTAGCCCAATGATTTCCCATTCTACACCTATGACACACTGATTTGCTTGAGTTGGTTGAGTGTTGAGGTTTGAATGAAGATCCACGGCCGCGACCATGACCTCTTCCAAATGAGCCACGGTCACGCCCATGGTCTCTACCATGTTGATTCCCTCGCCCGTGGCCAAAGGAGTTTCGGCCACGTCCACGCCCGTTCCACTTTCCTCGACCACGGCCATTATGGCCATTTCCTTGGACGTGATGGGATTCTTTATTGTCCTCTGTCGTGTGTGCTTCAGGTAGTGGAGCCGATCCAAAATGTCTCATCTGACTGTTTCTCATTAGTAATTCATTGTTCTGCTCAGCGAGCAAGAGACAAGAAGTAAGATCAGCATAGGTTTTGAAACCTTTCTCACGGTACTGTTGTTGTAACAATACATTGCTTGTGTGGAAAGTGGAAAATGTTTTCTCAAGCATAACCTGATCCGTAATACTTTCACAACACAGTTTCATTTTTGAAACAATCTTAAACAGTGCAGAGTTATACTCGTCCACAGACTTATAATCTTGGACCCTCAGATTTGTCCAATCAAACCGAGCTTTTGGTAAGATCACCGTTCTCTGGTGATCATATCTCGATTTCAATTCAGTCCGAAGATCTAGTGGATTCTCAATGGTTAGATATTTGATCCTTGAGACTCTCAGCTAGATGATGACGAATGATCAAGATGGCTCTGTATCGATTTATTGTTCTCGGTGATACATTTACCGAGACCCTTGGATTTTAGGATGATCTTAGCATCGAGCGCCCACTGAAGGTAATTGTCTCCAGATAGATTTAGGGCAGCAAAATCCAGGTTATTGATTTTCGACATCTGAAATCATGGATTAATATTTTAGATCTTTTAGTAATAGTTTTAAATTTAAACGATTAGGGTTTTAGGTCCAAACAATCAATCAATGCCTCACGGCCAAGATCTATGCCTCACAGCCAAGTCAAGCCTCACGGCTATGGATGCAATCGGTTTAACTCTTATGCATTTAGTTTAACATGTAATTGCAATCTTAACATGGTTTCTATCAGTTCATACGAGATGCAAACAAAACAAGAAACCTCTCGGCCAAGAAACAGAACAAGCCACACAACTATTTGGTTTGATTCAATACCATTCCTAGAATAAGTTCTAAGTGCAATTGCAATCAATCAATATGATCAGATTATTATGGTATGAATGCAACAAGGCCACACGGCCACGAGTATGATCAAGTCTAGAATAGTTTAACCTAATATGTAGTTTTAGATTTCGATTTAAAATAATCTAAAACTAGGTTATTAGGGTTTTAGTTTAAACAAGCCAAACAATTAGATTCGAGTTTAAACATTCCTAACAATAGTTCTAGGTGATCAAATCAACTAATCAATGTTCAATTTCAAACAATCAAAATCGATTTTCAGAATTAGGGTTTTAGGGTTTCGATTTCATTAACAAGCAATTTCAAATTAAGGATGATCAATTCAATTTCAATCATTCAATCAGATTTAATTAATCTGTTTTCAAATTAGGGTTTAGGGATTTTTGAAAATTTGATCTTTGATCAAAGGGATTTGATTTGAGATTCAAAACCTTTAAGGTTCTGATTTTAATTGATCAATGGATCAATCTCGTTTTTAGGGTTTGGGGATCGAACTTATAGAGCTTCGATTTACTCATCGAACTTTTAGAGCTTCGATTTACTCATCTAGGGTTTTGATCTATTGTCCTATGGCTTTATCTTAGAGATTATATTTTAGGGTTTCATTCTTTACAATCAACCAGATTCGATTCATGTTCTTAGAATTCGAATTACCTTAGGTTAGTAGATTGTAGAAACCGGACCACCAAGAGAGAACCTCAAGCTGGAACGGACGCGAGCTGGAACGGACCAGGCTTCCTATCGGGTCGCAAACGGTGCTGAGGTTGCGGGCGGCTGATCGGGGAACGCGAGCTGTTGCAGTCGAGATCGCGAGCGGCTCTGATGTGAACGGGAAGCTGAGGTCGTCTAGGATCAGGAACGCCTTGGGACTGGAGCTGATCAGGTGGACACGAGCTGGAACGCCTTGCAGGAACAAGAGACGCGATCGGGGATAGGGTTAGATGCGATCGCCGGTTAGGTTTAGGTTTAGGGTTTTATCTATTAGGTTTTAGGCTCTGGGTGTTAGAGTTTCGTGCTGATAACGTGTTGTGAAACTTAGGATTCAGAACTATAAGTTTCTGTCTATTTTATTAATCATAAAGTGTTCCCTTTATATAGGGGATTACAAGATAGATAAAATGAAAAATTACAAATCATAAACATAAAGAAAAAGAAAAATCCTAATCATACAAGGAAAATGAAATTGAGTTTCATTTTCTCCTGAACCATGTAGCCGCTTCTCTCTCTCTCTAAGTCTCGCGGTCACCTCTCTCTCTATAGGGTTGGACCGTCTCTCTCTCTAAGCATATGAGCCAGTTATGGATCGAACCGGTTATGAACATCGATCAATTGATTTATAACAACTTGTGATAAAAATTGAAATCTCCCCATTTTATTTTTGTCAAATTAAGATAAACTTCAAAGGGTAAGTCAAATTAACATTAAATTCAAAGGGTAGTGCAGAACGCATTAGTGAAAAGATAAGAGACAAAAGCAAAAGAAAAAGCCAAACTTGGTTCTGTAGTAAGATCACATATCAAAGGACTTGATGAGTAACACGTCACCTTCTGCATGTTTCTAGCGAAGTCTGGTGGGTTCTGAGGGTAGAACTTGTACACCCTCAGGTTTTCAAAGATTCCCTAGTTTCTTGGCTCATCTCTTCAACCTCTCTCCTCCTAGCATCTCTCGCCTCTCGGTTAGCTCTCCTTGCTTCTCGTACACTCTCCTTGACAAACTCTTTGAACTCATCCCGTTGTTCCTCAGATAACCTTCCCTCTTCAATCCTTTCATTAGTAAACTCCTCGAGGTTTTCAAACTCCCAGTCGAATTCACAACAAACCGGCGGATTGGAGGGGAACAGTACATCGACCACAGTGCTCTGCGGAAGCTCATCTTCCTCCCTAGGCGGTTTAGAGAAATAAGGAAGGCAATACTCAAACCTCTTGACGCGTTCCACCTTCATGTTTCTGAGAGCAGCTCTCCTCTGGTTACAGCACAAAGTGAAGATCCGAGAGTTTGTTCTCTCAACTTGTTTGTCTCTTTCTTGTAAAGGAATGTAAGGGAAACCAACCCATTCTCATCTCCTTCATGGTAATGGTCTCTTCCCTTACGCTCTGTATCGACGCGATTGCTACCTTGTTAGAAGGCTCGATGGTTGAGTCTATGACATCAACCGTTGGAACATGGATAATATGTTTGAAGTGTTGTGGTTCTGCAAACCCGAAGACATAGACTTTCTTCCCGTAGAGAAATCCTACTTCCTCTAATGCTTCTTCTAGGTTTTTGAAGTCCCAGTTGAATCCGTAGATTGCATCTAGATGTTCAAACTCAGTTCCTACCGGAAATGCAGCCTTCCATAAATCTTCTAGGTTACGTTTCTCTTCAAAGTACTCTGTCTCTTCTTCTTGTGGTGGCTTGGTACTCACGTCATCGTCCTTCTTAGTTTCCTTGCTAGTGTTCCTCTCTCTCATGGCTCCGTTCTTCATTATTGTAAACTAAAAAAGGAACAGATAGCCAACAAGTCGAAACCCTAACTCTTTCAACGGCGAGCGAGACAAAGAGATGATGACTTGCGTTGTAATCGACTGAATGAGTTCATTAACCTAAAGATGTGCATTTATACTAAGCCAATCCTAGGGAGAAAAAGGAAAATTGTGTGTTTTATGGCGTTAGTTCAACGCAACGAAATAAGGAGATTCAAAGTTTACTTATTATTGATCTTTTTCCCAATTTTGGAAAATGCGATTTTTCAAATTCAAAATTTGGTTGCAAAGAAAGCAGTATTCTTAGGGGTTATTGGAACAAGAATTCGAATGGAATTTAATAATTTTAAGAGTCGAGAGATTCTTAAAATTTAAGTAGAGTTAACAAAAAATCTTCTGAACTTTTAGCAAATGTTTTGTATGTATTTATATTGAATGCAATGGATTTGCATAATATATTTTTTCAAAAAGTTTCTCTTTATAAGGTAATATAAACGAATCTCTCTTTCTATAAACTTTTCAATTTTAGTAGCTTGATTTTGAATTGCATCACTACCAATTGAAGATTGATTTATGTCTACGGTGTTTCTGGGAAAAGAAATATACTTCATCCGTTTTAAAATAGATGATGTTTTAGGAAGTTTTTGATGTTTTAAAATAGATGATGTTTTCATATTTCAATATACTTTTTAACTTTATCAAAAACTGTGTAACCAATCATATTTTGTAGTATGTTTTGTGATTGGTTAAATAGTTTTTAATTTCTATTTTAATGATATTTTTATAGATAAAAGATAAGTTTCTTAATAGTTGTGCTTTATTCTAAAACTTCATGTATTTTGAAACACATGAATATTACATTAGCTTGCTTTTGATTATAACAGTGAACTCTCTCTTTATATTATAATATTATAGATATATGATGAAAGTAGGAGTGAATAACATCATCGATGAAAGCAAAAACACTTTGAATAGCATCATCACCACTTTAACATATTCTTTTACAATTTTGTTCAAGATTTTTATCAGCTTTGCTTTCGTTGTTTTTTTTTGTTGAAGCACCCTTCTAGACTTCTAGACTTCTATACTTCTAGACTGTGAGTTTATATGTGTGAGTTTTATAACATAGATTTTAGAAATTTTATGGGTGCAGAAGATATTCTCAAAGTTGAGCTTATGAATAAAAATAAAAAGAATTTATATCCTAATAACAAAAGATTTTAATAGAATTGTTAGATCCATTATAAGTAAACTTTTCTAATAACAAAATATTTTGAATGAAATTTAAAAATCTGCATCCCAATAAAAATAGATTTTACTTAGATTTTAAAAATTCTTGTTCCAATAACAATGGATTCTCAAAATATTGTAATTCCTCTAAAATTCTTCTACCAATAACCCTTAGAGAAACAAACATCAGATTTTTAATACTAAGGATATTTTTAATTAATAGAAAATCAATAAAGCTATTTTATACTCTATAATGCTTTCATATATTTTTTGTAATACTTTTCTATAATATTATTCAAAAATCTGTTAGTAATAAAAGCTACTTTATTGTATGACAAAAATTATAATTATTAAATTAAGAATGCTGATTTTATTTAAATTTAAATCCATTATTATTTGTTAGTTTAGTAACCAATAAAGCAAAATTTTACGTTGTTGGATTCGTGGATTTAATCTTATAAAATGAGATTTATTAATAATTATACAAATTAACAAGGTAAAGATTTGCCTGAAATTTTCAATATACTGGTTTAAGGTGATACAAATAGAATCGCCAGCTATAAATTCTCATATATTATATTAAATTATACTACTTCTTATATATTTTGTAAGATAACAATAAATCAGAATTAAAAAGAATTCATTTAGGAACAGTCCGGTTACATTTGATTGAAGCGAACCGGACCAGACACCCTAGACAAAACAAGGTAAATTGTCACAAATACTACATTCATAGTTTCACTTTTCATATTTAACTACTTTTACATTCACTTTTAATAAATGGTAAAAAACATTTATACCCGTAAAGTTAATTAATCTAAACTTAGGGTTTAGAGTTACGGGTGGAGTAGAATTTTTGGAATCTGAAATTTAGGATTCTAATAAATATATAAATAATTACTTAAAAATATAAAAAATAATTTCAAACATAATTTTCGAATTTCAAATTTTTTTTTGAGAAACAAATAAAAATTTCCAAAAAAAAAATCAAATTTTTATTAATAAAAAATTGAATTTAAAAAAGTATAAATGTTTTTATTTATTTAAATAATTATTTATTATATATAGAGAACAAAAGTATAAAAATCTTTTGTCTCTTAACGAAAAATGTAAACTTCTAAATGTTTTTTTAATAGTGGTAAAGATGAATAGTTGTATTTTTTATAAAAATATAATTCCAAACATACATTTTTTACTATTATTTATTATATATAGAGAACAAGAGTATAAATGTTTTTTACTAATTTTAAAATATTTTTTTAATAATGGTAAAAATGAATAATCACGAAAGTGGTAAAGACGAAATTCTTCAGCGAAATTCTTCCGCTAAACAAGCCATATGCAAATGTTCAAATTCAGCGACAACGAAAGACGCAAAGTAGACCACCATTATTATGGCCCAGTAGCGCGTACTACTGATACCAGATGTGGCGGCCCAAAAAACAATATTGTACCGTACCGTAGTGTAGAGATAATAATGACTTGTTTTCAATCTGGTAAAACATTGAAATGGTTTTGATCAATATTTTGTGATGGGAATATAGATTGATGCTTTTCGACAAGAAGAAAAGGGAGGAAGGCCACTCATAAAATTATTAATAATTAACTTCTTAACTATGTTTATTACTTTGTAGTTTCAGTCACCACAACCTCTCACAATAATTTCAGTCACTGATTTCTGTACTAAAAAACAATAATTTTTTTTATCTCTGTTATATTTATATGATAATAGGATTCAGCTACTAATCATTTATATCTATAGGAATCACCTAAATCCTAGCCGTCAAGAGAGAAAAATATATATATATATATTTTTTTTGTAGTTTCAAGCTGATGGCCAGAAGCTTCTACAACTACAATATCGGCTTGTTTGATTCATTTTTTTTTATTTGTTTTCTTTCTAGTCATTTGATTTATTTGATTGTCAATTTATTTTAAATCTGACATAGTTTTTGATTATTCTTTTGTGTGTTTCTTCGATGGATTTGGAAAGATAAAAAATTTGGTTCAGTTGAACGTTTAGAAAAGGTAATTGACAGATCTAGAAGCGAATGGTGGCAGCGAATCTTACCGGCTTTAATCGTTGATGGTTCTTCATTTGATGGTAATAGAGTCTTGATGTAAACTATGGCTACTCCAAAAGACAACATGAAATTCTAATTAATCGACTATTTGGAAGAGTTGTCTTGTCTCAGTGTTTCCTACTGAAACAATAAAAAGAGAATGAAAATCGTTATCAATTCAGTCTGATCCCAGACGTCCTCAGCTCCCCGTTCAAAACAAGGCCAGCCCATGTTTCAAGTGAGACAGCTCGCAACAAGTTTATTAAATCTTGCCTGATCTTACTTAAACATGTGAATGTTTTAAAGAGTTGCCTAAAGGGCATAAAACCAAGTAAGAAATCATGAATGGTATAGAAAGCCTAGTAGGAAACTATGGCTAAGGCATTTGCCTATAAGGCATTATATACACCCAAAGAAATATGGTCCATTGAAGTTATAATGAATGGTTTCCAACTAAGAAACAATGGGCAAGAAAGGTAACAAAGTTCCTTCAGATCTTTAAGAATAAAAACGCCTAAGACATTTGAAAGAAAGTGGTCGAGACTATACCGATGATCTCTACTGATTTATACTATGCTAAGGATCAGTATGATAAGAGGCAAGAGATGTGGTGATCATATTGAGAAACACCACGAAATTTTTACACTATATGGCATGATAGGATTAGCCATCCTAGTATAGAACTTGATGCAAAAGATTAATATTGAAAAGGCACAGAGTTATCCCGTAAAGATCTCACGTTGTGAAACATGTACACATAGGGAAACTCATTAGGCTTAATTATCCCAAAGCACCACGACCTTATAGTATGGTCATGAGGGGGAGAGAGGATAAACCCATGATCAATACTACAAGTTCGTGTACTATGGTCTAAACACCATGATATATGGCTTGGCCATTACTAGACCATAAAGGGCCATTACCCGGCCAAAGAGGCCATGATACAAACGGCCAAACCAAAGAGGCATGTGACTTGTCCATTACACGACTTGGCCATGACTTGGCCGTGACTTGTCTGAGAAGTGCATGCTTGTCCGTACACAGTCCATGACTCGGCCAAAAGAAGCCGAAGAGACCATAAGAGACAACAGTCTGGCCGCAAAAGCCATAACCGGTCCGGAAAGGCCATTACCTATAAAAGGTTCGGCCATTACCTATATGCTTGGGGACATTATGAATATACATGTACAGAATGATTATAAGCATCAGGCCATATAAGTGAGCATAGATATTCCCATCTAAAGAATGAATACGGGTCATTAAAACCAGACAAACCATCTTAGGAGATTTTGAGATAAAACCACCACATACATATATGTGCCGTCTAAGATGGAACCTCAGAGGAGGATTGGGAATATATGTTGGATAGGAGTAATACTTTCTCCCACGAATTCAAAGAAAGCTTGAGCCAAAACATGGGTGATTAAATAGTGGCCAAGTACGGATTGCATGATCAAATGGATCCGACTATCCAAACATTAAAGGAGAAAGATTATAAGCTGGATAAAGAAAGAGTAAATGAATGATAAGAATGGTTTTAACCATCATTGTCTTGGCAAGATCCTCAGACTATACATTATGATATAAGACGTCCAAAGAAAGATAATAATAAGGTAGCCAATTGAGAAGCTAATCGAAATGCCAGACACTGACCCGAAAAAGAATGACTAACCAGCTTAGCACCAAACGAAATTTAAAGTCCTAGAAGAGACATAATCAAGTTGCTATAGAGTCTATGCAAGATAGACCAAGTGTTCCATAAGAATAAAGAAACTCGGATGGAAAGAAAAGGTGCATAGACAGATCCGAAGTCATGATAAGAGAAACCATACCAGACATAGAGATAAAGGCTGGCCAGCTACACATCTAAGGTACCAAGCCAAGTAGTCTTGGGACGCCAAGCTGCTAGGTAACAAAGGTCCTGGATAATGAAATCTCAAAGTGATCAGATCATGTCTGGAACATAGTGGAATCACATGAAAGTGTCGACACACACATTTGTATAAAGATACATAAGAGAATAGCACTTGAACATAAGCGAGGATCATGTACCCACGAATGAGTACTCATCATACAATCATAGAATCATAAAGATTATAAAAGAATAGAAAGATAAACGTGGAGGTTCAAAATATCTAAAGAGAGATGAGCGTATTGGCCATGTACATATACAGAAACGCCATCTGATAAACCAGTGAAATAGATGGATCTTGTGAGATAAAGAAACCGTGAGAGAGGACACATGATCACGTGGCCTAGAGTCTCTATGTCTTCATATTAACAGCATTAGATCATAGCTTGTTTACACAAGGTACTCACAGAGATCAAAGGAACAGATTATAAGGAGATGAACTCCTATGTGGTGTTTGCTGCTACAGATTTTCGATATTAAACCAAGTCTGGTCATAAGAAAGAAAATAGATACACTAAATGTAGTAAGCAGCATATGGATCACTGGATAAGATAAGATAAGAGAACAGCTTTGTTCCTAAGCTGATTCATGGACTGAAGCAAAAGCAGCTGCATAAAGTATATAAAAGAAATTGATCACACATGAACATTGATCTTGGAGTTGTGTAAAAGACAATCCAATAACAGTCCATATACATATGAGAATTTATAAAGAAATTCCTTGTGCTTATACTAAACCTAAAGAAGGTTAGTAGATATAGAATGAAATCTATGTGGGTGTCTGGCTAAAAACGTCTAGCACATCAGCTAAGAGCATCCGGCTCTCTGACCAAAAGCGTCCAGCCCTCAGGCTATAAGCATCCGGCCCCTTCTGCCAAGGACGTCCGACTCATATCCTTTGATCACGGCTAATATAAAAGATCAACCAACAGGTTGTAATCCGACATCAGATCCCTTAAGGATCCAGCATAGCAAGAATAGTTTACTGCTGCTGTATAACCTGCACAAGACTTTGTAGTAAGGTTAATAGGAGATATTTGATCTACCCTTCCCGGTCGGATACCAAAAGTGTTGTAAGCCCGTGAAGTCAAGATCCATGACCTAATAATATATATTAAGCGTGTGATATCCACAGCAACTAAGGTCATGAGACGCCATCATATGGCATTACCTAAAGCAAAGAAATTGATGTCCACATACATGAGAGTGTGTTCGGCCGAAGAGCCATGTTAAGAGATTATGAAACCTCACAGCAATAATCATTGGACACTCATGAGACAAGCAGTGGACTTGTATAGACAAGGTCTATGACCTGGACATTGATCGACCAGATTGAAACATT
>NC_027749.1:11285012-11293577 GCF_000695525.1 Brassica oleracea var. oleracea | reverse complement strand
CATATGGTTATGGCATCCAAGGGGGAGTGTTATGAACATTGTGGATTGCCATTAACCAAGACAAGAAGAGATGGCCCATCAGGCCACGACCAGGCTCAACCACAGCTGTGTCCAAGAGGAGAGAGAGTCGGCGGCTGAGGAGAGAGAGTCGGCCTATCCTTTGGCCGACATTAGATATAGGATGTTTTCCTTTTCTATGTTTTAGATCTTTTCCTATTTCATGTTGTATTAGGTTTTGGATAATTTTCTTTTTCCTATTCCTTGTAACCCCTATATAAGGAAACACTTTGATTGAGTAATAATATACACAGACACACGAAAATATTCAGTCTAAAAAACCCTTCGTTCACAACATAAACTTAATTGATTCTTCTCCTTGTTACAATGATCGACATATATATAGTGAAGTAAGTCGGTAACATTAACCGACTTCGAGAGGAAGAAGACAAAACATAGGATAAACATTATCCTAATAGATAATTATAGACTACGATATTTTACCAAAATATCTTTTAACACTCCCCCTTAATTATCTATTTTGTATTACGTAGTGCCTCGTTAAAAACATAATCACGGAAAAATCCATTGGGACAAAAACCATGACAAGGAAAAAAAGTACACTGCCGTAATCTCCCCCTGAGAATAGTAGACATAGATTTCTTGTCACAGATCACGCAAATGCCGCATTCCGATACCATAGATGTGTTTTCGAAATGTTAAAGTCGGAAGACCTTTTGTGAACAAGTCAGCCGGATTGTCGCATGACCGTAAATACTCGATGCCCACCTCTTTATTTTTCTCGAACTCCCTTATGTATGAAAAAAATCTCGGGGGGATATGCTTTGTTTTGTCGCTTTTGATGTAGCCTTTTTTGAGTTGAGCGACACAAGCCGAATTCTGTTCAAATACTTTTATCAACTCTTTCTCGTTAACTATTCCGCTTGATTCTTGTATGTGGTGACTCATTGACCGAAGCCACACACACTTTCGACATGCTTCGTGAAGCGCAATAGTTTCTGCATGATTCGAAGATGTCGCAACCAGAGTTTGTTTCTGAGACCGCCAAGAGATCGCGGTTCAACCAATTGTAAAAACATAGCCGGTTTGTGTTCGACTTTATATATATCATGTATCTGCAAAACCATACCAAACTCGGGGTTTCTAAGATAAATCAATCCTAAATCAATATGTATTTTGGAGAGAACGAATATGTTCTCGACGCCGTTCCAATTTCCATAAATAGGAAATGAGCTATATCTCGCAAAGACATTACTGTCTAAAAGTATATTTAATCAAACACAACTCACAAGATATATAAGCTCATATATGCTTTATTACCATTAGCATCTCCAAACTACTTATTTATATAAGATGTTACCAGCATCTTTTAAAACAACATCTCTTTTAACATCGAGAGATCTATTTACCATTGGAGTACTCAAAGGAGTTGCTTTGTCCATATAAAAGGGTTTCAATAACTTTTTTGTATAGTTTGATTGATGCACAAATATTCCTTCTCGGAGATGCTCTGTCTGGAACCCAAGACAAAACTTTGTCTTGCCGAGATCTTTCATTTCGAACTCTTCTTTTACATGAGTTCGAGCATCATCAACCTCCTTTTGAGTTCCAATTATGTTCAGGTCATCTACATATACAACAGTGATCAGAAAGCCAGATGACGATTTCTTTATAAAAACGCATGGACATATCGCATTATTTACATATCCTTTACTCAAAAGATATTCACTTAAGCGATTCTACCACATGCGTCCGGATTGCTTTAATCCGTAAAGTGATCGCTGTAACTTGACCGAACAAATCTCCCTGGATTTTTCTTTCAATGCCCCTGGCATTTTCAATCCCTCAGGGAGTTTCATATATATACCGTTATCCAACAATCCATATAAATATGCAGTCACAAAATCCATGAGATGCATATCAAGATTTTTAGATGCCGTTAGGCTCATCAAAAATCTAAACATAATTGCATCCATTACCAGGGAATAAGTTTTCTCAAAATCAATTCCCGGTCTCTGAGAAAAACCTTGGAAAATTAATCAAGCTTTATATCGTGTTACTTTTCTCACGACTACCCACTTATACCCAATAAGATTTATATTCTCGGTATTATGACTATAAGTCCAAAAACATTCTAAAATGGACCTTGGACCGGGATCATCACTTTCATGATCGATATCTTTGGACACAGAAAAGTAGAACATCCATCAACATCTTTTATCTTATAACTTCTCATCAAGGGTGTAGTTGATGAAAATTTCATACTTTTTTGTTCCCTTTTCGTCATCTGGATCATCTTTATTTGGTTCATCTTGAACCTTTTCATCTATGCCTTCTTTCAGACATTTTTCAGTACCAGGTTCTTCTGAAACCTTTCCACTTATGCCTTCTTTCAGACTTTTTTCAATATCAGGTTGTTTTGGAACCTTTCTGCTTTACTCAACAAATTTCTTTTTTTTCTGGGGATTTTTATCTTTAGAACCCGCTATTCTCCCCCTCTTTTACTGAACCCTAGGTTCATTCATTTTGTTACCATCACTTTGTTCTTTAGGAACATCAACCTTGATGGAACATTTTCAGCGGGGATTTCGTCACACTTTTAGTATCTATGAACGCGTTTGGTAACTGGTTTGCCAAATTATGCAAATGCACAATTACCTGAATTTCCAGCTCTCTTTGATTTGCAGGGGAACCAAAGTGTAACAACGACTGTATACACCATGTAATTTCCTTAGGAATTTCTCAAATTCCTACCCCTAACGCTGGAAAATTATCCTCATTAAAATGGCAATCGGCAAATCGTGCCGTAAACATATCACCAGTTACTGTTTCAAGATACCTTATATACGGCTTGTTCTAACTCTTCCAGAGTTTTATACATTCCCGAGAGCATCTTTAACTCTCCAGGGACTACAAAATATCAAGATGCAACTCAAATCATTTATGTCCTGCCAGACATTTCAATATCCTGCATTTATTTTAAATTTTCTCCAGTGACCTTAGAACAAGCCGTTTTTCATACCTCAAGGTCATCTTTCATTTCATTCTCTGGAGAAATATATACCTTGGACTTTTGGTCTAAAAATCTCTCGTTTTTCTAACGAGCTTTATATCGAATTGATGGCCAATCAATTCACTCTACCCTCATACATAGAGGTAGATTCATAATCCTTATTTATATATCGATTTTTCATTTTGTCGACAATCTATTTTCTCTTTGGTTCCATCTTTTTACCCGTACTGATATGGTTAATCGAGATCTCTTTATCATCGATGATTTACTTAGGTACCTAACTATTATATTAACCATATCAACGGTCTCATCATGAGATTCATCCTCTATTCATATATTTGCTCCTTTTCGAAGATTCTTTGGAACCAAAATGGTCTATCATATCTCTAGTGTGCCATAGACTCATAGATCGTCCTTTTAGGATAATATTTTCTTATTGGAGCATTTCAGCTGGAATATGAGATATCATTATTTCATCAAAATGTCTGGCAGACATTTTGTAAATGGATTATCCTACTTTTCATTGTAATCCATTTCACACATGTCATTCCATCAGCTTATCATATGATTCTAGTAAACTTGTGAGCATATTTCTAATTATCCATTTACTTTATCCCACTGGATTGTATATGTCTTTATTACATGCACAACCGCATGTTTACACCCGATCATAAGGATCATCTTACTTGAATTTACTTTATAAAGTTCTTTTTCAAGTGCGAACATAATTTCTCAATGTTCCACTCACTAGGATTCTTTAATTCTCCCCCTCGAGATGATGACACTCCATGTGTAAAATTTCGTACTGAATCTTACTCTAGAACCAATAACATATTCAGTTTTCCCATTTGGGATGAATTATGTTTCAAATCTTTTAGAGTGAGATCTTAATTTGGGGTCTACTTAAATTAGAACCAATAACATATTCAGTTTTCCCATTTGGGATGAATTATGTTTCAAATCCCTTAGAGTGAGATCTTAATTTGAGGTCTGGTTAAAGAAATCACATATTATGAACTTGTTTGATGATTCAACACCCATGATGGTTTCCTTTATTTTCTTGACATGCTATATGTGAAAAACTTCTAATTTTTCAAAATTTCACAATAACGTTGATGACATTATTGGAGATGGCTATATATCAGTAAACTTCAGGTTTACCACTCATTTATAATTTTGCCATTTTTTTCTTATGCATGTCTTTTCATCATAAGCTCCCTCTAGAGCCAATAATAATTTTTATAGTAATAGATATTATACTAACTTATTTTGAGAGAGGAGAAATATTTGTTACCTTTAGTAGTCATGTACGATGACCCAATATCTGCCAGGTATATCTATCTCCATCCTGAATCTCAAAATCTTATTCAGGAAGATAATTCTCATATCACATCGATATTTTATTTTCATTTTCTGGACCAACCAGAAAATCTGAATTATCAAGATAAGTATTCAAGCTAGGAAAAATGGTTCGGACTCATAAGAGACGAAGTTTAATATACTTATTTTCTCTTTTTCTTTTTGATTCTCGATATAGATCGGCTAAATATTTGGCGTATGACAACTACGTACCCAATTTTCTTTCTGGCCGTATCTATAGCAAACATTTTCTGTTTGCCTTTTATCACTCGACCACTTTCATTTTTCGTGGAAGCACTACAGGAAATAAGGGTAGTAATAGCAGACGAAAAACACTATGAGTCCTGTATAATAGCGCTTCCTTTGGATGTCAGCCTTCCGGCTTCCGAATCAGTGTATCCAAGACATCAATAGTATGTGTTCTGCTTTCATCTGGCCAGGGCCTGTTATGTCTACTCAGAAGGCAAAAATAACTTGGTTTGACGCCTGTTCTCCGAAGGATGAGGGTGGTTTGGGCTTAAGATCTCTGGCGGAGGCTAACAAAGTCTCCTGTCTAAAATTGATATGGCGCATTCTCTCGTCTCGGTCTGCTTTGTGGGTTCAGTGGATTCACAAGTATCTCATAAGAAAAGGTTCCTTCTGGAGTGTTAAAGATTCAAGCTCTTTAGGTTCTTGGATGTAGAAGAAACTTCTAAAGCTTCGCCCTCTCGCCTCGCAACTTATAAGAGAAGACATTCAGAATGGCGCGTCGACATCTTTCTGGTTTGACCAGTGGTCTGCGTTAGGCAAGTTGATTTAGTTGACAGGAGATAGAGGTTGCATTTCTCTTGGAATTCCGATTAATGCAACTGTGGAGAGGGTAGTCCAGAGTTACAGATGTCGAAGACACTTATCTGCTGTTTTGATGCAAATTGAGAAAGAGATCGACAAAATTCGGGATCAAGGGCTTGACCAACAAGAAGATATTTGTCTTTGGAAGAGGGAGAATGGAGATTTTCGTCATGTTTTCTCCACTTCCCAAACATGGAACCTCATACGATCTCAGTTTCCAAAGGTTTTATGGCACAAAGGTGTTTGGTTCCCTAAAGCTACTCCTAAGTATGCTTTCCTTACATGGTTAGCGACGGGCGACCGGATTCTTAAGTGGAACCCTCAAGCTGTCTCTACTTGCTGGCTTTGTCACACTGCAGCAGAAAATAGAGATCACTTGTTTTTTGAATGTCCTTACTCAGAAGCAGTCTGGAAAGGAATCATAAAGGACCTGGCTGGCCCCAGCTGTCCAATACAATGGTCTCTTTTGGTTCAACTTCTGGTGTCTGGGATGCAGGAGAAAACATTGACATTCTTGGTCAGATACTGCTTTCAAGCAGCGGTTTATGCTATCTGGTTTGAGCGTAATGCTCGTCGAGTTGGAGAGCCCCCAAAGCCCTCTAGTCTACTGATTAGTTATCTGGACAGGTTGGTTCGGAACAGAATCTCTTTGCTCAGAGGAAGAACATGGGGAAAGCATGAGAAGGCCATGGCAATATGGTTTGGAAGGAGATGAATTTTGAATTCTTTTTTCTCCTTTCTAAATACTAGGAAAAAAAAATATTTTCTTTTTTCTGTCTATAAAAGGTAGCAGTAGCTGTTAAAAAGTTTTTTGAAGTGAATAAATATAAAATTTTTTCAAAAAAAAATAAAAAAAATAGCGCTTCCTTGTCCAACACTTTTAATAACGGTTTTTTGTATGCTATAGTCAATTATACAACGATAGCGTTAGTTTGTATGCAATTGTTAATATTTATAATAACGTGATACAAATGTTATTAAAACTCATTAATTTGATTTTTCCAATAGTAAAGATAGCAAATTTTTCGTATTATTTATTAGTTTTTAATCATCCGAAAATTTATTAATAATAACTACGAATTGATTTTTTAAAAATATAATATTTCTTTCGAATATTTGTAATTAAAATAATTAATCATTTTATAAAAACTAAAAAAGAAAATGTTTACAAAACCATAAAACATTTCCCTGTTTACCTAAACCATCAAAATCTAACAAACATATTATCAATCTACCACTAATAACCCTTCACAATCATCCCTAACATTTTTGCTCTTCCACCACCATCAAGCTTCTCATCTATCTCTCTTCCCTAGCTTCTGAACCAAATCCATCTCCTCTCTTCCATCTTGCTCGACTCCAACTCCATCTAAGATCCACGCCTCTAACTGCAGGTCAAAAAGCACAAATCTTCTCAGCCCTATATCAAACTCAGGTCAGTAAGCATGGATTCAACCTAAAAAATGTCACCCTGTCAAGGAAGTGTTAAATACCAATTCAGCAACACAGGTTCCAGGAGCACCAAGGGACTTAGCCTCTACCTCTCCATGAAGCTACCACCACAGAAAAATAAGAGACATAAGCCATTCATACGACAACTCAAAATTCAAAACAATGGAACACAACTCATGTCAGATTCATTAGTACCTTTGCCTTTATCGACCTGAAAGATATCTTCTGGCTTCTCGGCTTCTGTCAATGTCCTGAACACACACACACAAAAGAAAAACAAAGATTGCTTATTAAAATTCAACACTGGAGGAAGTATTTAGATCACCTACACTTGAGGAAGCAGTAATGACAGTAGAAACAACACTTAGCTCACCATGAGAATCCAAAGACTTAGGAAGAAAGAAGAGGCCAACGAGAAGGAGAGCAGCGATGCCTAATCCGAGTCCGATTGAGAACCTGATCTTCATCATGCTGGCGGCGAGCTTGAAACCAGTCTTCTCCGACACATCTCCATTTTCTTCTCCTTAAGAAAACCAGCCAGGTCTTGTCTCATTTAAAAAAAAAGCATAACCAACTTTATAACCAGATTTTTCATCAGATTGTTGAAATCGAGAAGTTCAGCAAAAGAGAAACATCAATCGAGTCAGTTTTGAGGCAAATCCAAAAAGGAAACTTTGAGAGGGAAGTTGAACAGCTTTGTGTATTGGCGGAACTAGATCTCGGCGTCATCGGTAGAGATGAAATCGAGGCTTGAGGAAGATAACAGGGCCGTGGACACGAAATCGAGGCTTCAAAATCGGTGGGAGAGATGAGAGTAGAGAAGATGAAAAGAAGAAAAAAAAAGAAGAATGAAAATTCTGTCCGGAGAGAGAGAGGAAGCCAGTGAGGAGAAAAAAAGATTAAATCTCAGCCTTTGATTTATTATAATCCAACGGCTTAGAAGGTGATCCGTGTATATAGATCTAATTAGCCAAGAGAGCTTTGTCTTTCTTTTTTATTTTTTTGTGTCTTGTATTTCATTATTTGATGATTTTTTTTTGTATTTACATTTTTAAAATTAATGTTTTATTCAAAATTTATGTTTTGTAGTTTATAATTTAAATTTTAAGTTTTAACTTTTTGAAATTGGGTATAAATTTGAGTGTAGAGCTAGTTTTAAGATTTAAGATCTAAGAAGAGAATATTAGATTTAAAGTTTTGTTTATGAATTTAAACATATGATATTTAGAGTTATGATAAGATTTGAGATTATTGTTTGAAAATAATAATATGATAGTTTGTATTAAGATTTGGATGTAGAGTTTACGGTTTGAAGTGTAATGTTAGGGTTTGAAGTGTGATGTCAAAGGTTTGAAGTGCAATGTATAAACCCCTAAGCTACTATATATATATCCTTTTAGTTTACACTCAAACATATAAATTATATACACTACAAGAAAACATATTTTTTACTAGGGCAGTATTCGTTGTAAATTCGTCGTAAACGGGGTGTTACGACGAATTAACGTTGAAAGACGTTTCGTTGTTAAACGTCCGTCGTAACGGAGGTTTCGTCGTAAACAACTCGTTACGTTTACGACGAAATATATTCCTCGTAAAGCGCAGAGAAAGGATTCGTCGTAAACGCCACGTAAGTATTCGTCGTAAAGCCCACGTAATTATTTCGATGTAAAGCACACGTAAATACTTTCGTTGTAAATCACTCGTAAACATTTCGATGTAAAACCCTCGTAAATATTTCGATGTTAATCACTCGTAAACATTCGATGTAAACTCCATGTAATGTTTACGAGGAGTTTACATCGTTTCTTATTATATTATTATTAATTAGTATATAATAGATTTTAATTTATATTTAATATTCAGAATTTAAAATAATTTAAATTTTAAAA
>NC_027749.1:11264428-11284029 GCF_000695525.1 Brassica oleracea var. oleracea | reverse complement strand
TAGTTACTCGTTGCCCGATGTCTCTCATACTCGTATGTGTGAAAGGTAAATCCTCGTGTGAAATACATAGGTGATGTGGTGACCTTTGCAACTGGACCTTGAACCAATTCGTGAAACCATACGGGATAATAAGGATCGTCATAATCAACCTGCCAAAAGCAGTTATTCTTAATTAATATTGAAGTATCAAAACACTTATTTAATTAATCAATGTATGAGATATATTACGTACCTGTGATTTTAACCACTTGACAAAGTGCTTATCTTTACGTGTGTCCACATCAGTTGCAGATATTCCTGGTATTGCTTCTTCAACTTGAGATACAAACATGCTGCAAATTAAACAAATAATCAAGTCATACATAATTAACTGCAATTCATATAATTAACATTCACAAAAATATTTACCTTTCAAAGTAACGGGTCACTGCATCCTCGCAGTTGAGCAGAATATAAGTGTGGGCACTATGTTTATCCTCTTCACATGACCACCATACTTCTTTCGTTTTACCACCAAACCGTGCAATTTCGCAGAAAATGTCAGGAACACCATCAATTGGATATGATGTCGGTACTCCACCATCATCATATCTTCTAGGAACTCTTTTCCTCGTACGAACAGTTGGAGCAAAGTAGTATGATGTGAAGTTAGATGTTTCGGCTGTCAAACTTCCCGCAACTATTGAACCTTCCACCTTTGCAAGATTTCTTGCTTTCCCCTTCAAATGTTTCATATGTCGCTCAAACGGATACATCCATCCGTTGTGAACAGGTCCACGAAGCAATGTTTCATACGGTAGGTGGACAACTAGATGCTCCATGACGTCAAACAAGGTTGTTTTGGCTTCTGATGACAACCATAAGATGGGAACATGAACGTTTCCATTGCTCTTGATATGTAACTCACTTCTTGAGCAAATATCAGGTAAGTCTATCCTTGACTTTTTGTTATCTTTTGTCTTCCCAGGGACGTTAAGTAATGTATTCATGATGTTCTCAAAAAATTTCTTCTCAATATGCATGACATCCAGATTGTGGCGTAAGAGAAGATCCTTCCAATAGGGTAGCTCCCAAAATATACTATTCGTATGCCAATTGTGAGACACACCATATCCATCAGGCATATTTCCAGGAACATGCCAATTTCCTCCAACTTTAACTGTTTCCTGAGCTCCGTAATAATCAATGTCTTCTTCGATCTGCTGGCCGGTGAGATATGGAGGAGGACCGTCTCTGACAATTTTTTTGTGCCGAAACAATGTCTTATTTCTTCTGTACGGATGGGCAAGTGGAAGAAAGCGACGATGACGGTCAAACCAACAACTCTTCCTACCATTCTTCAGTTGAAAAGCATCCGTCGATCCAAGACAATATGGACAAGATAATCTTCCATGTGTTGTCTAGCCAGACAACATCCCATAAGCAGGGAAATCACTTATCGTCCACAGCAGAACTGCTCGTATCGTAAAATTGTTTTTCAAGGAACAATCGTACGTCCTCACCCCTTCTGACCACAATTGCTTTAGCTCTTCTATCAACGGTTGAAGAAAAACATCAAGAGACCGTTTTGGATGCTTCGGCCCAGGGATTAATATGGTCAAAAATAGAAATTCTTGTTCCATGCACATATCCGGCGGTAAATTGTACGGCGTAAGAATGACTGGCCACAAAGAATATTGTCTACCAGACATTCCAAATGGACTAAATCCATCGGTGCATAACCCAAGATAGACATTCCGAATATTTGTAGCAAAATCTGCGTGTACCTTGTTGAAATGTTTCCACGCTCTTGCGTCTGATGGATGTGCAACCTCACCATCTCTCTGGACATGTTCCGCATGCCACCTCATCGATGCAGCAGTCCTCTCAGATTGATATAATCTTTTCAATCTGTCTGTAATTGGTAGGTACCACATCCTTTGGTACGGTACCCTATTCCTCCCACGGCCTTGCGGTTTGAATCGTGGTTTTTTGCAGAATCGACACTCTTCTAACTTGTCATCTTCTTTCCAGTAGATCATGCAGTTGTCGATGCAAACATCAATCATCTCCGAAGGCAACCCAAGACTATAAACCAATTTCTGAATCTCATAATAAGATTCAGCAGACACGTTGTCTTCTGGCAAATACTCTTTAAACAACTCCGCCCATGCATCCATGCAATTCTCAGGTAAATTATGATCCGTTTTAATATTCATCATCCTAGCTTCTAGAGACAATTTAGAGAGACCTTCTCTACAACCAGTGTAGATTGGTTGATTTGCAGCATCTAGCATTTCATAAAACCTTTTTGCATCCAAATTAGGTTCTTCTACATTTCCAGTTCCATCAGCTATTGTTGTAGTTGTTTCTAAAAATGCATCACTAATCATATCTTGAACCCTATCATGATCTACCATCTGCTCATGATCTTGATGATAATTATATTCATTATGCAAATGATTCGGTTCTTCACTATGATGACCATCCTCAAAATTATTATTACTACTACTAGCTTCATTTCCCCCATAACCCTCTCCATGTTGATACCAAATGTAGTACTGTGGTGTAAATCCTCTGTTTACTAAATGCTTCCATACAGTTTCACTACGTGCAAATTTTGAATTCTTGCATTTCCGACAGGGGCAGAACATCTTACCGCTTTCCTGTGTGATCGGTGTACAGCCCGCCTGGTGCATGAATGTCTCTAGCCCGCTCAGAAATGCGTTCGTCACCCTCCCGTCGGAATCTTTGTGCAAATACATCCAACTCCGTAACTCGTAAATACTACCGCCACCGGCCATTTTTTTCTTAGATTTTTTTTTGAAATCTTTTTTTTTCTGATTTTTTTTTCGGATTTTTTTTCTCCCGTTTGTGTGTTGTGAGGAAGAGAGTTGTGGGAAATGACATATATATAGAGAAATTTTCGAGTTGGGTAGTTGAAATATAACAACGATTTTACAAGAAATATTTTACATGGATTTTATATGGTTTTAACATATTATTTACAACGATTTTACGACGAAATTAGGTAAGTTAAAGCACATTGAATACACGTTTTCACCTAAATATAACAGTAACATGTTTCGTTGTAATGTCGATGTAATGATTACGACGTATTTCTCTTTCCACGTACATTCATCGTAAACTTACATGGAGTTTACGACGAAATCTGTTCGTCGTAAATTTACATGGCGTTTACGACGAAAGTTGGATTCCTCGTAATTGCGTTGTAAACACCATGTAAATTTACGACGAAATATTTTCGTCGTAAATGTTCGTTGTTATGGGCACGTTTTCTTAAAATTATTTTGCAATAAACAATATGATTGAATTTTTATTTTAAGTTTAAAATTGAAGTTATATTAGAGTGTGATTAATTTAGGGTTATGATATATATGTGTATAGTTTATGGTATGAGGTTTAGATTTAATATCTGAGATTAAAATCCCTAATTCAACCTAATTAAGTTCTTAAACTCAAACCCTATATTCCATTCTAAATCTAGATAGACAAAATTAAATAAAATGATATATTTATATATACATATCTCATTCTTAAACCCAATTCCTATATTCCATATCACATACCCTAAATCTCTAGTTTTATTCTCAATGCTATAAATCTGATCATTAAACTTATATTTAAATTTTAAACTTAAACTCAAACTATAATATAATTATAATAATACATGTAAAATTGATTAAAAAGGGATAATTTGTAAATTACTCCATTAATAGTTTGAAATTTGAAAATTACACCATCTATTTTATTTTTTGAAAACTACACTTTTCTAAATGTGAATTGACATGTTTATCCAGATTAGATTTCAATAATTGAAATATAAATTCGAAATTAATAAGAATAATATTATTATAATTATTTGGGAAAATTTGGACAAATACACTTAGATATGATATTAATTTGAAAACTACACCATTTTTTAAGTTTTTAGAAAAATATACTTTGGTATATATAAATTTACTAAATTGTCCAATCTTAATATATCTTAATTATTTATCATCATAATTATTTTATACTCAAAGTAATGGTTTTAACAAAGAAATCTTTAGAATATCCACATAGTATTCTTTTTAATATTTTATAAACTTTTTATGCTTCTGAAAGAAAAACTTTTGAGACAACGTCTCGTTTTCTTCTTCTCCTTATCCTTCATTTCTGAAATTTTTTTTTTCTTCCTTTGATCTCATTCAGAGGTTTGTTAATTCATGAACCAGATTTCAGTTTCTATTTTACTTTAAGTGATTTTTCTTTTAGCATGTTGCATATAACTGGAGTTTTTGGAGAGTGAAAGGTGAATAAAGAATCATGGAAATTCATGGTGAATACAAAAAGGAAGTAAATTATTTACCATTAAAGAAGGTTTGAAGTTTGAAGATATGGTTCAGATGGTTTCCGGAAGATTTTTGTATAGATAGGTTGGGTAATGAGTTAGAACGTTTCAACTATGGTACAATGTCTTAGTGATTACAACGCTAACGCTAGTCTATACAAAACCGTGTAAAACGTCTCGAACTGTAGGCTTAGGTCGACTCTTTCTGGTCACACCCTATACGTCAACACTGTGACTATTTCACCTGATCCTTCTCTCCGCGCGAGTAGAAGCAAAGACGGTTGTGGTTTTGCTGTGTGATTTGGCTGAGTGGAGGCAAGTACTGTGTGGAAACCTCTGTTTTTTTTTCTCTGAACATCCGAAAGAGAATTCAAAGTAAAACATGAGAATTCCATAAGAGATAAGAGAAAAGAAAGGTGCTCCAGCTATTGGCAGAACACAGTGGCAAAACTTACGTCGCATAAATGACACTTACGTCCAAACTGTGTTCATTTATGCGACGTAAGTGTCATTTATGCGACGTAAGTTTTGCCACTGTGTTCTGCCAATAGCTGGAGCACCTTTCTTTTCTCTTATCTCTTATGGAATTCTCATGTTTTACTTTGAATTCTCTTTCGGATGTTCAGAGAAAAAAAAACAGAGGTTTCCACACAGTACTTGCCTCCACTCAGCCAAATCACACAGCAAAACCACAACCGTCTTTGCTTCTACTCGCGCGGAGAGAAGGATCAGGTGAAATAGTCACAGTGTTGACGTATAGGGTGTGACCAGAAAGAGTCGACCTAAGCCTACAGTTCGAGACGTTTTACACGGTTTTGTATAGACTAGCGTTAGCGTTGTAATCACTAAGACATTGTACCATAGTTGAAACGTTCTAACTCATTACCCAACCTATCTATACAAAAATCTTCCGGAAACCATCTGAACCATATCTTCAAACTTCAAACCTTCTTTAATGGTAAATAATTTACTTCCTTTTTGTATTCACCATGAATTTCCATGATTCTTTATTCACCTTTCACTCTCCAAAAACTCCAGTTATATGCAACATGCTAAAAGAAAAATCACTTAAAGTAAAATAGAAACTGAAATCTGGTTCATGAATTAACAAACCTCTGAATGAGATCAAAAGAAGAAAAAAAAAATTTCAGAAATGAAGGATAAGGAGAAGAAGAAAACGAGACGTTGTCTCGAAGGTTTTTCTTTCAGAAGCATAAAAAGTTTATAAAATATTAAAAAGAATACTATGTGGATATTCTAAAGATTTCTTTTTGAAAAACATCTTATTTTTGTTAAAACCATTACTTTGAGTATAAAATAATTATGATGATAAATAATTAAGAAATATTAAGATTGGACAATATAGTAAATTTATATATACCAAAGTGTATTTTTCTAAAAACTTAAAAAATGGTGTAGTTTTCAAATTAATATCTTATCTAAGTGTATTTCTCCAAATTTTCCCTAACTTCTAACCTTTGGAATAAAACCAATCAGTGGTCGAAAATTAATCAATCCAAAACTATTTTTATTAATAATTGTTTTAGAAATTATAATTTATTGTTTAACTAATTGTATTTATATAAAAAATAAATTATATTCAAATTATTGATTACATTTATTTTGTATTTAAAATTAGAGTTTTAAAATAAAAGTGTACAGTATATGTAATATGATTTAGGGTATATAATTTTTGTTATGGTATATATTTAAGTTTATGGTTAGAGTATTAGATTTGAGATTTGAAATAAAACTAATATTTTAAATTAATAAAAAATAGAATTTTAAGAATTTTAGTTAGAGTTTAGGAGATGTGATTAATTTAGGGTATGATATATATAAGTGTATAATTTAGGGTTTGAGGCCTAGATTAATGTTTGAAATTAAAACTATAAAAGGTTAAAACTTGAATATATTTAAACAATATTTATAATTTAAAAAAGAAAATGTTTGAGTTTTAGGATTGTGGTTTAAGGTTAGGATCTAAGATTTAGGGTTTAGCTTGGGTTTAGGTTTTCTTGGAGGGTTGAGAAATGAAATGGAATGAGAAGGAAGTGAAAAACGAGGATGAGAGGGAAAATGAAAAAAGATTAGACATTTGTTTTTTCACTAAGTATCTGGCGGGAAAAATGAATTATGTGTTTTGTCAATTTACGATAGCGCTTAATTTTGGATCTGCAATGGTAAGGCGTTTACACTTTTCAAATTAACGCGGCTAAATTTTTTATTTTCCCGCGATAACAAGCATAGCGTTTAAATTTTATAAACGCTATTAGAAAGATCAGTGTTGGTATACAATAGCATAAATGTTAAAAAAGCTATAGTACGATGCTATTAATACCCACATTTCCTGTAGTAAAGTTTCCATTATTCTCATTAAGACGGAATCTTCTTCCTCGTCCTCTTCCACGACCATGATAGCGGTTTCAACCGCATCTATACCCTCGTCCTTTTCTAGTAGAACCGACTTGATGGTTTTGTATCATGATTTCATTTTTTTTCCAGTTTATTCAGAGGATTTACATCAACTCCGACTATTTAGTGAATCCTTTCTTTCAAGGATTTAATTATAAAGATCTTTTAGATCTTTTCTCATGATACATCTCATCTTATAAACCATCATTGAAGTGGGGTAAAATGTCATGGTTTTTCTTTTTCTCATCCGATATCGTTTCAACTTATCGATGATTTCACAAAGCTCATTTTCTCTCAGGTGCATATTTGCACACACTGCCCAAATCTTATAATTATTTCTCGTAATATCAAGGGCATTTATTTTGAGCTTTGTCAAATTTGACATGATAACCGTATTCATAGAATAATAATATATAAAGACAGAAATTTAAATGCATAAATTAAAAGCATAAAATAAATGCATAAAATAAATTGCACAAATTTGAAGAGAAATAAATAAAATTGGAGGCTTAGCCTATCACATGATCCGATGAGTCTTAGACTACCATATTGATCATTTTTCAAAGTCCGAGGAGACATGGTCTACCATTTTTACTTTTACTTATTTTAAGGTCCGAGGAGACTTAATCTACCATTTTTGACTTTTTTTTATTCACGGAATTAAAGCCTACCACATATTTCTCTGATCGTGAAGGCATAGCCTACCATAAAGACAAACGGAGAAGGCCTAGCCTTTCACTCCGGAGCAATAATAAACTTTAAATAAATTGAGTATATTGAACAACATAAATTTAAACATTGCCTCGGCTGGTTTAAGAATTTTTGGATTGATAAACCTCAGTTAGGTAGGGTTTCGTGCTGATAACGTATTGGATAATATAAAAAGCGAGGATGATTTATATTTTGTATTTTATAACAAAAGAAAGAGAGAGTGATTGAACGAGAGGTGAGAGGAGAGGAGTGGAGTGAGTGTGTGTATTGGAAATAATACGAGAGATGTTGATAATTATTAAACTTAACTAGAGTTTGATCCGTGCGGACGCACGGGCATTATTTTTATTTTTAAAGATCAAATTAAGATTCATTATCTTTTTAGGTTTGTTTACATTGTGTTAGTATATTGTTCTTAGATATTTAAGCAAATAAATTGATATTGAATGTTTTAAAAACTGAACCGACCAATTGGATCAGTTCAATCATGACTTCTTTACTAAGCTGAATCCAGGTTGTTTCCAAAACAGATTTGTGTTGATCCAATAAAATTGACCAACGGCTCTGTTAGAACTGTTAGAATAGATGTCTGATTTTGTTGAAAATCTCAATTTATATTCGGAAGATTGTTCTTCTAGTGGTTGTACATCAAATATAGTTTCTAACTTTCAATGCATATTTGATTTAGTTGTGTTTATTATTAAAACCTAGTTGAACTTGATATATTAACGTTTGAAGAAAATTATTATTAAAATATTCCAATGAAATTGATATTAATGAAACAAAGCTTACTAAATTATATAAATTGACGTTTTAGGAAAATTATTATTTGGATTTTCTATGAAAAAATGCTTACTTAGTTTAATAGAAAATAACAAATTTATTGGGAAGATAATTACATAGAAATAAAAAGTACCCTACTTCCATGTATCACATATATAATCTTCAGCCAAAAATCGCTGAGATATATTTTGAATTTTATTTTAAACTTTTATGCAATTTTCATCCAAATTGTTTAATATCATGTCAAATAAATTTGGATGAAAATTGCATAAAAGTTTAAAATAAAAAATTGCAGAATATATTAACGTAAATACATTATAGTAACACTATATTCATGTGGGTAGTTAATAGTTAATACTCAATTTAGAAAAAGCATTAATAGAATTTAAAATTTGTACATTAGATTTAGGAAATGCAATTAATAATCAATTTAGTAAATGCATTAATAAAATTAAAAAGACAAAGAATAATTAAATGTAAGTTTATTAATTACTCTAGCGACATTCTATTGTAAATAAATGGTAAATCTTAGAACTATTTCTTATTTGTAATTTTTTTAATAGATTAGATGATGATTGTGTTAATTAATAGATACCCTTTTTAATATGGTGATTGCGTAGAAATAGGAAAAAACCTTTGGATGTGTTTTTTTTTTAATTGAAGAATATTGTGTTCTGATTTTCTGCTCTTAGTGTCCATGGAAGTAGGAATCATTATTCATTTGAAGAGTTATTCTTCGGTTCACCCCCTAGGGTGAACCTCTAGGTTCACCAACCAATATGATTTCATTATTTCAAATTTGATATATTTTAAAAAAGGAAAGAAAATATTGTCAAGTTCTATTATGTTTTTAAAATAAAAAAGTAAAACAAAATAGTAGTTACAGAAAAAAGAATTAAAAAAAAAAAATTTTAACGTCATCAGCAAAACACTAAACCCTAAATCATAATCCCTAAACCCTAAATCTTAAACCCTAAACCTTTGGGTGAACCCTAAACCTTTGGATAAACCCTAAACCCTTGGGTAAACTCTAAACTCTTGGGTAAATCCTAAACCCTTGGATAAATCATAAACTCTAAATAAAAACACTAAACCCTATAACTCTAAACCCTAAACCCTTGAGTGTTTTAGTGTTCAATGATTTTGATTTAGAGTTTAAGATTTATCCTAGAGTTTAGGGTTTACCCAAGGGTTTAGGGTTTACCCAAAGGTTTAGGGTTTAGGATTTAGAGTTTAGGGATTAAGATTTAGGTTTTAATGTTTTGCTGACGACGTTAAATTTTTTTTTTTTGTAATTACTATATTATTTTTTATTTATTTCTTTTTACTTTTTAATTTTTAAAAGATAATATAATTTGACAATATTTTGTTTTCTTTTTAAAAAATATCGAATATGAAATAACACAATCCTATTGGTTGGTGAATCTAAAGGTTCACTCTAGGGGGTGAACCCAATAATAAGTCTTATTTGAATAGTACTGAGTTTTGGAAGGAAAAAAAATATTTTAGTTGCCGCCAAAAAAAAAAAAATATTTTAGTTTCAATTCTGAACACAAAAAATCTAATGATATCTACAATATACTAACTAACATAACTAAGAAATTTTAAATAAACACTAAAATTGATAAACAATACCTTGATTAGATCGAAAATGTCGAAATTATAATATTAGTAGAACCATAAAACTGGTAAACCAAAGCTTAATTTAATCATTGTACACAATATTGTTCTGCACAATAGATTTCCAATTGTTTTGTCTATAATTGTTTTGCTATGAAGAAACATGGACTTATCTTAATTATGATCAATCGTTTGGTTACAGGTTTACATGAGTATTGATTTACGACTGGTCATACTTTTACATCAGTATTTGTCTTTCATATAATATAAGGTAGGTGATGAAGTCATACGTTTACATGAGTATTTGTTTCATATTAATATAAGGTATGTGATGGTTCAACATAATTAATTAAATTTTGTACGGGACATAATGGTTTAGTAAGGAGAGCAGCGATTTATTTGGTTTAGCATGAGTATTGGTTTAGTAACGATAGCAACGATTTATTTGGTTCAGGAAATTAATATGATAACAAAAGTGTAAAACTACGGTGTTTTAATCAGTGGTTTGGTTAGTAATTATTGAAGAAAATTCAGGGTTAATTACAAAATGTACTTCTATTTTAATAGATTAGATTGATTCTTCTCCTTGTTACAATGATCGACATAATTTTTTTACTTTTCAAATTATAATAAATGAAAACATCGCACAAACTGAGTGAAACCTAAAGGCATATGTTTTTTCACTTATTTAGTCAATATTATACCATATCCAACAATCCATGAAAGGAAGAGATACAGCTCTAAATAAAACAAGCAGCAGTTAATACGCACATAACAACAAAGTTCATCAGCGTTTATTCATTTGTTGCATGGACGAGTGGCTCTATGTCAGGTATAAGTTGCTTCGTGTGCATGACCCGAAAAAGAAGTATCATGTCGTTTGATGGAATCATGAATATTCAGTGATGGCCATTTCTTATACATTTTTTTTTCTTCAGTTGTGGCTTTTAGATCGAGTATTTTCTCATAAATATTATCTGACAAACAAAACATTTACCTGGTTTTTATACTTGCGAGTAAAATGATATAAATTGAAGAAAATATTGAACACTGATTTGTTAACTAAGTTTTCTAAAATCGAAATAATAAAAATCATGAAATTTTAGTAGATCCAGCAAAACTAAATCGTGTGTTTGTGTACTAGATTAGCAATCTATATTTGGCCACGATCAAGATTTTAATCCACCACAATACAACATGTTGGAAAGCACAATATTTATGAGCCGACCATCCATTATTATCATAAATAATTACTGCACAACTATCGGGTCAGTTTTGTAATCTTTCTAATCTATTAACATTTATATGCGATAATAAATATTGATGGTGGCAGTGTAGCACATCAATCTAACTATCTAACGATTCTATAAGCCGAATTAGAAGACTTCGACTGATCTCTATTTTTGTCGAAATGGAAGTATAAGCCGTATTAGTTGATAGGTTTTACCTTTAAAAATAAAATAAAAAAATAAAATTTTATAATATTATTTAAAAATTAGTAGTTTAAATTTTCAAAATTAGCATTTTTAAATTTTTTGTTTGTAAATATATGAGTTTGATGTGTTTTTAACATCAACATTATATATGAATAAATTAAAAATGTGAAAACCTAGAAAATGTAATAAAAATTATATCTTATCTCATAAAAATGTAATAATAAATCTATAAATAATTTTAAAAATGTAAAAAACAAAAACATTATCTAAAGATTTACTTGTACTAAAACTACTAAAATATTAAAAATGTAAAAACCAAGAAAATGTATCAAAAATTATATCTTATCTAATAAAATTGTAATAATAGATCTTTAGATAATTTTTAAAAATGTAAAAAACAAAAAAATTATCTAAAGATTTACCTGTAATAAAAATTACTAAAATATTAAAAATGTAAAAAACAAGAAAATGTAATAAAAATTATATCTTATCTAATAAAAATGTAATACTAAATCTTTAGATAATTTTTATTATATTTTCTGGGTTTTTACATTTTTAATTTATACATATATAATGTTGATGTTAAAAACACATCAAACTCATATATTTACAAAAAAAAATTTAAAATGCTAATTTTTAAAATTTAAGGTACTAAATTTTAGATAATATTATCAAATTTTGAATTTTTTTTATTTTTTTATTTTTAATGGTAAAACCCCTCAACTATGTTTACTTAATGTAGAAACCCCTAAACTAAATTAAGATTTACAGGTAGTAATGGTAATTATGACTTGTTATGGTTTAATTCATTAAATAAAGTTAGTTTGAGGTTTTTTCCATGAAATACTTAGTTTGAGAATTTTTACCCAAAACAAACTTAGTTGAAGAATTTTAACCTTAAAAATTCATAAAATAAACATTATTTCCGTTTATATATATTTTTTTGATCAACTATTTTCGTATATATTAACAAATGATTTTATTGATAAATAATTATCCGAGTGTTAAACCACAATTTTAAAAACATGATAAACCACCATATTACACTTGTATAACTCGATAGCTACCATTAGGCCTTAGCTTTTTTAGCTAGTGTTAAATTTCCACTTTCGTCACACAATAAGCAGAAAAATAAATAAAATCAAAGTTGATGTTGTTAGCCGGGGATAACCAATTTGATTACGAGATTAAAAAATTAAGACAAAAAAGAACACGTATATTATGATTATATGTGCAATAATGGCCACGAGACATACGAACATTGCATATTGTTATGTTTGTTGTTTGCGTGTATGTATTATGCATATAAAATAATACTATACATATACATGTATCTTCCACTGTCCAAACAGCACATGATGGGCATTGTTGTAGTTACACTATTCTGATAAATAGTATTATACTTATCATGTTTGTTGATACCAGATTTGTCACACAATCCTTCCCGCCAACATAACAAGTTGATTAATGGTTCGTCAAATCTTGGTTTGGTAGAAACGGTTTGATGTTTGGACATACTTAAGATCGAAGTGGTTAAAA
Source organism: Brassica oleracea var. oleracea (assembly GCF_000695525.1). Taxonomy (NCBI): domain Eukaryota; kingdom Viridiplantae; phylum Streptophyta; class Magnoliopsida; order Brassicales; family Brassicaceae; genus Brassica; species Brassica oleracea. The sequence continues at coordinate 11,271,192 of NC_027749.1, read as the reverse complement.
GACTTGTTCAGAAATTATTGAACGAGTCAAGATCATTTATTTAACTAAAAGATATACACATTCCAAGAATTAAAGAAGTCAAAGCTAAAATAAAGGAACACATGCAACAGCATACCAAGTTCGACTGATGGCGAGCTCCTCTTATAAAAGACAAAGGCGTAGCTCTCGACGGGGGAGGGCTCCTCCAAGTCATCATGTCAGGAGCTGAACAAAAGCTCAATCTCTCCTCATAAACCATAAACGAATATTCTCACCTCCACTTTGTCTCATAAACACACGACCATTTAGTTTGATGAGATCAAACTCTTCCTTTTATTGTAAGAGCCAAACAAGTCAATAATAATGAACCTTGATCACGCTAATGACACGAGCTCGTATTCATACGATGCCATTTACATGAAGCCGACGTATCGTTTCTCAATCTCTCCTCATAAACCATAAACGAATATTCTCACCTCCACTTTGTCTCATAAACACACGACCATTTAGTTTGATGAGATCAAACTCTTCCTTTTATTGTAAGAGCCAAACAAGTCAATAATAATGAACCTTGATCACGCTAATGACACGAGCTCGTATTCATACGATGCCATTTACATGAAGCCGACGTATCGTTTGCTCAAGACCGACCGGACGAACCCGATGTCTCCCCCGAGACCGATGAAACCGACATCACTTTGGAGATGATGATAATCGAACTACGTTTAGACTTGATCCCTTGACGGGTACGTAGGCAGCTCGATCCCGAGTTCAGTCACGATCCTTCTTTCTCCCGACATCTCTATGATGTTCGACCTACGAATATAGTCTATTTTCGACGACTCAGACCTGATTATATCGTTGTGTTCTGAGGACATCGTTGCCCGCGTTATTTCTTCCCCAAATTGAACTCCCGATCACTATTAAATACTTAGTGTAGATTTTAGGATCTACATTTTGGCGCCGACTGTGGGGAAGAAAAACGAAAAACATCCTTGCTAGGAACCCGATCTAAGGCTTGTAAGCACGAAAATGGATCCATCTCATATGGTAACAAACGAACCGTCCCATCACGATGACACCTATCTCACTCGATCGTAACTAGAAACGGAACATGAGATTCAATTCCGACTTCAGCCAAATCGAATCTCTGTTATTGATAAAAATAATTCATCTCGCCGAATTTCACCGATAATGACCTCAAACCGCAGGAGACCGACGACGAGTTCTGATAGCCTGAACTCCCGAGTTTGGGTCCAGTCAAATGATCGCCCAACACGAGAAAGGTTACTAACCGAACAGATGCATCAAAGGGATTATCAACAAAAGATGGTCTTAGAACAAAGCGAAGAAAAAGACCTTACTACGAATCGAGCAGGAATCTTCAATCAAAAGATGATCAAAAGCAAGGAAGAATCTAAAGAGGCCGAAATGCAATACCTCGAGGACGTTTCGGAATGTGTACAAAAAAACTAAGTACGACAGACCCTCGAGAGCTCAATATTTGTATCGAAGAGACGTCTAGAGATCGGAGTTCCCCACTTTCCGAAGAAGAAGAGTACGTGCTCTTAAAGACCACTAATGTGCTCGTTATTTTCTTCATGACACAGTCACGTATTTGACCAGACCAGAATATTTCCTCCAGCAAATCAGCTCAATGAAACTTCTCATTGAAGGATGGAGAAAATCGTAAACAAACAGAAATAAATTATTATGATTTCATGATAATGAGGATCTTCTCTCACCAAAAAAAAATGATAGTCCTATATGCCCTGTGAATTGGTTTTGACTTCCTCTTTTTATGACGATTACACCATATCTCTCTTGGAGCAAAACACCGACAAGGAAACAAGGAATATCCTCACCATCGTTTGATGAAAAGGTGACAAACGAGAATTCGTGGACCTCAAGGAGCCAAAACCGTAGACATCTTTCACTATGAAGACTTCTCCACTTCCCAAAGAAGAAGCACGAGCCCCTAAAGACTTCCTTGATTCAACGTGAGAGACAACACCGAAGGTAATACATGTCTCTCATTGGATTATAAATATAATAAAGAAATAGCCTATTCCACCACGTGATTGGTTGGACGAGAAGGAGAAAATTTTATATCAAGCCTTCAGTACGACACACATTGCCGTAGAAGGTTAATGTTTATCAACAAAACTCAAGGAAGGAATATAGATGTTTCATGTCGATCGGTCTCGCTTGAGACCAATGAAACCAACATCTTGTCCGAGGACATAAATGAAGAAACCGGGAGACTGATGAAGCCAATGTCTCGCTCGAGACAACGAAACTTATAAGGCCGACATCTTGCTCGAGACCGATGAAGGGAAACGCTTCGCTCGAGACTGAACTAATGTCTCGCTCAAGACTGATGAAATCGTCCTCCCGACCTGGTGAGATCGATCATTCATTAAACCATGTCTACCTAGACGTGATTATTAACAACAAAACGATTCAGACTATCCGAGGAGGGAAGACACTCAATTCTATGCATGATGCACAAAGCAAAAACATGTCCATACTACAACGAGAAACAACTCATATTTTCATTATAACAATGAAGCTAATATCTTACTCGGAATTGACGAAGAAAGCTTCTGACTCAAGGCGACGAAATCGATGTCTCAATCAAGAAGATTATAAATCGAATCATAAGATACTTGAACCAAGGTCATCCATGAACGAAAGCTCACAAGTTGGGCAACCACGACTACAAGCACCCCTCTCTCACCTTCCAGCGAAGAAGAGTTCTCACCGCTCAAGAGAAAACATTAAAAAGATCACTGTGGGAACCGAAATTCGCACTGTCAATTTCCGTTTAAATAAGGAAACTAGGAAAACCCTAATTTCCCAGAGGTCCCGGATATTTGCTAATACCACACGCCAAGCATCAGAACACGAAACGAGAACAGTAATGAAATAAGAAATCGAAAAAGAGAGCAAGATAGTTCTTATTCCGAATCTGCGTTTGAGCGTTTACAACAAGGTAAGTGCCTGGGCTACGAGAGCTGTCGGCGAGATTCCTAGTTCTAAAACCCTAAGACGGCAATAACCTAATTGAGTCGCAGCTCGAATAACAAAAAAAACTGCCTAAAATTCTAAGTTTGCTGTGTAAAGTCCTCTCCCATGCCTCTCGCCTAGGACTCCTTATATACTGGCTCCAAGGTCGGTTTACGGTTTTCCCCTTCTGCCCTTAAGCCGCGTAGCGACCGAACTTTGGTTCGAGCTCGGTCGCTACGTAGCGACCGATCTCCTGCTCAGTCGCTACGTAGCGACCGAGCTTTTTGGCTCGAGCTCGGTCGCTACGTAGCGACCGAGCAGAACATGTGTTTGGTTGCTGCATAGCGACCCTCTTCGAGCTCTTGTCCGATGACTCGTGTTTCTTCCGCAAAGCTTTTCGTAAAGAAGAATCTATTTCGAAGAAGTATTTGTCGAAGAAGGTTTCTACGTTTTCTTCTTTGGGGATTTTGACGTTAACTTCGTTGCAATCGTTTTCGACCCCAACAATCACCATACTCCTATCATCATGTGATTGTTGGCGTTAAATGATTCTAATTGTTTATAGAAGAAAGATATTCAATAATTGATATTTGCCGCACGAAAAGCAAACGAGAAGCGGATGTGCGTTATAAACAGACGACCAGGAAACTCTCCTTAGCTAAAGAGAGCCAAATACAGTCATGTGTTCGATGGAAGCAGTTCTCTCCCATTACAAACATAACCCAATAAGATCTCAAGTTGATGACGCACCATTTTGTTACGATCTTCCTACAACTTAAGAAAATCTTTGTATTCATTATAATAAGAGCCGAGATCATATTATAACTATGATAGACGAACAAGGGTACAAGTTCTTCTATCACGATCACGATGTCGAACTCGTTAACCAAAACCGACGTATCATTCAAAACCAACGAAGCCGATGGCTTGCTCAGGACCAATGAGAAACTTCCCATTAAAGAAAAGGGAGCTCGGAGTCATGATTAAAGCTTCTTCGTTTTACAACCTCTTCACCTCACTTGAAGAACTGGGGGGACAACATCCCGCCAAAGGATAAAAAAAAACGGTTATCATCTCCCCTTCAACCGTTGGTTTGTTAAAAAGGAAAGAAAAGAGTCGAGAGACTTTTCCAACAAACAGAGGTCGTGAATTAAGACAAAGGTCCCACTACGAAGACCAAAGATCAAAGAGAGACACTATTTACAGTCATATCATCTCGACGACTTGTCCTATTTGAGCACCACCGACGTAACACGATCGAGCCACGGAGAATCTCTAGGTGCTCCCGAATTTTCCATTTTAGAAGCATCTCGACAGCACCACGATCCACATCAAACCCCCACAGCTTAAGTCTCAATTGATGATATTACGTGTATACGCACACCAATTAACCTAATGTGCACACTACCACAATCGAATGGTATGTCGATGTAGAACTTTAGGATCAAATTCACAGAGACCAATGATTACACTTTATTTCTATAGAATCAATATCAAGCTAAAACAATATGGGAGTTTTAAAGATGATTTCGTAACAAGCAAGTAAGAGAATGATTTAAGGTTTTTCAGATGATAAAGAATGCTAGCCTAGGGTGGTTTGATCAGGTGTTAAACAAGTGTGAGCCAAACAATTATTCAAGTTCAATTTAGAGTAAGTTTAGAACTCGGATCAGTCAGGTTGAATCAACCCACTCTCGTGGTATTGATTCTTTTGCAGGCCGGTCTTGATGCCTAAACTCTCGTTTGGATCAAGACGCGCTAGCAAGCTTTAGAGATCAAGTCCGATATGTTCACAATACACCCTAATATCTACTCTCGCTGACTAGGGATGCAATGCTCATTCATAACATATCTAGCAACCTATTACACGGTTAATAAACATTTTAAACCTAGGATCTAACATTAAGCGGCCAGTTTAATGCAAACATTAAGAACAGTTATGAATGAAGACAATCAATGGATTCATTTATCTATGTTTAACTCACGGATCTAACACCCTAACACCCTAGACTAAGCAAGTGGATTACTCAGCCATGGACAGAGAAAACATAGAGATAACAGATGAAGAAAACATGTATGAATTAGTAATAAAAAACAAAGAGGGTTTAGAAATCTTCTCCAAAGGATGCAGAGATTCTTCTCCCTTAACAAGAGTACAAGTTTTCTCTCTCCAAAATTTCTCTAAAAAGTAACGTAGAATGTCTAGAATAATAAGAAAATATATATTGCAGGTCTCTGGCGGCCGCATGAGAAAAAGGGGGAAGCCATAGGTAAAATCCCGAAATATTTGGAAACTTCCTTAAAAATCTCTATCGATGGAACATGCACGTCAGACTGCTCCGCACGACTGTTCTGCGTGAAAAACTCCAAATTGCACTCTTTTTCTCCTCTTTTCCTCCAACTGGTCTATCTCCCATCCAATGCAACTCCAGACCTGTAATGACTCGAAAAGGACTAGGAAGACTCGATAAAGACTTGAAAACCAATTTGAAAACATATATACAAGATGCCAAAAACACCATATATCAATTCCCCCAGACTTAGATCCTTGTTTGTCCTCAAACTATGTCAAGTATTAAGAACATGGAGAAATGTTTGAAAGTGTGAGAACTCTCCTATTATCAGCAACCATACTTTAACCACGAATCTCTGAACTATATAAACAGTAAAACTAGGATAAGACACCCTTACCGGAACCCCACTGACTGCTGTTAAAAAATCGGCTCCATACTCTACATCTCAAACCTGAAAAAGCAATACTATCGAGACAAAACTCCCTACATTCATTTAAGAGTAGAGTGAGCTTCTCATCACAGGCACTATTCAGGGTAGATGGGCTTGGTGTTAAAAAGGCTATTTAATGGTGGTGTTAAAAGTGTTTAGGGGCTACCATTTCATTATAGAGGATGCAGGATATCGTACAAAATGGCAAGAGAGGATAAATCCATTGATGTCCACAACCTCTACTCGTTTTTGCTTCCTCTGGAACGACTGCTCCGTTTTGGATCAGCCATCTGGCTGCTCTGCAATCTTTCAACTTGGTACCTACTCTTTTGCTTGACCTTCCCAGTGGCTCATGTTTCTTTGATTTCTTCCCCTTCTCCGTCACCCCATTTTCGTCTTTTTTTTTTTTGAATACTGATATGGAGATGTGACGAAGAAGGAGGTAATACATGATGTTTCTGAGTGCCACTGGTGGTTCTGATTCTCCACCCCTGCTCTTGTACTGTTCATTGGTTATGGAGCGGTTGCTCCCTTAATCTGATTGTTCTCTTTTTTAACTGAATTTCTACAGCAGTGACGAGTAAGAAGCTGCGTCGATCCTTTCCTCTCCGACTTTTTTGCACATATCTGTACATATGACACTGATAAACAAATGCATGAAGGTGGAATAAAGGCTAAGGTGCAGGGTGGGAACTAGCTAAAGATGAGCTAGCCTCTCAGGATCAGCAAGATGGATAAAAAGGATAAGAAGTCCTGAGTGTGTTCTCGTTTCCCTGATCTAATGCCCATAACAAGAAGAATTTCAGTCAACATTAGGTTCAAGTTAGGTGGAGTTAAGTCTACCTAGTGTAACCTGATCGGCTGAGAACTTCTGGAGAATCAAGTGAGATATGTCAGGGTGTTCCAGGTCCACATGTGTGTCTTTCGCCACCGCTAAGGTCACTGAATAAGATAACTAAAGCACGAGGTGGTTAGTGATCAACACAGAATAAGGTCCAAATTCCTACAAAGTTTTGACTGACTCGACCATAAAAACTGACTCAAACTAACTC
>NC_027749.1:11263701-11264328 GCF_000695525.1 Brassica oleracea var. oleracea | reverse complement strand
CATGGGCAAAAATCGCCAACTACATGTAGTTTTATAGGGTTCACCCCTTTGGGTCTTAAAAGTAAAAAGGCCTTAAACAGGCTGGCCGAAAATGAGGCTGAAACAAAAGCCCAAAGTCTTAACCAAATAAATAAATAAAAATAAAAATAAACCAGACAACTGGTTGTCGGTTTGAGAAGGCCTAGACCAGAATTTATAGTATGCTTGCATGTTACCTCGTTAAAACCTTTCGGGAAAACCCAGTGGGACAAAACCCGATAAGGAAAAAGAGTACAACAGCATACTAATCCTTCTGAGGTTGGCTAGATCTCAGAACCAGGAAGAGTTGGAGTGGATGAAATGGAATTGGAATCTGGGCCAAGCTCGGATGTGGAAATGAGACGTCCGGCTTGGTTGAGTCTGAACTGGATCGGGCCGGTCGCGTCCTGAACCTCCGTTGGGCCGGCTTGATCTTGAATCTTCAACTGGACCATCTCCTCAATCAGCAGCTGGTCCTGGTCAGTCTGTCCATCTCGATCAAGGATTTGTTGGACAGCCTTGGTGAAACCTTCTCGCAAGGCCCTGGTTCCACTCCGGGTAGTCGGACCGCGCCTAACTATGGGAACCTCTACTTGGATGGCCTCATCA
>NC_027749.1:11262762-11263603 GCF_000695525.1 Brassica oleracea var. oleracea | reverse complement strand
TTCATCTTCTTTCAGATGCGGAATGGTCCTGTCCCACGGGGAGAGAGTTTGGACTTCCGGGCTTCTGGAAACCTCTCGGGCCGCATGTGTAACCACACCAAGTCTCCGGGTTCGAACAGCACCTCCTTCCTCTTCTGGTCATACTTGGCCTTGACCTTAGCCGTCTTGGCCTCTATCCTCTCCTTAACCTTCAAGTGCATGTTCTTAACAAACTCGGCCTTATTGGCTCCATCACGACTGCGGTACATGGAGCTGGGCAGTTCGGTGAAGTCTAAAGGAGTCTCTGGCTGAAACCCATAAACAATCTCAAAAGGTGACAGGTTAGTAGTAGAGTGCCTAGCATGGTTATAAGCAAACTCAACAAAAGGCAAACAAGACAACCAATTTCTTAAATTCTTACCGACCGTAGCTCTCAACAGTTGAGAGAGTGTACGGTTTACTACCTCAGTCTGGCCGTCGGTTTGGGGATGGCAAGTGGTGGAGAATAGCAGCTTGGTCCCCAACTTGCCCCATAGTGTCTTCCAGAAATGGCTGAGGAACTTGGTATCTCGGTCAGACACAATGGTTCGAGGAACACCGTGTAGTCGGACCACTTCCTTGAAGAATAGGTCGGCGGTCTGAGTAGCATCATTAGTTGCATTACAGGCTATGAAATGGGCCATCTTGGAGAACCTGTCTACCACTACAAAAATGGAATCCTTGTGGTTTATCTTGGGTAAACCCAGCACAAAGTCCATAGAAATGTCTACCCAAGGGTGGTTAGGAATCGGCAATGGCATTTGTAAACCGTAAGGATGTGACCTGGACTTGGTTTTAAGGCAGGTAGTGCACTTGGCGCATA
>NC_027749.1:11183712-11261922 GCF_000695525.1 Brassica oleracea var. oleracea | reverse complement strand
AGGCTGAAACAAAAGCCCAAAGTCTTAACCAAATAAATAAATAAAAATAAAAATAAACCAGACAACTGGTTGTCGGTTTGAGAAGGCCTAGACCAGAATTCATAGTATGCTTGCATGTTGCCTCGTTAAAACCTTTCGGGAAAACCCAGTGGGACAAAACCCGATAAGGAAAAAGAGTACAACAGCATACTAATCCTTCTGAGGTCGGCTAGATCTCAGAACCAGGAAGAGTTGGAGTGGATGAAATGGAAATGGAATCTGGGCCAAGCTCGGATGTGGAAATGAGACGTCCGGCTTGGTTGAGTCTGAACTGGATCGGGCCGGTCGCGTCCTGAACCTCCGTTGGGCCGGCTTGATCTTGAATCTTCAACTGGACCATCTCCTCAATCAGCAGCTGGTCCTGGTCAGTCTGTCCATCTCGATCAAGGATTTGTTGGACAGCCTTGGTGAAACCTTCTCGCAAGGCCCTGGTTCCACTCCGGGTAGTCGGACCGCGCCTATCTATGGGAACCTCTACGTGGATGGCCTCATCAAAGATGGTACCCGGGAACGGCGCCAAATTGATATTACGTGTATACGCACACCAATTAACCTAATGTGCACATTACCACAATCGAATGGTATGTCGATGTAGCACTTTAGGATCGAATCCACAGAGACCAATGATTACACTTTATTTCTATAGGATCAATATCAAGCTAAAACAATATGGGGGCTTTAAAGTTGATTTTGTAACAAGCAAGTAAGAGAATGATTTAAGGTTTTTCAGATGATTAAGAATGCTAGCCTAGGGTGGTTTGATCGGGTGTTAAACAAGTGTGGGCTAAACAATTATTCAAGTTCAATTAAGAGTAAGTCTAGAAATCGGATCACTCTGGTTGAATCAACCCACTCTCATGGTATTGATTCCTTTGCAAGTCGGTCTTGATGCCTAAACTCTCGTTTGGATCAAGACGTGCTAGCAAGCTTTAGAGATCAAGTCCGATATGTTCACAATACACCCTAATATCTACTCTCGCTGACTAGGGATGCAATGCTCATTCATAACAAATCTAGCAACCTATTACACGGTTAATGAACAAGTTAAACATAGGATCTAACATTAAATGGCCAGTTTAATGCAAGCATTAAGAACAATTATGAATGAAGACAATCAATGGATTCACTTATCTATGTTTAACTCACGGATATAATACCCTAACACCCTAGACTAAGCAAGTGGATTACTCAGCCATGGACAGAGAAAACATAGAGATAACAGATGAAGAGAACATGTCTGAATTAATAATAAAAAGCAAAGAGGGTTTAAAAATCTTCTCCAAAGGATGTAGAGATTCTTCTCTCTTAACAAGAGTACAAGTTTTCTCTCTCCAAAATCTCTCTAAAAAGTAATGCAGAATGTCTAGAATAGTAAGAAAATATATATTGCAGGTCTCTGGTGGCTGCATGAGAAAAAGGGGGAAGCCATAGGTAAAATCCCGAAATATTTGAAAACTTCCTTAAAAATCTCTATCGCTGGAACATGCACGTCAGACTGCTCCACACTATTGTCCTGCGTGGAAAAACCCAAATTGCACTCTTTTTCTCCTCTTTTTCTCCAACTGGTCTATCTCCTATCCAATGCAACTCCAGACCTGTAATGACTCGAAAAGGACTAGGAAGACTCGATAAAGATTTGAAAACCAATTAGAAAACATATATACAAGATGACAAAAACACCATATATAAATAGACTGGGCAAAGACTGGATCAGCTAGCTCGAACGCGAAAGCCTACCAGTTCGCGCTCCAATCAATTTGACCGACCAAAGGCAACGCAAAAATCCCTCGAGCTATCGAGCTCCCGAAAACCTAATGATGCAGATACGAACTGTATGAAACACATATCCACTACCATTAAGCAAATACAAATCTTGCATCCGAGTTAAAAATAAGACAGACTCGACCTCTAACGAGCTCGTGAAACACAAAGGATCGACAAGTCGCCCTCCTCCAATAATGGCATCGAATTCGATCTCTGATGCAGAAGCTCGAGGAGTCGAAACTGGATCTTGCTCCACGAAAACAATGAGCCATATGTCCAAGGAACCTTAGCAGCTCAGTGGCCGAGTTCGACTCTTCAAGAATATCGACCAACACAACTCCCAAAGAGCTGAAGTCAAGGAGCCAATGAAACTTTACACTCTTAGATCGATAGTGAGCTTTTGAACAAGCTCTTATCGTGCCTCCAGAAATATATTGAGCATGATATCAAGCATATCGAAACAAAAATGCCATAGAGGCGCGAAGAAAGCTCAAGCCTTGCAGTCTACACTCCTTAAGTGACAAATCCATCCACTTCATTATGAAAAGAGCCATCGAACGCCTGACTCCAAACGATCTCGAACTACTTAAGGGGTCAGTATATCCCTTTCCGTAGATGAAGAAAATAGATTTTATCTATAACGAATCGTGGAAAATCACGAACAAAATCCAAAGCATCACTAAAAGGCTCCGACCACGAAATTATTTCATGTTAAGGAAAACGATAAATCTGGACAAACCACGCAGAAATATTCTAAGATAACATGTTGTCTAAACGATATTTCCAAACAAAAGCAAACCGCAAGAGGCAGTAAGCGCGACATGGTCCACGACGGCGTACTATGAGTTGTGCACATATCAAGTTAATAATTCACAGCCGCATCAACTTCTCATCAACTACACAAGGAAAAACCGATCAAACATCCAACACCATTTGTTCTCCGCTAGATCGCAGTCGTTAAAACCAGAACACGCCCATGTCAGTAAATAATTATCTTTAATCTATTTACACATAAATACATTGCATCAGAGAATAGATTCTCGCATTACTTTTACAACTTATATATTATCAAATTCAAATCACTATTTCAAATCACAAGTTTCATAAATAAACTTATATAACCGCAAAATATTTTATACATTATTCTCACGCTACCAGTAGCTCGAACTACTATTGAGATTCACTTTTCGGTCTCAATTGGCTCGAAATATCCTTAAACACTATTTCAACTTTAAACAAACTCAAACTCTTAGCAAGCTTTACCACACGGTCTCAAACGACCCAAATTCTCATCGACCGTATCAAAAACAACACCTATAAACCACGTCTTTAGGCCACCGCTGGCCCTCAATTTAGATTCCTGACCAGCTTCTATCTCGCAAAACACTTTGAGGACTAGCGATATGAACTGCTCATATAATCGAACCAAAGTAAAAGTTCGACTATCGACGTGTAGCCAATCATTTCGCATTGACTTGATGATTCGTTGGGTCATATATATATATTTTCAACACCATTACACAAACACAAAGTATTTACATAAATCGACATGACCATGGTCAAATCAAAAAGCTCATAAATAAAAACAAACTTGGTAAACATATCAATCATACGAGTCCAATCTACCACGAGAGATCAAGGTAACTCTTCATACTTCCCAAGTCAGCAACCCTGTCCGCAAGCTCGGACCACCACCTGTAAAGCTCCATTCAACTATCATCCCTCCAGCGGCATTTACAAAATATTACTTCGAAATCTTGTCTGGACACATGTGCATAAATGAAGTCGATCATCTGATGATCAAACGAACCTCATCTATTAGCTTAGATCGAACTCATATTTTGATCACGACAAACGAGCCACGACCAAACGCTTCATGCGACCTCTCTCGCATGATCTCGTTATCAAACAACAAATGACTTTACGAACTCCTCAAAAGAAAAGTCAGCTTGGAGACATGTTGTTTCGGTTATTAAAAGGCTTCTCCGTTCTCCAACCGCATGACCTCACTTGAAGAACTGGGGGACAAATGTTGATACCGGATTTGTCACACAATCCTTCCCGCCAACAGAACAAGTTGATTAATGGTTCGGAAAATCTTGGTTTGGTAGAAACGGTTTGACGTTTGGACCGACTTAAGATCGAAGTGGTTAAAAGACTTGTTCAGAAATTATTGAATGAGTCAAGATCATTTACTTAACTAAAAGATATACACATTCCAAGAATTAAAGAAGTCAAAGCTAAAATAAAGGAATACGTGCAACAGCATACCGAGTTCGACTGATGGCGAGCTCCTCTTATAAAAGACAAAGACGTAGCTCTCGAGGGGGGGGCTCCCATAAGAGAATAAGAATAAAAGATATATTATTTCTACCGGAATCATGATGCCGACAAGATGACTTAAACAATCCTGATTGTTTAAGAAGAAGAAAAGATACGCAATTGTTTATGTTGATTGCACGAGACGACGTGGCTCCTCCAAGTCATCATGTCTGGAGCTGAACAAAAGCTCAATCTCTCCTCATAAACCATAAACGAATATTCTCACCTCCACTTCGTCTCATAAACACACGACCATTTAGTTTGATGAGATCAAACTCTTCCTTTTATTGTAAGAGCCAAACAAGTCAATAATAGCGAACCTTGATCACGCTAATGACACGAGCTCGTATTCATACGATGCCATTTACATGAAGCCGTTGTATCGTTCGCTCAAGACCGACCGGACGAACCCGATGTCTCCCCCGAGACCGATGAAACCGACATCTCTTTGGAGATGATGATAATCGAACTACGTTTAGACTTGATCCCTTGACGGGTACGTAGGCAGCTCGATCCCGAGTTCAGTCACGATCCTTCTTTCTCCCGACATCTCTATGATGTTCGACCTACGAATATAGTCTATTTTCGACGATTCAGACCTGGTTATATCGTTGTGTTCCGAAGATATCGTTGCCCGCGTTATTTCTTCCCCAAATTGAACTCCCGTTCACTATTAAATACTTAGTTTAGATTTTAGGATCTACAATGTTTACCGGCCTGATGTGGGCAAAAAATAATAATTTGAAATTGGAGACAAAAGATGTAAAAGGCAGAACACATCATACGTTTTACTTCTACAGTGCTACTGGGCCAAGTTATCACCTACTTGAGCAACAACGTAAGCCCAGCAAGGGAACAAAGCTTTGATGCACCGCAAGTGTGGGATACCTTCATATGGGGTCAGTCAAAAGTCAACAAATGTGTAGCCACACGTGTAAGTATATTCGAGTGATTGTCGGATTGGCCACGTGAAAAATCCAGCAAATACCCGACACTCGGTTTGTGCCATCTGAAATTTTCTGTTTTGTTTACCAAATCATTGAAGTTCTTGTCATTCTCTTTGTCGCCCAAGAAAATTGCCTGTGGAAAATTTTGGTTTCAATATTAGGTTAACCAAAGAGTTTCACGATATTGCTTTTTTTTTTTCTTTCTGTGATATCAAAATATTTGTGGATGTGATCATTGATCTCTTCAAACTAGCTTTATATTCCATTCATTTCAAAATAATACATGTTCTAACACTTTTTACTTGTTTTTAAAAGATCAATGTTTTAGATTTTTTTTTTATATTTTAATAATAAATTGTTAACTTTAAGAATATCAATTGATAATTTTGGATTTATTGAATTTATTGGTTTAAATTTATGAGAAATTGTTATAATTTTTAAAATTGATGCATTGATAGTTAAATATTTATTTTATTTGAAAAGAGATAGTTAAATATTAATTTTTTTATTTGTGAAAAATCTAAAACATACGTTATTTAGAAATAGAAAGAGTATATCTTAATGAACTTGTTAGCAGAGAGATGTATAAAACCAAGATTCATTTAGTTTTTTTTTGAAAAAAAGATTCATTTAGTTATATAAACGGTTTCTTCAAATGCCAATTATAAAAACGATAGAATGAAAACAAAATTTGCTGGCAAAAAAAAGAATACAAAATTTAAACAAAATAAAACCTTAAGTTTAAACAATCATTTTGATAAACGTCCTAACTTTAATTTCGAAACCATAATTCCAAATATAAAAATATGAAGAGACACCATATAGAATTCGAAAAACAGAAATCAGACAAGGAAAAAAAAACAACAAATCAAAACTGGTAAAAGTCTAGAAATAAAGATTTTACCGGTCGAGGCCGTAATGTACTTTATGACATTGTCTAAAAAATTAATCTTGGATTTTGTGTGAACCCCAACAATGGTTTCTAACGACCACTAATAATCCATGTTCTAAAAATCGGCCGTCTGAGTGCTATGCGTCACTCTTCTGCTCCGATTTATGCCAAATCGGTTTAAAAAATTGGATATCCGATTTTCTCCGCCTAGACTGCCTAAATGACCGCCTAGCCGCCTAATCTATTTTTTTTTTATTTTTTTTTTTAATAATATTTTTATTTATTTATTTGATCTAAAATTTTATAAATATCATTTATATTCATAATTTTGATGAAAATTACACTATATTAAGTTTATATATTCTATTTGTGTGTTTTATACAATCTTAAACATGAAAATGTATTAATGTTATACACAATTAAAGATTAACATGTTTTATAACATAGTAAACCATCTAAAAATTCCGTCCGCATAATTTCTGATTTTCTCTTTAGACGCTAGGCCCAACTCGACCGTCTGAGTAGCGCATAGCGCGTTCCCGAACAGGGATAATAATGTGTATATATCAGTTTCTACTTGTGTTTTTTAACTAAAGCATCTCTTTCTTGTAAATAATGCCAGCATCCATTTTGAGTATTGTCTGCTGTTTTCTGTAGCCCAGAAATAATACATTAAAATCGATTACAATGGCATGCCTTTTGTGAACTTTGAATAATTTTATTTTAGTAAAATTAAATCTTTTATATGTAAAAAAGAAACAATTTCAAGCCAGTTTTGTGGTCTCTGATATCACACAGGGAACCATTTTTCCCACAACTTGGCAAAATTTCATTCATTTCTACTTCCAAGAGGATATGTAATAGAATGCAATAATAAGTCTTATTCTTTTAGTTACAAAAAATAAAATAATAAGTCTTATTCTTTTTTTTTTTTTGAAAGCTGGTTTTTAAATAGTAAGTCTTATCCATGAGTGCTACTTCTGACGTTAATGTGAATTAAACTGATAAAATACTTGCTCGAGTTATAAAATAGTTTGAAAATGCAGCACATTATTATATTACGTGCACATAATAAATTGTCGGGACTACCGTCTACATACATATTATTTATTTAATTAACTAGTTTTCGATCCTTGAATCTTTAATGATTCTTGTTCATCTCTCGATGATTTATAACATATATGGAAAACTATAGTTTACTAAAAATACATAACAGTCAGAACAAATTAAGGTTTTTTTATTTATTGAGTTTGCTAAACCAGGTCAGTTTTAGGAAATTCACCCTGACTAATCAATTGCAAGAGAATAGTAAAAACGAAATGGATTAAAAGAAACATAAAGTTCCTATGTACATGTGATTATGAGCTAAGCATAGTTTAAAACATAAGTTGTTTACCAAAAACACAGCAAAGCAAAAATTAGATTAAGATAAAAATTAGACAGACAGACAGACGGACATAATGATTAACCACTTTTGTCGATACTCATCTGACTACGAAACAGTTCAAATGGGACTAGAAACTTTTTATCACATAGAGAGAGTCTCTCTTTCTCCTCATAGTTTTCTCTTTAGTTACTTCCCCATTGCTTGTGACCAGGGGTCCATTTTGGACACTTGGGGCTGAAGTAAGACTTAACAACCCTAGAGTTTAAAAGCTCAATGATGGGAGCAAACTTCACACACCTCGGTGTCTTGTACTGATTGATCGATGCCCCAAGGCTTATCGCGTAATCCATGAGCTTATCAAAAGTCCCTGACTCAACTACCTTGATCTCCAAGGGTCCAATGGACTTGTCACTAACCCTTCCTTGTCTATACACACTGTTAAACGATTCCTCTATGGTTAAACAACAATCCTCGTAGACCGAGGGAGGAACCGGCGTGTTACCGTTCAAGTAGAGCTCCCAGAACAAGACATAGTGGCCTGGGATGGAGGATGTGTCTGCATAGCTAGTGTACTCAGAGAGTGAGGCATCAAAAGGAACAAGGTGTGTTACCGCGTTTTTAACTGCGTTTTGAAGCTCCACCTCGTCGGTTTTGTCTGAATCAATGCTTAGGACCACGTTCTTGCGGCATATGAAGCTGAATTGTGGTGCATTGTTCTTGAAACCAGCCACTCTTAGGACATCACCCACTCTGTATCTGTACAGACCTGCAAAGAATATCACATATTGTCAGTCTTTTGTTCTTTTGTTAAAAAAATAAAATAAAAGATAATTAGATTAATTTTTTTTTACCGGCATAGGTGGTGACGACAAGCTCGTACTCCTGACCAAGCTTAACGTCAACAAGATCAACAAGCTCTTGCTGTTCGTTCTCAGTGAGTGCTTTTGGAAGACTGATTGAGCTAGTGAACCCATTGTTCCTATGAACAGGCAAGAACTCGAAGTAGGCCATGGTCGGTATGAGAGTGTAAGAGACCTCGCTTGGTTTGCATAGTGGCCTGAGGTTCACACCAAAGTAACACTCCGAAGAAGCATACATTGTGCAAACAAGAGGCAAACCGTTGCTGTAATAATCCAAAGTTGGAATATACTGTGACATTGTCCCGGTCACAATCACATCCACATACTTTGTGTTTGGCCAAAGCCTAGTGATGATCCCTTGCCAAGAGTTCTTCTTGCATTCGGATTCGATAAAATCCGCAAGCTTTGGATCCGGTTTAAGAATCTCCCCGACCGCCTCACGGACCAAAAGATCGGTTATCTCAGAACTGAGTGTACCGGTTCTTATATCACGGGTTAGTTCAGGCCAATGTTTCTCAAGAAACTTGATGGCTCTGATGAAACCAGAGGCAAAGACAGCGCCAACACGGAGCACTTCTTTGTGTTGGCATAAACCACATAGCATTTGAGAGTACATGCTTTGGTATGAATCAGGACAAAGGATGGTTTGGTTAGGGCTTGTGTAGTTGGTGTAAGGGTCATATGGTCTGTTTTTGAAGTGGGAGGATTTGTAGTAACTGGTCAAGACAGGACGTGCAGGGAGACCACCTGGTGTCTTGGATTCGGATTTGATGAACAGAAAGTACATTCCTTTGCCTTTGTCAAGACCGGGAACAAACTGGCTCATCACTGGCATCAGGAGACTGTAGAGAAGTGATCTTCTGTCCAGCTCCTCTTCTATTGTTGGCATCAGTTTCCTCTCTCCACCAGATGTTCCAGAACTGTTTTACACAATAACATAAAATGATGTTAGCTCCAAAATTTTAAAATATTTTATTTTATTTACCCATAAGAAAAAGTTAAAGAATATATTTATTTTTTTGGGTCAAATAAGTTAAAGAATATTTTGTTTCTTTTTTTTTTTGATAAAGGTTTTAACAGTGAATGGATGAGAAAGTTTAAATCTTTTTGAGTACCCATTAAAACCGAAGACCGACTTAATAAAGAAATTCGAATATTACATCTCAGCCAAAGTGATGAAACAGAGCATTAAAACAGAGTAACAAAGGATAAACCTGGTGAGGAACTCAGAGATGGGGGTAGAACAGAGGATTTGTGACTTATCGCCATTAGCGATTCTATTGATCTCAGGCTGAATATCTTCGTAGGTTACGACAGGCATGACGTGTTTGAAAGTCTTGCGGTCGGTTCGTCCCTGGAGCCCGTGACGTTTGAGGTACTCCACGTCAGCATTGCGTGAGAGGATTTCCTCAAGAACCCTTCTCTGGACATCGTCAGCGTTAGAGGTCACTTCCTCGATGAACTGGAGTCTGTTCTTGTTCTTCTCCGCGAGAGTCTGATCAGAAACCTCCAAAGCTTCGATCTTTGGTGCCTCAGGCATTGTTTTATGTTTTGGTGGGTTTAGAGATTAAAAAATGAGAGAATGAAAGAGAGAGAGAGAGAGAGAATGGTGAATAAGCTTTGTTTAGTTTTGAAGCTTCAAGGGTGTGAGGAAGAATGGAAGAGAGCGAGGCGATATATATAGAGGGAGAGAGAGGATGATGGTGAAGATGACGTCGAAGGGTATAAACGTAAATTAACAATATGTTATATCCAGGATTTCAGTGAAAGGTTTACTATTCGTGTTTAATTGGTTTTAAATTATTTTATTTCATTTCGGAAAGCAGAACTAATAATATTTTAATCTCCAAAATGGTCAATACCTCTTCTACTGATAAAATAGATTAGATATAGAGAGAATTTGCTCGATATACAAAACACTAATAGAAATGAAAAATATATCAGTGATTTTAACATAATTAATTCACTAACATTTAGGCAAAGAAAAGTCCGGTTTTGTCCTTTCAACATACAGGTTGCCGGTTACTGGTAGAGATGACATGGTGATTTAGCATCGCATGAGAAACCGAAGGCAACGTCACCAATTTATTTACCATATGCAGAAAAAGATAACACACTGTCAAATAGAATGGAAAACAAATATACAGGATAGGAAGTAACTTCAAATATAACATAATCCTATAGATAATGCAAATATAATATAGATGTAACACAACATACGTAAATAATAAACCACTGAATCCTCCTATACTCAAACCCCTACTTAGTAAATCTAAACCCTAGGTAGAATCCTATAAACCCAAATACAATTTATAAATTACATTTAAAATCACATTTACTTGTTCAATAAATAATACATAGTATGGATCTTATATAAAATAGTATATAAATGTATGTTTTCTTTACATTAGTTTGAGCATCATATGTAAAATAGTATAAAAAGAAATAAAAGCATTTGTTGATGAAAATAACATCTTTGAACTAGACATGATTCTAACATTTGTGAAACATTAGGATGAAACTAAATTTATATTACAAACAATCATATATAAAGAAAATAATATCGAGAAACGTAAAGAATAGAATACTATATCTAATAGTATAGTAACCTTACATAAATAATCGCAATAAAAAATACATACTATACTATAATTATGTCGAATATAGTATAGTCTGCAACTTCATCTTCTTCACCTCATCTTTTTTTTCCAGACATAATGATACACATTTACTGGTCCACCATTGTTATTCTTCATCACCATATAAATTCTAAAAGCATGACACATCCATATATTCACCTGTCAAACGTCAAACATTAATCGAGGTCTCATTCCATCGTTTTCACACGACCATCGTTCTTAGAATCTGAGGAGCATCTTTTTCCGTCACCGATCAAGCTTTCGTAAACGGTCTTCTTCATAACACAACGTCGCCAATGAAACTATCGATGACATCTCAGTCTCCTTCAATGAAACTATCCACCTTCCCCAATTTTAGTAAATAAAAACTTATGAGAGAGTGATGTGTGAAAAATATAAGGCCACTATTTATTGTCTTACATTAACCATTTATTAGTTAATATAATTCTCGTTGCAGGTTGCACCAGTTACGAAGAAGGGCATAATCGCATTATTATATAAAATACGTTGTCTATGTGTGGATCTTAGGTCAATTTGTTAGATATTGAATTATAATATTTTTTTGTGATATAGAGTGTAATTTCTCTTAGATATTTATTTAATAAATAATTTATTTATTGTTCTCTCTCCTCACCTTTTTTCTCTCTAGTCAAACTTTCAGATCTGAGAGCGTGCTGCTCCGGCCACCGGCGAACGTTAGCGTCAGCGCGCCGGAGGCGTCCCCCTCCTTTCATCTCGCCTTTCCTTTGCTTCGTCTCTCCTTCTGTCGCAGGCCTCGCTGGGTTAGTTTTTTGTTGTGGTGCGTCAATCGCCGTCGCCTTTAGGTCATGCTTGAGAGGTAACTGGAGTCGTCATCGTGGATCCGTTTCTGTAGTAATATCTAGGTGAGCTCAGTGGTGGGTGGAGCGGAGTCGGATTTTAGGGTTTAGCCGTTCAGATCCCCTTCCCTTTTCAGATCTGAGCGCGTGTGGTTGCAAGCGGTGGCGATAGAGGTTTCTTGGTGCCTTGGTGACTCCTACTGTATTGACAGCTAATCTCAGTGTTTCCTCTGGTGCTTTTCAGTGGAGGCAGAGTTTGTTTTCTAACCATCTTGTGCAGGTTCTCGAGCTTCGGTGGACAATGGTCAGCGACTTTCACAAATCCGTCTTGGTAAGTCTCGAGCTTCATTGATAGCTTGGGATGCGGCGGTGATGAGAAAGTGGATATTTCGGTCTTCCGCCCCGATTAACCAGATCAGCCAGCGACACAAATGTCGGGTCCGGGGTTATGACAAGCGACTCGGCTGTGTATCCTTCTTTTGTGTTGGGTCCGGAGAAGCGAAGTAACACGTTTGTGTATCATTCGGAAGTGTAGTAGGGTAGTCTTGGTCGTACGGATTTTATTCGATTCGTCATTTGTATTCCGAAGTTAATGCCCTTTCGGGAAGATTTATAAAATCGTAATTATTTAAAAAAATACATTAGATATTTATTCTTTTTGAAGGGGGTTAATACATTAGATACTGGTCGATTTTTTACCCAACATTACCTAAATCATTCTCTTATATGAAATGATCATGCAAATGGAACATGCAAATGGAGCATGTAAATTTTTTTTTTGAATCGGAACATATATTTTTTTTTGAATAAAAATAATATCGTTCTTTAACAAACATTATAGTTCGATCTGTTACAAAGAAAAACATTAGTTCGATTTAATTTAAAACATTTTGGTTTGCTTTGGCTAGGTTTTTCCTATTAGAACATTACGGTAAACGTATTAATGTGACAGGAAAAAGAGTGACAGGAACAGGAACGATCAAATGCAAACATAACCATATTAGATAGATACAACAGGGCATGAATGAGGACACAGATTTTATTACGGGATTTTTACCCGGTTGACCAGGACGGAGAAACCGGCAATATCCGTTTAATCAGCAATAGTTTCTAACGGAGTTGTCCCACGAACTACCGGCAACAAACTCCTCTAAAGCCTTTCCTAAAACCCTAAGATACACCATCGTTTTCCGTTTCCCGGTCAACACAAAAAACGGCGTTCACTATGAACTTCTTGCCGCACTTTGAGATGTTTTTTGGTCAATGTATCCCGGCGAGAAGAAGTAGAAATTCAGAGGTCGGGACCATTACAGCTGGACTCCATTGTTATTGGTTGACACGTGTAATTGGTGTTATACTAGTTTGGTGCCTTCACGTATAGTTTTTTTTTTTTCCAACCCTTTTGCTGGATTTGTTATTATCATCCATGAATATCAAATGAGTGTATATATATAATCAACATTTTTTTGGGTGTGAACACCTTATATTTTCTTCTAGATGGTTTTATTTGTATAATTTGAAAAAATAATCTGTTAAATATCGGCAAACGCCTTAGATTGTAAACTCAAATTTTTAACTGGAATTATCACATCGGGGATGCAACTATTTGACGTCAAAGTCTTGATATTAACTAGAATTAGATACGAGACCAAGATGGTAGTATTTAGCAAAGATATTATTCCCATCAAAGTGTCATCTGCTTTTCAATTTAATTATATTCTTGTTTATCTAACTTAAATTCTCAGTGTTTGTTTTGGAATGTTCTAATCATATATAATGAGTGAAAATTATAGAAGAAGATACTACAGATATGATATATAACGATAACTAGGTAATAATTCGCGCTTGCGCAGTAATTATTAATTTCGTTATTTTTTAATAAGGAGATATTAATCTGTTTAATCTGGATATCGTCGGTTCAGTTTTAGGTTTTTTATTTATTTTTAATCGCCTAAAATATAACTATAATTTTAAATAAATATTTATTTGGTTTGTTCGGTTAAAATGTTTGATGTTTTTTTTTCTGTGATAATAAAAAATTACTATTATTTGTTTGTTTTCATGTAATGAATCTTAGATAGTCGTGATGCCGAACCAATGGTTTCATATTATAGTTTCGAAACGGATAATAGTTAAAAAAAAAAATTTATTAAGACAAATCATTTTACTACAATTTGGTCGACAGTGAAAGAAACATTAAGAAAAAGAATATTTTAACTTCCAAAAAAATTAGATATTTCAGTTGTGGTAAAAGTATGTAAAAGTATATAAAGATGGTTGATAAATATATAAAGATACTGTTAATTCATATTAAATGACATTTTTTCAAAATAATACATGAAAAATAAAATTCTTAAAATGAAATTATTTTTTAAAAAAAATATTGTAAAATTTAAATATATGTATATATATATATATACATATAACATATCAAATTGGATATCCGTTCCTATAAATATTGATATTTGTGATTTATTTATTTTTTTTACAGATATTGCATTTTAGTATTTGATTTGCTTCGTAGAGTAACGGATATCCAGATTTTTTGGTTCGAATCAAAACAGATAACGAATCGCATCAAAATTTATAAATAATTTATCCAGCTCTATTCGTAAACAGTAAAAATAACGTAAAGAATAACCATGCATGTGCGTTTTATATTTAAAAAACGTAAAGTACATAGGCTGAGAATCTCTCTACATATGACATGTGTCCATTTTAGTGTAAACACATTTATTACAATGATTCTACACGTGACATGTGTCTAATTACATTGCGGATGACTACTTACGGTTTATATGTTTTCTACTTTTCTTTTAATTTATAAGAAATTGTGAAAAATTAACAGCTCTATGCGTAATTAAACGCTCCGATTATTAAGTAGAGAAAGACAAGGAAAATACGATATGTTCATTAATTCTTCGGAAATCTTTTAGCCAAAATAACAACTATATATTTATAATTTATACGAACAATTACAAAGTACTTGTCTTATCACAAAAGTATATATTTTCTTTCGTTGACAAGTAAGTTGGCATTTTATTCGACAAGCAACACTGTATGATCAGGGGATATCTTCAAAACTCAACATCAATTAAAGCCACTGGTAGTATAAATATATTGCAAGGACTGATCAAAATACGTTTAGTCGAATCAGTAGAAAGTAAATCACTGATTATAAAGAAAAATATATTCAAACATAAATATATATATATATATATATATATATATATCAGTTTTCAAAAACTCACGACGGCTAATGTAAGTACAGAAGTACATAATACGGGTGCACATATATAATCACATATCTTGAAAGAGACTGCTATGTATTTTAGGTTTAAAATCGGTGCCTAACAAACTAACGTATGCGTAGACGACTTTGTTGTATTCAATTCATATTCAATATATATTTCTATCGAAAAAGATCACCAATCCAAGACAAAACTATTTGGAGACTATATATATTTCTTTGGTCACTTCCGTGTTCGTATTTAGCAGTTAAATACTTGGGTGAAAAAGTGACTTACCAAAAAGAGCGAATCAATATCCCCCTCCAAGTTAGTCAAACTTCTTTTTTTCTATGCATATGACTATAGAACTTTATTGTAATATATTCGCAAAGCATCCTAAAAATTTAAAGAAGTAAAATTCGTAATGGAAAATTCCGTAAATAACATCACTAGATGATGTCAGCTATACGGTCTACGTTTTTTATATTCTTTGCCGATTTTATGCTCGCCATCTTCCTTATTTACGTATGGTCCATAAATTCCCTAAAAAATTCCAAGAAAAAAGAACTAGAACGAGCTAAAAATATCTGAATCATGACAAGAGTTAATACTATGAAGATGAGTGTTTTATCGTTTTAGGAAATTTGTTTGATACGGACCATACGGTAATGCCATGTGGGAGCTCCCCACCAATAAGGCCGAAAATCAGGTGATAGCGGCTGCACCGAGATGCAAGGGTAGGGCCGTAGGACATTTCCTCGAGGCCAAGTCCGTAATATAAATAATTGGCTCTATAGTAGTGTGAGCCGTAATGGCGTTTTCTGAACCTTTTGAAGTTTTGATGTATATGTAATCCATACTTTATTAGTGATTCTGACTCTACACGTTTCATCGCAACACAAAGAGTTTTTGTTGTGCTATTATACGGAAAGGCTATGGGAGGCACCGACAGATCATTGCAAATCTTTGACCATTGACTTTTTGTATCTCTACACAAGGTGTCAATTTGTTTTTTGTTCTTTCAGTTTTGTAGGAAGGTTATTTTTCTTTTATTAAGTTTGGGAATGACAAAAAAAAAAAAAAAAAAAAAAAAAAAGAAAGTTTGGGAATGACGTATATAAGAAACACGTATGCATGAAGCTGAGATGAACTAAACGACCCAATGATAGTGAAGGGTCAACTCACCCGAACCGAGTGATGAGATATATCTTATCAATTGTTTGTTGAGAAGACGGAAAACAAATTCTAGTAAAGTGTTTAAATATCTAAATTCTCGTCCATGCATGTAATCTTCAACCTAAACCTAATCATATACTTCGCACGTGATATTGCAAAAGCTAGTAAAATCTATACAGCGTACTATATTTTATAAACTATACAATATCGACCTGTGTTGTATACGTACGTTACGTACGTACGTACATGCAAATTAATTTTCCCGTAAACTAAGACAAGTGAGAACAGATAACTATGCTAACTTATGTTATTTAATTACTGGATTTTGGAATAACTGATAATGATGGTGTCACAACCGGCATGTGGATGGTTGAATGTTGAAAGATGGCTTTATGGTTTACTTAGAGGGAACAACACATAGGATATAGGTGTTATTTAATTAATTACTGTTAATTATTTCTTAAGTAAAATTAATTTTCATTAATATCAAATTAGTTCGTGAAAACCAGTGACGTGGTCCCTGATTGTTTCTTGTTTTCCGGTCCCTAAGATAATATAGTCAAAACTCAAAGCCCTAGTTGTTGCTTGTGTACACACCAATTTTCCGGTTTACTGTAGAAGTGAAAGTGGGCAAGTTTTTCAGTAAATAATGTTTTTGCACGTCAATTCTTCGACAAAATATCGACCATCTGAATCTGAATAGAATGAAAAGATATATCTTTTGCAGACAATATATGTTTTAATTTTGGATCTTACAAATTAATGGGCGTCCCAAAATGTTTGCCAACTCATCAAAATTAGTTATGTGCATAAATAAAATACACATGTACAGACTATTACAATATTGTATTATACTATGTACGTAGTAAAAGCTAAAATGCTCAAGGCTAACTGGATAAAACAAATTACATAATGTATCTAAGAAAAAAAATAATACATAAACAAAAATATACAATCTTAAAGTTTATACTCTTCATGCTTATTATTCTTCTTTTACAACAAATGTTCTTCTTCAAATTCTGAGAACTTAATCATTCAAAGCTGCAAATCAACGGAAATGGAGCCATGTCTTAGACCACATTAGAAAATTCGGAGCCAGATCAGTCGTCCATATTGATTAGTTGGAGCTCGGCCAGATACCTTCCAATGTTTAAGAAAAAAAAAACAAATTAAGCAAATCTCAACGCAAAGATCGGTCATTCGTAATGAATCCGCAAGACCATTTAATTTTTAACCAGCAGTGTTGAATACGTATTGAATAAATTAAACTGTAATTTTAGATGAACTGTTGAACTGGCTCTTCGATATCCTTGGAGTCCCAAAAAATCAATCTAACTATTTTGGAGTTATAAGTGCTATCCTACTCCACTTGTCACACAGTCAGCTGATCAAGAGCCTTCCACCCGACATGTAAAGGAATTAGTAATCTGCTCGAACCTTTATGGAATTATCTCCTAGCACAGTCTGTAAACACATGCAGTTTGTAACGTGAAGGCAGGACCGTGTCTGATGAAGAGGTTAATTAAAATGATACATAAATTAAATAAAAGATGTTATTAAGATGTATAGTAAGAATTAAAGTAGAGATGACTGGAAATTGATTAAGGAAGATTCAAAAACCACATGAAAAAGTGAAAAAGTTCAGAAACTACCAGAAACAAGAACTAAAATACGAGATACCAAGAACGATTTCTTGTATATTAGAAATCTGTTAAACAATTTCCCTAAATCTGTTTAATCCGAATTACTCTCAGTCACACACGACTAGAGACGGACCAATTTCTAATCTCTCGAAATAGAAGCATAATCTCTCAAAATAGAAGCATGAGCTGCACTAACAGGTCACTCGTCTTCCTAATGCTGGCAAGAAGAACCCTCTTACTCTAGCCACTTAATCTCTTAAACGTTAACCTAAATCTACCCAGGTAATAAGGTTAAATACCCTTAACACAATATCCTATTTTCCTAATATTGTGATAAGCTCAAATCTTCGAGATCTTCTTTGCTTCACGCCAAAGTAATATCCTGGAACCATTGAGACGCCGACACGTCATCGTCTCATAACTGACTTGTAACAGCAAGTTACACATCTTTCAACGCGTGTAACACATCCTCTATTACATGATCTGACAAGCTCCTTTTCATGAGCTTACATTCTCCCCCTTTTTATCTGAATGTGACAACCTAAGCACCCTGCACTGGAAACAACCACACAGCACAAATATCCAAGACCATGGAGTCAACTAGAATACTCAAACCACTAATCATGAGCTGAAAAACACATTCTTAAATAAGTTGCAAATAAGGTTCATAAAAAGCACAGCCGATACACATAGTCTAAGTCTTAAATGCCACAAGATAGATCACATCAACATTAAACTTGCAAATGAAATTCAGATATGACACAGTCGTCATTCAGTATCAACTCAATCCTCCTCGTCTTCATCATCTCCATCCTCCTCCTCGTCTTCATCAAACCCTGGATGAGGAACATATTGCACATAATCTCCCCCTGCGTAGGTGCACATTAAGATAAAAAATATTTGTTAGACAAGCAGTAGGTAGCGATACAAAAACTGTACAACTCTCTTACTCCTCATGCAGACTCGAATGGCTTTGAGACCAGCAATGGTGCGATTGATGTCTTCTTCAAGACTCGCAGCACTTGAATCTGCTCCAGACCCTCGACCAGCCATAATGTCCTTGACGACTAACTTTGGTGTTCCCGTGAATTAATCATTGAGCGTGTCAAGAGGTATAGTACACTGGAAGAGAATAACCTACTGAATCAAGGTAGGGAACATGATGCAACGAGTTTTCTCTGTCTTAGTGTTCTCCGCCATTGCCATAATCTGATCGTAGACTAGTTTCCCAAAGTCAAATCCATCATGATGATGAAGCATGTAGACAAACCTGAGACGCTTCTGATTCATAGATGTGTAGTTCAT
This sequence comes from Brassica oleracea var. oleracea, assembly GCF_000695525.1. Taxonomy (NCBI): domain Eukaryota; kingdom Viridiplantae; phylum Streptophyta; class Magnoliopsida; order Brassicales; family Brassicaceae; genus Brassica; species Brassica oleracea. Next base: position 11,242,900 of record NC_027749.1, on the reverse strand, counting down.
GGTGGAAATCCAGTTCGAGCAGACGAGTTTGTACAGAATCTTATTTGTAGCAGTGAGATACTTCGAACTCATATTCTCCCATTGTCTTATTCTACCATCAGTGAGAAAACCACAAACTTCATCAATGCTTTCATTCATCCAGTTAGGATCTTCTTCAAAACCCGAAATACAATACAGAGAATTAATCAGACTTGGAGAGAAATCAACTAGAGATCCTCTGACATACACAGCTACACCATCGTCTCGTTCCTCAGCCTCAGGGAGATTAGCGATGAATTCTCTTATTACATTCAGCTGATATGGATTGATATCAGTGAGAGTATGAATCAAACCTGCTCCAGTCACAATTCTTCTGACATCAGAGAAATTGTCGTCCGTGAGAGAGATACACTGCTGAGGAATGAACTTCCGGCCTCAGAGGTCTTTGAAACGCTCAGTTGTCGACATTGAGAAGAACCTTCCAGTCATGGGCATTCTTTTTGGTCGCATGAGCTCTGGATAGAAGTGAGCTTTAGTTTGATAAACATTCTGACTCTCCTCATATCTATGTTCTTTGCAGCAATTTTCTGGAGTATCAGCTACAACCGGAGCTTCATCAGGGTTGTCGTCGGAGGAGTCATCATCCGAGAGAGACTCAACTTCTGACTCAACGTACTCAGGTGGAGGCGCAGTATCACCAGCTGAAACACGACGGCGAAGTCGCTTCCGCGAGGATGGGCACGATCCCGAAGGGATGTCAGAAGTGTTCATCGGAGCTGTCTCGGAGACATATGGCGGATCGGACTCAACATTCTTTAGCTTCGAGAGCCGCGAGCTTCTTCTTGCTTGCTGCATGTTGGTAGTGAGAGAGATCGAGTGCGCCGGCCAAGAGAGAGAGAGCGTGACACTTGAGATCGGCTAAATCATTCAAGCCACAAGTACCAACCCTAAGCACACTCACAAAGCCAGTTAGACAACACAAAATTAGGCCCAAAATGTATGACCCAGAACTAATGAATGAAGAACTCAAAATCAAACCGTTGCATTTTTTTTCTTATTTATTATTATTATTTTTTGTTTTTAAATTTTAAAACTACCATGTACCAACATCACTTACGTTTGTGAGAGAGAGAGAGTTTGTGAGACTGATAATCAAGTCCTCGTGAGCAATACATCAAGGAAAAGAAACCGTATCTTGAACAACTCGCTAGAAGACATACTCAAAGATGTCTTTAGCGTCCAGAAGAGAGCTACAGAGATTGCTCCCCACTCGTACTAAGTCACCAAGAAGTTTTAATAGAAATCAGTGAGACCAACCCAAGTCTGTAGCTATTTCTCAGCCGAGTAGCTGTCACAGACAAGATTCTTCCGCACACCTCACTCACACCTTAGCTCCTACAGCATCGCTGTCACTTTCAGATTATGTATCACTGAAGCACATGAGTGATTTGTCCTTTTTTAGATTGTTGGGACATTCACTTCGAGTGTGACCAAACCCCTTGCAATCAATGCATTTTAGCTCTTTTCGTTTAACTAGAGGACACTCGCTGCGATAATGCCCATAGCCCTCACATTCGTGACATTGTAACTCCTTTTTCTTAGAGTTCTTTGAGTCTTGCCTAGTGTGTTGTGAGTTGCCACGATCTAATTCAATCCTCTGAAACCGTGAATTCGATCGATTTCCTCATTTCTCCATTCGCTTGATGAACTTATTGAAGTTTCGAGCCATTAATCCCAAGTTCTCTTCAATTTTCGTGACTCGGTCATGTTCTTTAGAGTCAGCTGTAAATGCGATGCTCTTTTGATAGTTTGCAGTTCGATCAATCTTCTCCAGATCATGAACCTTCAAGATTCCTGACAATTGATCAAATTTCATCTCATCAGTGTTAACAGCTATATCCAGTACTGCCTTGTATGCTTCAAACCGTGGTGGAAGACACCTTAACAGCTTCTTCACTAAATCCTTCTCATCATATTTCTTTCCAAGAACCGAGGCTTCACTAGCTAGCTCACTGATCTTTGAAATGAATCCGTCAATTGGTTCATCATCACCCATCCGAAGATTCTCAAACTTTGAAGCTAAGTGATCAATCCTTGTTCTTCGCACTCTGGTGTTTCCTTCGAAGTGATTGACCAAAATATCCCATGCCTCTTTAGCAGACTCACACCCATGAATGATTTTGAACTGGTCCAGATCAACTGCAAAGAAGATCGCCGTAAGTGCTTTTGAGTTTAACTTTGATGATGCCTTCTCTTGATCAGTCCACCTATCTTTTGGCTTTGGAGCCAGTGTTTTGTCATCAGTCATCATCGCAGGAACAGACCAGCCTTCTTCCACTGCAGTCCATGCATCCTCGTCAATTCCTCTGATCAACTGCTGCATTCTTGCCTTCCAATGACCGAAGTTACCACTGTCCAGCATGATAGGTTTCTGAATTCTGAATAGTTCCTTTATGGTGTCCATAAAATCCCCAGGATCTCAACATGTTAGTAGTATATGATACCACAGAGGTTTCCTGCTCTGATACCAAATGAAAGTTCAGAGACTACCAGAAACAGGAACTAAAATACGAGATCCCAAGAACGCTTTCTTGTATATTAGAAATCTGTTAAACAATCTCCCTAGATCTGTTTAATCCGAATTACTCTCAGTCACACAAGACTAGAGACAGACCAATTTCTAATCTCTCAAAATAGAAGCACGAGCTGCACTAACAGGTCACTCGTCTTCCTAATGCTGGCAAGAACAACCCTCTTGCTTTAGCCACTTAATCTCTTAAACGTTAACCTAAATCTACCCCAGGTAATAAGGTTAAATACCTTTAACACAATATCCTATTTTCCTAATATGTGATAAACCCAAATTTTCCAGATCTTCTTTGCTTTACGCCAAAATAATATCCTGGAACCTTTGAGACGCTGACACATCATCGTCTCATAACTGACTTGTAACAGCAAGTTACACATCCTTGAACGTGTGTAACACATCCTCTGTTACATTATCCGGCAAGCTCCTTTTTTTTAGCTTACAGAAAGTGGCTTATCTTTCAGTAGAAAAGGGGTTTGGAGATTGTGTTTAAATCTCAATTTCTCGTCTTTTTATGTAGATGGAATATATCTAGAAGTGACATAAATCATGGAGTTTTCTTCTTTTTCTCGATACATATATGTGTGATATATCTTATAAGGGAACGAAATAAATTTGAAAATGGGCCATGGAATAGTATTTTGCTATTTTGTATAGTCTCAAATATCACCAAGTTTTTTTACCACATATTTATTTATTGCCAATAAGATGTTTATACTGTTTTTGGTTTTAAATATTTTTTTCTTAGACGATATGATCAGTTTTATTATTATTATCCTCAATGTCATCGGTTAGTTCCTTCAGTTCTATAGTTTAGTAGGCTAAACTTAAAACTCGAAGCTGCTTCCATTTAAACACTTATTTTTAGTGAATGTCATGTTGTTACTCTCCACAATATTACGAAATGAGAAAATTAGTAAAATCAAAGGGAGGTGTGGACCGTAACTGGAAAAAATCAGGGTTCAATAAATATGTTTTTTATTAATAAAGTTTTTATAGTTCAAAAAAAAATATGTTTTCTGATCATTGTACGAGATCGTACGGTCGTCGCTCAAAGACAGTGGCACATATAAACAAGCAAGAAATGAATTGACAAAATTCCACATACAACTTTGAAATAAAAGGATAACAAAATCAAATGTCTTTTGAATTTCGGTAACGAAGGGAAGGACAATAAAGAACGGAGTTAAAGGTGAAAAATAAAAAGGGTTTGATTTGATTTATAAACTTTCTCTAAAAGCATGATTCCAATGCGATGCGTCACTTCATCATGCAGTATCATTACACCATGCCACATCTGTTTATCAGATCATCTATATATGTTTTCTTACTGATAATACATTAAACTACGCAAACAAGAAATATAAGTGCAAAAGTTTACGTTACATTTCTACCATGAAATAAGTAGACATATATTTGTTTCGTTAAAGGCTCTAAGTATTCCGTTGTATTTAATTTGAATTTGAAATCATTTTCATTTGTTCATAAAAGAAAATAAATTGAAAATTAAAAAAAGAATTCGAAAGTCATATTAACCCAGTAGCAATAACATTATGGCCCGGTTTCTTTACATTTTTACCAAAACAAAAATACTATTTTTAATGAAATGGTGTTTATGTATATGTCACAAAATTCTGTGATTAGTTATAGAACACTAATTTTTGATAACTTTCTTAGAGATATAAAATATTGATTTGAGACTACGAACAACAAACTACAACATGCAATTGGTTGCAAGTCGTAAATTGCAGTAAAGTGTTAATGGACGTACGTTTTTTTTTTTTTTTGAAGCGTTTGTACGTGGATTAGCAAATCTATAAAATTTTATTTTAACGATTAAATATAATTTAGAATCAGATATACTAAAAATATTTGAACCATTTCTAATTATCATTTTTAGTATTTAACTGCATGCACCAGTAGTTTATATTATTATTTTCTTGGTAGAATGTTAAATTGCACCAGTAGTTTATTCAAAATATAACATTTACCAACCAATCTTTTGAAGATGTCATTTCGAATGTACCTACCATATATACTACACTTAAACCTTCCACACCACTTCTAGCATTGTCGCCATGTAAAGCTTAATGTCTACATCTTAGTTCTATCTCTTGTCGTGACAATAATTGATCTTGAAATCGATCGGTCGTGCATATCAAAATTATATAGAAGTACTGTTTACTTTTATCCTTATCCTTGACTTTTTTTTATAGGTTACTATTAAAAGAAACCCACTAAAACTAGGGCAAATAAGAACCTCTTGCGATTGAACGATATTTTGACAAATTAAGTTTCATGTCTACTCTTTTTACTCTTTCTAGCAATTTGTTTTCTCTGATGTACAATGAATGTCTTTTCAAAAAAATGTACAATGAATGCATTCCAAATAGTGCTATAGTTAGTCTATGTGTGGTTATTTAAAAATGTTTCATCCTATTCCTTTGTGTGAGTAAAATAGTTCATCAAGAGATCAAATGTTGGGGCAAAAGCTTAAGCTTTGTATATTCCACCTTCCACCACATGCTTTTGTGGACACATAAATAAATTATATGAGACTTTTCTTACACATTCATTTCCATTCAAAGTTGAAACCACACAAGCTTTTTTAAAGGGTTTAAAACCACAATAAAATTTTGAAAAATCGAGCTCAACGATCGATTGCTGAATTACAATTTTTTGGTTAAAAATATCACAATTATATGTAATAAATAGAAAATGTTAACTGAAACCACACAAGGTTTTAGTTAAAAATTTCTATTTACTATATATAATGGTAATCTGGCAATCGATCATTGAATTCGTGTTGAAGAAAATATCTCACACTGAAAATTTTGATGGGATATGAGTGATATATAAGAGATTTGCTATTTTAGTTATACCGTAAATTGGTTTTAAGTTGAAAATTCATAATAAATCCAAATTTAATATGGTATTAGAGTTAGCCAACACCTTATGGCATTAATTTTGTCTGAAAAATGACCCGATCATCCCACTGATTGCGGCCCGAAGAAAATTTAATTCCATCGAAATAGTTAAAAAAATATTATTTCGGAGAAGGTATAATGTAATATGTTAAGATTAATGGTTATACGCACAATTATCTCGAGGGAGGATGGTTGAGAAAAAAATTCATAACTAGAATTTCGATGGGACATGAGTGATATATACAACTTTTAAATCGTTTTATTTACCACCAATTGATTTTAAGTTGGAAATCTAGAAAAATTTTCAACTCGATTTTTCAAAATTTTATATCACTGAAGCTTTTTTACAACGTGGTTAAAACTTACATACAAAACAATACTAAGGATGGTGTATTGAATTAAGGGTTTTAGGAGATTTTGAATTTTTGTTAAAGTCTCCTGTTATTCAATCAATCATTTTAAAAACTTTTTCAAAATCAAATGTTATTCAATATGTGCTTTATGCAAAATCACTTAAATTCACTTACAATCTCTTGTTATTCAATTAAGCATTTATAAAAACTATATCAAATCTATTGTTATTCAATTGAAAACAATATTTAGTAAAAAAAGTTTGTGATACAGATTTTCGGAGACTTCAAGTTCAATTTTAGTTAAAAATAGTTCTCCGAAGAATAACATCTCCATAGATGGTATTTGAAGATACTTGAAAGTAAATTAATTAATATATTATGCATAACATCTCAAGCTCTCATTTTCTCATCATCTGTCTCTGAAAACTCTCGAACGTTTGCGGTTGATAGATCCGGCGGTGGTTGCAACATCGACACCGCCGTCGGAATCATCTATAGCTTTTGATTTCGTGTACAGTTTTAATTTTTGATATGGTGTTTGACTCTGAGCTTAGTGACTGTTGCGGATCTAGTTCCCGAATTACATGACCTCATCTTTGAATTAGCTTCACCCGTGGCATTTCTATGGCTGCATGTGCTTGATTCCAGTCTCGCTTTGTCCGGTTTATGCTTGCTCATGATTGGAGGAATGGCCGTGTGCGGTGATTCAGATTCTTTGGCAGTCCTTTGTGGTGGTGGTTATAGTCAGTTATTGGATCGTGCATGTTCCTTTTTGGGTTCAATGATATCAATCTACTTTGGTTTTGTCGCTCATGGCTTTAGGCTTGAAGCTTCCGTCTTTTTGAGGGTTACGGCGTTGATCTCTCAGATTAAAGCTTTGGCTTTTAAGTTTTGTAGATTTTGGTTCTAGTCTGATCTCGGTGTTTTGGTTATGGTTCCCATTTGCTGCTTAGCTAGATTGTACTAGACCCTATGTTGTTGCCGCTGTTTGAGCTATGGTTTGTTCCTTCTGCTACAAATTATGGAGCTTTATGTTCTTGCCTTCAAGGTGACTTGTTCCATATTTGTATTGAAGATTGTAGGCTCTGGCATGATCACAATCAGCATGATCTTGTTGTGATTTTGGGCTGAAAGAGTTGAGCTTGACTGGTTTAATTGTTATGCTAGCATTGAATGTTGGCTTGTGTTGGACTAGTCTAGTTTTAGCAGTGTATTTATGTTTTTAACCTTATGCTTTGAGTATCAAAAGAAATAATTTCTTCATGAGTTAAGAAGAAGAAAATAAAAGCGAACTTTGAAATGTATTAATCTGTTCACCTGATTGGGAACCACATCCAAAGCCTCATTATCATGCAGGAACCATTGGCTGAACTATATGTACTTAGGAACTTTATAAAGGTTCATAATTGAGGATTGTTTTGCTTAACACATGAGAAAATATTAGTAGTTAAATATTATCATTTCAAATCACCTAATCAATTTTAAAATTTTCAGAAAAGATCTTACCAAATCACCTATAAATTTTTTTTTAAACTTTTACTTAAATCACTCAAATCACTTCAAAACTCACCAAAATCAAAACATTCTAAAATTTCCTAAAATCGTTAATTCAATACACACCCTTAAATCCGTCTAGTATTTAGTCACAAAATTAAATCATAAATGGAATAAATTATTGTTCTACAAAACGTAAACAATTTGTGATGAAAAAGTTGGTGAACGACTTCGTGGAATGCTATTTTCATTGTTAAAAAAAAACTGATATGTTTGACTAAACTGATATCTAGGAAAGTAACGTAACTTGTTACTAATTGTATCTCTTTGACATCGTTGATCTCATTACCTTGACAGGAAAGTTTAATATAATGAGGGCACAATTTGCCAATACATAAGCTGGATACATGGTGGACCATAATAGATGATCAAGCAGTGTGATATGCTTTTGAGCTAATCTATTATGTATGTTCTTCTCGGAACCGACCGGAACAGCCGATATGACGTATCAAAAAATAAGCCGCATATATACGCATGCTATAAGATTTGCTTAGAAGATTAATTTGGACTCCTTTTTTTTCTAACCAGCTTACAAATATTTGTATCCCCTAATTCATTTGAGCTTTAGTTTTCTTGGCTTAATTAAACCCTTGAGTGATAAAGGATTCAAACTTGCGATTTTCTATGTATAGGGGCAAATGTCACATTTACAATATTAACGGAAGACGAAATGATTTTTGGAAGACGCTTTAAAGATATACAAAAAAGTTGGTAACACAACGAACTAAAAGCAGAAAAACGGATGGTATGGAAACAAATCACATGCTTCTACAATATGAAAAAATGAGGGTGTCGATTTTACCTTTTCACGTTTCCATTTCACTAATATGTTAGAGTATTTGATATTAATTTTTATGTGAATAGTTTCTATTTGATATTATATATTATCACACTGATTATGTTATGTATTTTCATGAATTGTAGACTTAGACTTAGGTTTGAAATTAGTGGCACGATGAATATCACGGGTGATTAGCAATTTCGGAAAAGATAACAATTCATATAAATCCAAGAAATTAAAGTTTGACAAGATGGGTCAATAAAAGATAGAACAGTTTAAACTCTAAAAAGATAGATCCTTACAATCTCATGAGAACCCAGCTATATTAAGTTTTAAACTTTTAATTTTATAGTTCATAAGGGCATGATTAACTCCGGCATGATTTGATTTTTTTTTTTTTTTTACATTTTTCGGCTAAAAAACGGTTCTTATATCTCTTATTTAAGAGACAGCTCTTAATTTTTCTTAGTTAAAATTTAAAAAAAAATTAAGAATCGTCTCTTAACCGAAGTTAAGAACCCTAGTTAAGAGACCAGGGATAATCATGGTCTAAGAACCAAGCTCTGATTGTAGCAACGAGGAAGGCATCCATACGGATATTCTGTTCTCTGTTGTTTCTTTCTTCCTTCCAGTTGTAGAGTTTGCTGCGTGTTCAAATGTATTTGTTATGAATGATTTATCTATGTGACGCTTTCTTTGACGATTGTTGTGATTCTGTCCCAGCTTTTTTTATGATGTCTTATTTTCTGTTTTTTTTTTGTTTTGCTATTCAACTGATTTCCGTCAGCTTCGGTTAAAATCTTAAGTTCAGTTTGTAATATGACTTGTATTAGATGCCCAATGTTGAGTTGAAAATTCTGACGATATATATACGTTTAACCGGCTTAGTTACCCATGGTTGGGTTATAGTAAGACTTGGTTATTCTAATGAAATCTTAGATGAAAAAAGGAAGCTAGGCATTAGCTTTCCCTAATTAACTATGATAATTTTCCTAATTTTATTGTTATCTTTAATGGAAATGATAGACAAAAATCAACAAACGGCGAATCAGTCAGGACCGGTCCCTTTGATTCTAGAGGCTTAGACAACTTATTAAAAATTTGAATAATTTTTTTTTTACAAATTTGAGGGATCTATATCAATGTAATTTTTTTCAAAAAATTGGAAGAAGGATCCTATGCGAATGTTTCATCTGACTTTATCCATGACCGATCCTGAAACCAAGTTATTTCGAGTCAAATTATACTATTAACAATTAAGAATAAAACTAAACCACGTTTTTCAGAAAATTTTACAGTTCACATTACCTTAATTAAAATCATATGCCAGTGGAAAATGGAGACAACAATTTTACTAACTGAAACATGGTGCATGATTACAATGATAACCTATCAAAATATACAAAACCTCGCTAGTTGAAATAAGATTCTAATTCTATGATTGTACTTTATTTGTTTTTAACTTCTAAATTTTGATAGTACATCTATATATTTTTATATGAATGATATATCATGGGTTTTACATATTTTAGCCATATAATGAATTATTTATAAAGTATTTTATATGCATATAAGGTTTTTTTAGAGTTTTTTCCGGTCTAGGTACTTATTGGATGTGAATGGAACTTTTGGAGCTTTGAGGAAAACTCTTCGGAAAACATGAAGTCGAAGTCTGTTCATGCAAGAAGTCGATCGATACCCATTTACAATGTCGATCGACACTCTGTCTATCCGCGAGTTTAATGATGATTAAAGAAAAATACATGTTTTCCTAGAAGTTCTAAGAATTGTACAAAAAATCACTGACCAAAAATTAGACTATATACTAGGGTTTTTGAAATTCTTGTAACATGTGCTTAATATTATTATTAAAGAGAGCTTAGAGTTGAAGAGAGATCTGAACCTCTTCAGAGAGAATATTTTGAACTCCCTTTTTTTCTCTACTTTTTCTATGCAATTTATTCAGACTATTATTATGTTCTTTATGATTATATCTGAGTAATTCCATTATTAGGTTTAAGGTTATTTAATGGTTTGCTAAATCGATATTATTGTTAGGGAAATCAATAGGTTCTTCATCTAGTTGATCTTAATGCTAAATTTAGGACTGATCACCTTAAAGCTAGATCCTAGGATGATTGGTGCAAGCAAGCGCATAGTCAATCACCTGAATTAAACCTAAATGAGATAATCAGTTAGGCACATACGAGAGTTGGTATAGATGTTTAGTGAACACATCAAACATGTACGTTAAAGCTTGTTTAAAAGTAGTATCCATCGACACCCCTAGAGTGACGGTCGACACCCTTAGAGTGACGATTGACACCCCTAAAATGACAGTCGACACTCTTCTTGATTCACATATGAGAGTTGGAATTCTAGGTTTAGACATTAGATAATCTTTGAAGCGAGAGTTGATTGATTATGATTTGAGTTTGAGTTTGAGAATTGTTCTATAATTAATCTTTGATAATCTATTTAGTTTGCATTCCTATTGTACCTGTGAGTTCACATACGTCTAGCGTCCCCTCATCTTGATAACTTACAAACACTACTTCTTATTTTTCCGTTTACTGCATTTTTACTATTCACTTTCTAGCTTTACTTCAAAAACAATAAGTCTATTGAGCAATCTCAAAGTCTCTGTGGATTCGATACTTAAATGCTACAACTGAACCTCTTATTTTAGAGAGTAGTTTAAAGTTAATTTGAGCATATCAATGAATCAAAAAAAATATGGAAAATAATTCTTCTATTTCTTTAAATATCTACAAAACATTTTTTACAGGATATATATACAAAAACCTAAAATATACATAATCCTAAAACTAAAGAAATAATATAATTAACACAAATATAAATATATGGTATATCTCCTAATATCTCTTCTCAAATTAGAGCATGAATATCACAAAGGCCTAACTTGAATAATAGTGCTTGAATAAGTCATCCATCAAGTGTCTTGGTAAATATATTTATCAACTGTATCATTGTAGGTACATATTTCGTCGAACAATCCCGGTTTATATATCATCTTTAATAAAGTGATAGTCCAACTCCACATATTTCGTATGCTTGTGAAACACGAGATTAGCTGCGATATGAAATGCTGGTTGGCTGCCATAATACAAATACACGCTCTAGAATGCTCATTCCCCACTGTAAACATCACTCTTAATTCACTTCAGCTCTTTTAATGAAGCAACCATAGATCGATATTCAGCCTCAACTGATGAACACGAAATCACATACTTCTTTGATTTTCATGAGACACAAGAGTTTCCCAATTGAACCAACCATCCATTCAAGGATCTTCTCGTAATCTTGTGACAAATAGATATCCTTCGGGTCGTGCAATCTCCCATCAGAGAAAGTATTTCAATTTTTTTCAAATCTTTTATAGAGAAGCAACTACTCAAATATGTATAAATTCTTGGATAACCTCTCTCAAACTACCAGTCACTATATGATCATCAACATACACTAGATTTTGTACATGAACCTTACCACGAACTAATGAGAAAATGGAGTAAACAGCTCTACCATGTTTGAATCCATAATCAAAAATCACTTTCGTAAGCTTTGCAAACCAACACCTTGGAGACTGTTTTAACCCATATAATGATTTTGGTAATTTCATATACACATCATTTTCCAAGTCTACATGAAAAAGATGCCCTATGCACATCCATCTGATTTAGGTTTCAATTTTTTTCAGCAACAATTTAAAGGAGCTAGCAATCTAATCGTAGTCATTTTTACCACTGGAAAAATGTTTCTGAATAATCAATCCCTTCATTTTTTCGAACACCACATGCAACCAACTTTACTTTATACATTTTGACAGTCGCATATTCATTATGCTTGATTGTATAAATCCATTTGCATACAATAAAACACTTACTAGATGGTAATTCTCAAAGTAGTCAAGTCTTATTTCTTTCTTGAGCCTCAATCTCCAATCGCATTGTGTCCCTCCATCGTGGGCATCACATAGCTTCGGCAAACGTCTTAAGTGTCACACCTTCTATTATGCTCACCAAAATGCTCTTTGTAAATAAGAAATCTGCACTTCACAAAATTTTCAATCCTATATTCAAGTCGAGACTCTTGACTCATTGTCGATGACTTGATTGTGGTAATACACACATAATCACATAGATTAACTGATGCTTCTTTCCTTCTCATTCCTATACCTAATACTTCTTCATCATGTGTTACTTCTAAACCCTCTGAAACATTTGTAGCTCATGTATGTTCTTCCACTTCGGTCTCTGGTTCTTCTTCCGTCTGTGTCATACATTACTTAGATTGTGTTACATCCTTCAGTTCACTTTCTGCCATCTGAGACGCATCATGTGTCACATGCATTTCCATCATTTTGTATTATACCCTCTGTGACAACACAATTAACAACAATTTCAATTATCTCAAAAGCATCCTATCATCAACCAACGGTCTAGATACATCAGAGATACATGTGATTCGTTCGTCTTGTGTTGTAGACACCTTTTTAGAAAACATGATTTTTTTCTCTCAATAAAAAAACATCTTTAGCGACAAATATTTCTCTAGATTAAAGATCAATTAGTGACCAGTCTTTCTTTCCATAGGGATAACCAACAAACACACACTTTTAAATTTAATGGAAGATTTATCTCAATGTCTTTTCTGATTGTGTGCATAAGCAAGACATCTAACTATCAAACTTCACTATATGAAAGAGCGTTATGAAAGATAATTTCATAAAGACTATTTCCTTTAAGTACCTCAGATGGTTTTGTTAATAAGATATGTAACACTTAGAAGACATTCATCCCAAAATTCAACAAGTATATTTGCTTGAAACAACAGTGCCCTACCCACATTTAGGGTATGTCTATGCTTCCTTTCAACTCTCTAATTTTGTTGAGGAGTGCCTACACACAATTTTTGGTAAATCACACATATGCTCCGAAAATACTCTTTCATTCGCATGAACTCAGTACCATTGTTGCTCCTCACTATCTTCACCCACTTGCTGAATTCTCTGAACAAGCGTAAAGTAATCAAAAATATTATTTTCAACCTGTGATTTATCATGAAGCATGTATACCCATACCGCTTTAGAATAGTTATCCACAATAGTAATAAAGTAATAGGCTCCTGAAGAACTTTGTGTCATATATGACTTATATAGGTCACAATTTATCACCTCAAAGCATTCTTCGCTTTTATCTTCATTTAAAGAAAAATGACTACGACTACTTTGCTAAAAACATAAGTCACAACCTAAACATCTATACGTGAACGATCATCCACTTGTGGTCACCTAATCATTTTCAGAAGGATGACCCTTCTTCTTAAGTCAAACTCCTATTAACTCAAGCCTATCAACTTTCAAGGATGACCCTTCTTCTTAAGTCAAACTCCTATTAAATCAAGCCTATCAACTTTCTTCACACTCATGCTCTTCTGAATACCTTGAAGGAAATATATACCCTTTTTTTTATCCACTCCAATCAGAATCTGCGAGCGATAATTACACACGAGACAACTCGTCTTATCAAACAATGTCATTTAACCCATTTCATCAATCATTTGTGACACGTGTATCATGTTAAACTTCAGCTATTCAACAAACAAATCTCGTTTCAAAGTCAAAGTCTATGTTACCACGAAACTTCTTTCTCAATAAGCCAATACAGTCTTCTCATTCAGTAATCCAACCATACATAGCGAGATTAGATGTATATCAGTTAAAGTTTTTAATGCACATGTCATAGGGTGTGACTCACCACTATCAATTATCCATTCATATGCACGATTTATATCACTAATATGATTTATTGATTCTGGTCTAGTTTCTTCTATCATTAGCATGAAATTTTTCCATTAAAATTTTGTCACTCCTGTTAAAATTTCTGGATTAATCTGACACATTTATGTGTGTGACACACATTCAACTTATGTAACACTAACTTTTCCAGAAAGTGAAGTTATTAATATTTTTTAAGAGAAATATTAAAGCATGTTATTTTCTTTCGGTCAAGGTTATGCATTTTTATTAAATCAAGTAAATATGATACTTCCTCCGTTTCTTATCGTAAGTAGTTTAAGGAAAAAAAATTTGTTTTAAAATGTAAGTAGTTTCCAAATATTTTGATAACTTTTATATTTATTGGATATAGTGTAACCAATCAAATAATATCAATTTTTTATAATTGGTTGAACTAATTAATTACATATTATTTTTTTTAAAGTATTAACTTTCTTAATATTAGTGCTTTTAGTCTAAACTATTGTGAAACGGATGAAGTATATAATTAGTTTCTTTAGTATCTATAAATGTATACAAGATGCATCAAAATGTCTCGAGACCATAAAGTTAATATCCAATGAGAAGTCAAGAAACTTATTAACTCTTAATTAAGTCGTAAGAACTTTTAAGCCCATCGGTTCATGTCTCCAATAACCCGATCCGGTGGGTCCATATACCTATCGAACACTCGCTTGACCACAAGTACTCTTTATATCATTTTCCTTGAAACCAAATAGATCTTTTCATGAATGTCACATAAAAACACTAAATTCATGTCATTCATTTCAATTGACATGGGGTTGTTTTCTTGGATTTCACTTATGCATTTTTTAACAACATTTCACTTATAAGTGCTTTTTTTATTTTTTTTTATAAACGCATCTTTGTTCATTGTAAACTTTGAAAGTAATGGTATTAATTTCAAAAGAATGCGATAAATCTAATCTTCAGTTTTGAGAGTTTTTCTTTTGGGTAGTTACTCACTTTTAAATTTTGAAATTTAAGCTATATATATTAGAACCTTTCATTCCGAAAGTTCAGTCTATTTTTAAGATTCTAATGTCCGTGAATTTATTATATATATATTATTTATAAATTTTTATCATATTTTATATACATAAACTGTTTAAAGTCAAAACTCCGATCAAGGTTTTTTTTACATCCGATCAAGAGTTTTTTTTACACATTTTCTTGAACGGTCTTTCTATCATATGTGAAGAATGGTCACTAGAGGCATCATTTACCTCATTAACACGATGCCATGATTTTAGCCACAAAAAAACACGATGCCATGCATAGTACATGACTTGGCTAGAGCGTTGGCAGAGTTAGTCCTAGCAACAATAATACTGCTGAAGCTATAAAAAAAAAACAATAGTACTGCTGATTCTTGTCGCATCATTGAAAAAACTTTAGATGTGTGGGGTTGAGGGCATGGGAAATAATTTAGATCGTGAGAGCATCTTTATCCAAGGGTACTAGAAGGGTTCTTAGCGTGTCGGTTCCGTGTAGGACCTTTTTTTTTTTTTAAGAAACCGGTTACCAAAACTACCAAATAGTAGTCGGTCTTTAAGGGTTTTTTACACTGTTCACAGGCCCCACTGACACGTGGCGATCCGCGATTGGTTTATTTTTAATTTTTTTTTTCTAAATTCGAAAAAGTAAAAAAAAAAAAAAAATTAATGATGCTCTGAGGTTTTGGATGATGCAATGAAGTTTTGTAGATTGGATATAGCTAGTGCCCTTTCTACTAATTTCGACAGAAAATAATATATTGTTTTATAATACAAGAAAAAGAATTGTTCAGAAAAAAGAAAGGAGAAGATCCTTTGTTGGAAACCAAAGAAGGTGGGGAACAAACTGAAGACATAAGTGGAAAACGTAGAGTTGTATAGATGTAGTCTTAATAGCTAGGCAAGTAGGGTGCATAAAATATGTTTGCACAAAACAATATATTCAATATTTTTTTGAGCAACACAGTATATTCAAATATAAAACGAGAGGTTAGAAATACAGTAAAGATAATAGACCCATACATTCGGCCCTAATCTGGAAAATTCCAGTTGTTTTTTTTGAATTAATATAAAATATAAAATTGTATGCGAAAAAGGGTTTGATTATGAAAATTAAAAGGTAAAGAGGGAAAATAAACGGCAAACAAATCGGATCAAATCACATTTGACTATTATTTAGAACATCAATGTTGGACTAGGGCATAGTCTTAGGCTCTTATTAGCTAGCTTATAGAACTTATTTATATGCGCATAGTCATGTACATGTCGTTTGGGTAGAACTTTCGAATGTATTCTTAATTTGGTTTAGATTAATTTTGATTTTAACTGTATACACCATATGACAAACAAATCTTTAAGTACGTCGATGACTTTAATGTGTGAATCGTCGGGACTAAGGGACATGGTATTTAATTTTTTACATATTATTAGGAGATTTATTTCTATTGGCTAAATATATATGAGCATTTGAATAATTAGTAGCCACCTGCAAATTGAAGATGTGGTAATAATTAGATTCATTCAATACAGCATATACATTTTGAAGACAAACTTTGGTAATGGAAAACCTTTAAACTTTAAAGGGTTTGTGTTTGTGGACCAAGTAATGTCTTGGAAATTAACTGTATGGCTGTCTACTTAGTGCGATCAAGAAGACAAAGAGGAAGACGAAGAAGATGAAAATGTGATGAATCATGATAAGATGGATATTTTTTTTGTTTTGTTTTCAAATGAATATGTTTCTTCTTCTTTTTTCCTTAAGATGTTTCCTCTTTTTGTTGTGTTGTGGAGTTTGTGTTTTGGTCACAGATGCATGATCATTTTTATTGTGTCAATAATAACTTTATTGTTTATGTGTGAGTGGGTGTGAAAGATAAGGAGACTTCTTTTTTTTTGTTGTGTTGGTATCCACTTTCTTCAATTTCTCCCCCATGAAAAGGTATATGTCTCACCATTTCGTTATCCTTTTGTGATTACAATTTTGTGAGAGCTTCAATATATATTCTACACCAAAAATTCGGACACATTGCGAGAAACAATACTTATATGGTATAAGCACTATATCTGCTGTACTTCTGTATATGTGAACAGTTGTTTTGATACGGTTATTTGATGAATTTCACGAGTATAAAAATGTGACATTAACCTTTTTTAAATGTAATATTTACAATTGTAACATATGCATTACTTTACGTCGCATATATATGGTCATGATTCTTTGTACTTCCATTGTAGGTAAGAAACACAATCAGTGTTTTTTTTCTATAGTGTGCCAGTCATTTACTTGCAAGCTGATACTTGGGTTATAGCCCTTTACATATATGATATAATAAGTAATGGTGGGATAACTAAGTTGAGCTGACACACTTGTTAGTGGCCACATAATTGATTGGGTAACACCTGTTTCATGCCTTTTGTTCCATTTCTTTGTCCAATACCTTTTTGAATTTTCTTCAGGGAGAGTATATGTTATACAATTTCACAGGTTTAACGATGAGATAAAATAACTTAAAGGCAGAGCTACAAAGTTCGTTAAACTATATGCACCTTATTACAAGTCTTAAATTTTTTATTCAGCTCTATACTTGCATGGCCATCATCTATTACGATTTTCTTTTAAAAAAAAAAAGCTCTGCAAGACCTTGTAAATGCAGTGTTTTTTTAAGGTCAACATTCCAAGTAGCTTTTAATAACATTACATTTTTTTGTGTGTTTGTCATGTAACTTTTAGATTTATTTCACGTAATATGGAATTCATGATCTACTAGAGAGATCTTTCTGTGAAATAGACAATACAAACCAAAAATAAATAAATAAAAAGTTCAAGAAATTTCATTAGTAACCTGAAACATTTCAGAGAACATATTTGTTATGTCATATGTGTCAGTGAGTCAGTCTCACGCTCACATATAATTGAGAGAAACTCTGACACTAAACCCATTCAAGTTTAAACACTCTTTTAATTTAACAGATAATATCCCAACTCAAGATTCTGCTGTCGTCAATATATATATATACCCCTCAATTAAGGAATGTATAATCAGCATTAAGAGATAATTAAAAAAATGGTAAACAAGATGATGATGATAAACAATTAGTTGATCAGAATATTTTCTTTCTTTTGTGGAATATCTTTGGAATCATACTCTTGTCAATGTATTATGATGTATATGGAACCTATCAAATGAGCCAGAGACTAAGGTTTCTCCCTCCGGGGTGAAGTTGATAAACCTGAGACCGTTGACCTTCGTATCTCTTGTATTTGTTGAGCTTGGAAAGCAGGTTTGTTGAGAAGATTGCTGTGTAGACTTGGTCTTGCGGGTGACATTTGATGCAAGGGCATGTGTATTCTGATAGCCACCGGAAAACAACAACAAAAGACAATGTCTTGGGTTGATCTGGTTATTGTTCGGTAATGGATCCTCTCTTTGGGCTGAGTGGATAAAAGCAAATAGAACAAAGGAGAAGAATTATTGGAGTTGTGAATTGGATATAGCATGGTCTTGGACTCTTGGACTTGGAAATCTCTTCTTCATCTTCGTCCTTTAGCTTCACGTTTTCTTACCTGCTCGAGTTGGTAATGGTGAAAGGATTAGCTTCTGGTGTGATATATACCGACTCACTTGGGTCCTCTTTTTGAGCGGCTTGGTCATGATGACCCAAGGCAATTATCAGTCCTCATCCATGCATCTGTTTCAGAAACGTGCAACTCTTCCGGTTGGATCTTTCGCCGGCTCGGTCTCAAACTGCTGTCGAGCTATATACGTTTTCTTACAACAATTCCATTACCATGGCTTCAACATGCCGTGGACAGCTATTACTGGTTTGTTAATGAGGTCCCCTTCGACAAGTACACATCAAAGCACACTTGGGAAAACTTTACTTCAACGAGATCCTCTTCAATTTTGGACTTTTCATGTCTGTTTTAAAGATGCAATAGCCCAACACTCTTTCTTAATGTGGCTAGCCCATCTTGAAAAGTTACCCACAAGAGCAAGATTGGCGAGATGGGTTTCAATATCTCCAAATCTTGTTGCCTTTGCGATAAATATATTGAGGAAAGAGATAATCTGTTTCTTCGTTGTAAGTGGACTGGGGATCTATGGGACCTTAGCCTGTTCAGAATGGCCTATAGTAACTTCAGCTTCCATACTTGACAACTTTCTCCCAATGGCTGTGTTCTCAAGACAACACTTCACTGACCCTTCTAAAGAGCTTGGTGTCCTTAGCCACTGTCTATTGTATTTGCCTATTTGGTCTGAGCGCAACAAGCGACTGCACGACAACATCTCTACGCCTCCGACCATTGTTTTCAACCAACTGGACCGTTTCATCAGAGATGCAATTCTGTTTAAGAGACATCAGAAACAGAATTGCAGCCTGTTGCAACATTGGATCTCAAGTGAGTAACTGTGTCATTTTTTTAAACTGTATATGCTTTACCTTGTATTCTTTTTTTTTCCAAGGTAAATTCATAAGTTGTACTACTAACCTATGGTAATCGTAAGTTTGTTACCAAACTCATCCCATTTTTAAATGGAATTCACATATTTGGCGAAAAAGGTTAGACAGAAGAATCTCTTTCAAAACATTCCAAACTATAACATCATTCTCACTTATATTTCTGCTTGAAACATCACTTGAAGATACGAACCGCTTCCCACCAGAAATAATCTCGACATCAAGAGCTGGACCTAGACATCAGATGTATTCTTGCACAACTTTGTTGTTCCTACCTAAGACTTCCCTTATAACTTGATCTTCCTTGAAAGTATGAATGCGTTATTAGTTAGTAACTTTTACTTAGTCTTAGAAATTAAATGAAAGATTTTAAGAAAATTGATAGCATAAACCAGTTCCTATTATATTTAAACGAATCATTACATTTTTTTTTTAATACTAAGAAGTTCGCGGCAAATGTAATATTAATCTAACAGATGACAAAAGAAAAAAGAAGTTCGCGGCCGAATCTCTGTAATCCCACGTGCCTGAAACCACATCATATAATACTAGTTTTTCTTTTTTTTTGTCAAAAAATCATTCGATTGCAATAAAACCAGTACTAAGACATGGCCCAAGGAGTTCATACAAAATAAAGCTTGGAAGGAATTAAACTAACGACATCAGTAGATGCCACAATTACTAAGCCCAACAGGGAAAAGAAGAAATAATGAGTGTCTTCTTAGCCATCAGTAGAAGGAGGATCAATACTCCACGATCCAATCAACTTACAGGACAGCCACCTCTGCTTCTGATCGCAATAAAGAACTGAGCCAATAGATATGAAAGTAGAAGCTCAGATGAGAGACTTAGCCTTAAGGATGACGACGGGGAAGGAGGATAAAGACCAAAGCATTAATCTGAACTTGAGGGATTAATGAAAATTCATGAGTTAAAACCATGAGTACTGCAAGCTCTGCTTTTATCCACAATAGTGGCTTGAGAAGAACCCAACATGATTCAAAGTCCAACTCCAAATGATGAATCCCTATCAATTCAGATCAATGACAGCCCAACATACATCTAGGTATTGTTGTGTCTCCAATAAACCCTGAATGAAAACCATCTTGTAACAGGGAGCAAGGCATAACTCCTCTGACAAGAACCAGGGACAAACTGAACATGGATGACAAGCACAAGAAGCGTCACCATCGAACTCTAACGAATCGGAGAAGCAAAGCAGTCATAAGACTCAACGCGAAACTTTAAAAAAAAAACCCGAACCAACTACCATCGCAAAGCCTAAACACAAATGAATGGCAACAAAGAACTAAAACCGTCGCACATGACAAGCCATACAAGATTCCATTGCAAAAGAATCAAGCTACCCAACAGCTAATTGTAAAGACCATTGGGAAGATCAGCAACAAAGGTCTACCAACACCACCAAAACCATCACGCAAGGAAATTCGCCACTGTCACCACCATATACACTCCAGACACACCTTCCTTGCTTTAACTCCATGTAGAACATCATAAAGCTACATGAAGACCATCAACGACCGCTGCAAAAGAGGCCATACGGAGAGAGAATAGACGATTTTAAAGAGAAAAGAAGGATACACCACTGAAAGAAGAGATCGAGGAGGAATAGCCTTCCCCGGTGGTGGCAGAAGCCAAACCACCGAGGAAGCTATGGTGGGTCTAAGACCATATAATACTAGTTTTATATGGTCTTTCGATCCAGAGGCTTAACATGATTATTTTTGTTAAGTTAACGATATCACATTATTAGATTGAGAACAAAAGTAAGAATAAATATATATGGCCAAGGGAAAAAAAGCCCATCACAAGCTTTGATGAAATCAGATACAGTTCATCGAGAAAACTTTGAAGGGCTTTGGCTTTATGATTTAGGTGAAGAAACATCGATGGAATCATAAATTCGGTCATTTCACTATACATACAAAAGTAAAATTTCATACAAATTCTTTAACAAAGTTTTGTTATGTTTTTTAATATCTAAACTTTTCTGCTATCCAAATTAATACTAGGACTGATTATTTTGTTCATTTTAATACACAAACTTTTAAAATCGGGTTAATTTTAATACGAAAACAATGTTTATTTTAAATATAAGTTACAAACAAAGTTTGAAAAAAATCTGAATTTCAAAAAAATCTTGAAAAATCTAATTTATTTTAAAATTTAAGAACAAAAGTAGCTAACTTTTGTATAAATTTTTGAAATTTAGATAAATTAATTTCAATTTTTGAAAAAACAAATTAAATTTTATATTAAAATTAAATATGATTTCGTCTATATTTTAATCTTTTTAGTGAACCGCGCAAGTTAATTAAGGAGATCAGTCTATGTTACGATATAGATGAATATTTTATCTTGAAGTTCAGATCGTTTATATTAATATTTTTAATAAAGTGATTAAATATTTTTTATAATATTTTCATACATGTGATGTATTTTTTGGATTTTTTTTTAATCCTGATTTTCGTTATGATTTTCAATGTAATGCGGGCGTGCTTAATTTAACAAAAACAAAGATCCATTAGATTTCTTGAGCGCAGAAAAAAACATCAATGATTGCATGATCTACTAATTACAACTAGCAACTACTAGAAGTGCAAAGCCTATTTATTTATTTATTTTTTTTTTGATAAAAAAGCAAAGCCTATTTTTTTTAAAGAAAAAACTACTAGAAGTGCCGAAGTTTTGTCGTCCTAATATACCTAAATGCATTGACACTGCAAGTTCAAATATATATCGTCATAGACTCTTTTTTAATGATCAATCGCATGAAAATGATTATGAAGCTAGCGATGATATGGAGGGTGTAATAACGTACATGCAAATCACAAAAGAATTAATGGTCGAGAGTTTGGAAAGGTATTAAAAAACCTAGGACAATTATTAATATATAAAATAAAATTATTAAGGGTAAAATCTACCATCTCAAACATATTCGCTAATATGATCAAGCGAAATGCATATTTAAATTTCAACTGAGAACAACTGGATCTGCATAGTACCGATAGACAAAACTCCAAGAAATACGTCAGTTTGGACCTCGGATCCCTAAATATCTCCGGACTCACGAAAAAAGTCATCTGAAGCGGAGTGACAGGAGGCGGTCTGACAGGAGATGGAATAGTAAATGAGAAAAATTTATGTGGAAAAAAAAGTAATTAAAAAAAGAAAAATAACACATAATTTATTAATTAAGTTATTTAATAATTATTTTAATATATTTTTGATTAGTAGGTTATATTGGTTGTCAAGAAAAGTGGAATAACATTTATACAGAATATACACTCTGTATCGTAACTAATTAGGTAAATTAATTAGGTTCTTAATTATAAAAAAATTGTGTTCCCGTGCAGTATCCCTTCGTGTAATAATGATGTGGTGTTGGCAAAAATTGCTAAATGTATTACATCTCTATTGCATATATATAACGTGGACAATATATACAATGTATATTTCATTTCTTCTTTTTTTTGAAAATTTTACTACGTATATTTTCTAATATAGGAAAGTAAATATGTATCAAAGTAAAAAGAAATATGTTATCAAGTAAAGATGTTAATGGTTTAAGAAAGTTGTTAATTAAACTTTATCTTCACGACAAGTAAAATTTCAATTATAGGATGGTAAATATGTATGTAATAAATATTTTTTGATTTGATGTTTATACCCAAACTTAGAAACATAATATAAAACTTCTCCCAACTATTTTCAATATTTTTCTTATTATTATCACACAAAACGTATTATAATGAAACTTTAAAACCAGTTAACAAATTGTTTATTTAATGATTGTAATGAGTTAAATAAAGAAATGAACCTTAATTTTTGATTCTGGATTATTATTAGGTCTAATTAATACTATATAGTCCTTTCGAGTAATTAAAGTAAACTAGATCTTTTCTCCGCGCTACGCACGGATAATATATTTAAATTTGTTACATTTATTATTTTTATTGGTATGTGAATTTTTGTATATTAAATTATATATAACTAATTTTTAAATTTGATTTTTTTTATATTTTTAGTTTGAAGTAAGTATTTCTATTATATGTAACACAATTAACTAATAAAATATGAAGAATCAAGTCCGAGATTTTAGAGTTATGTAAAAAAAAAAAATTATGTATAGAACATAAATTATCTTAGTTTAAAAGATCGGAATCTCATCTCGAATAAATTCACGAAAAGAAAAAGTACTCCAATAACCTACTTAAAATATAAAACCCCATTTTCAAAAAAAAAGCGTACTTAATAAAAAACATTTACGTGTAATAGTTAAAAACTGACAATTGAAAATCGATCTAGAATATTATTTTAATATATCTAATGGTAAAATATTAATTGCAATAAATTTTTTTTGAATTTTGTAATATTACATGAATTAGAAGTCTTTAAAATCTAAAATCTATTTTATTAGCATAATATTTTTTTATTCATTTATTATTTTAACGTTACAAAATATTGCTTTAGTTTTATTTGTATATTAATTTTTTAATAATTTAGTTTCTTTTTAAGTAATTTTAAAATTATCAAGAATATAATATAGTTAAAATTATTTATTTAAATATATCCAAATATGATGTCTCATTTTTATGTGTGTTTGCTTTGAGCATATTTAATTTGTAGTTTGTATATTTAATAACACCTTGTTGCGTGCCGTTCTAAAGTTTTAATAAAGGTGTTGTCATTTCATTTCTATTACTACTAACATGATATTTTAGTGATCAGTGATAATGTATTTTTAACGTTAAGTATTATATTTTATCGTATATTTTCTAACTCTTCAAATTGGCACTTTTTTAGAATCATTTTAATTAGATAATAGGTTTAAAGATGTAAATAAAACTGTGTATGTTGTAAATTTAGAATTTTTAGTGTGACTGAGCACTATCAATTATGGAAATTATATTATGATTTTATTTTACTAAATATTTCTTTCTGTGTATATTTTTTGTTTTATTTTAAATTTTTACAATTGTATTGTCTTATTCTTTAATTGCGGAGAATTGATATTTCCAATTTTTGTTTCATATACCTTAAAAGTCTTCGGTTGATTTTTTGTTTGTTTTCTTTCTCCAATTACAATGTACATTTCGACCGTTTTTTTTTGGGGATCAAACTACTAATATCATCAGATAGAAAAGCTTAAACTCCAAGAATAGAGTGAGTATTTGTGCTAGAGAAAACTGTTTTAGCAACTAATATAGTGAGATATTACAATATTAGAAAGTATGAAAACTCTTCTCTGTTATCCTACGCTGGACATAATTAAGTTGTTGTCAATTGATTCTATATTTGTGATAACTGGAAATACATCTTTATGTCTTCCTTACAAAATCCTTAATTGGTTTACGGTTCGACCATTTCTAATATACTAAGAGTAACATAATATTAGAAGTTGATTATCTCCTTCCAATTAGGAATGCACAGAATGAGAGAAATTCAAAGTGAGACCACTTTACAATTTTGTCCTCATATCTATATAAAGTTAGTTTATAGATTACTCTATCTGTTTCAAAATGCAATCAGTTTTAATTAAAATCTGTAATATTTAAAAGTTATTACTTTAGAAAACTGTATAATATATAAATTTAATCAATTACATAGTAATTTACATAATTTAATTAGCCACACAATATCCAATAAATATAAAGTTACATTGAAATATAAAAACAATTTATATAGTGAAACAAAAAATACTTTTAAACCATTATATTATAAAACAAATGGAATATTCAAATTATATTGAAACATTAGAATAGTAAGAATCAGAAATGCTGAAATCTCAACGTCGATCATTTACGTCGGCAATGCCTTAGACCATCTCCAATGTATTTCTCTATTTTTTTCTCTAAAATAGAGGAATTTCATAATAGAGATGAATTTGTCTCCGATATATTTTTCTATTTTCTTTCCTAAAAAAGAATATTCTTGATATATTGTTTTCTAAGTTTACAAATAATATTTTTATTTGTGAAAGTTGAAAACCAGCCCAATTTATTTTAGTATTTTATAAAATTATGATATTATTTACACTAAATATTTTTTTACAAACTATTATCTAAATAAAAAATATAATTAGATTTATATAAATAATATATTTCACTAAAAAAATATTTTCGGTTATAATTGTTTAAGTAAAAAGTTAAATGATCATTTTCTAAAAAAAAAAATAGAGGAGGTGACATGGCAAAAATATAGTTTCTCATTGGCCGATTATTTTCGCCTACGTGGACACTCTAGGCTTATATCCTCCGGTTTTAATTAAAATCTGTAATATTTAAAAGTTATTACTTTAAAAAACTGTGATTTAATATATAAATTTAATCAATTACACAGTAATTTACACAATTTTAAAATACTTCACATCTCTCTTGTTTATAATTTAAACACATTGAAAAACAACCTTGATTCTGGATCCAACAAAAAAATGATCTGAAGAGAATAAAGACACAAACATGGCTAAAACCACAGCAATATATATCAACTTGTGTAGTTGCACCGACATGAAACCAACACCACTTAAACCGCTCCCTAGTAGAAACCAAAGGACACTTGAGTTCTTTTCTTGCAGCCGAAGGCTTCAGATTACTCCCAACAGAAAAAGCAGGCGCTTGACGGTGAATGAGTGCTCCTGACCTTTCCTGAAAGGTTGGAAGAAAACTTAAGTGGACATCACAAACACAATTAGATTAAGTAGAGACGAAGATTAACGTTCAATACTTTCAAAGTTAGATGTTATACTATATGGAATCGAGATCCTTCTTTCTTCCTCAGACACATCTGAGAACCTCTCCATACCAAAGCCACACCAGTGTTTGCGTTTGACTCTCCATTACCATCGTCTTCCTCCAAGGCGTGCGATGGTTCCAACTCTCTGGCTGTGTCATGTGATGTTTCTCCGGGAGAGCGTGAAGTTTGATGTCGTTGTCCAGCGCATGGAGATGTCTGCCGATTTGGCTCTGGCTTGACAAAACCCACACTAATTTAAAGTAAACAAATATTAGTATTTCAAAACTTAAAAACAAAAACACAAAATATGGAAGTACCTGCGTTTTTCTTGACGTCCGGCGTCTCCCAGAAGCTGAGACAGGCTGTCTGATGCTCCCAGAAGCTGAGGAGGCGAGCAACAATGAATTGAGATTCACGTCATTGATTTCAATGTTCAAAAACATACAAAAAGAAAGGGTGTGGATTCAGAGGAGGACTTGGAGTCCCCGCGGCTGCGAATGATCAGTTTAACGTTAGAAGCACCTCCGCGTCTAAACCCGTTTCCGCTTCGTTGTCATCTGCGATTCATCCTTCCGCCGAAGCAGACGCGATGGTTTTGCAAAGGGCGAGTTGGGAGTTCGCGGAAGTGGAGACGACGACGACGACGACGACGATTCCTAGGGTTGTTTTCAGCAAACCTCCTTCTCTTCAGGAAGCTAAAGAAGCCACCGATGATCTCAAAGACGCAATCAATCTGTAAGAAATTTAACCCTAACTACTTCTAATTTTGACTCTGGTTAAGGTTCTGGTTCATAATTGGAGGAATCTTGATTGAATTTTTCTTGGTTTAGCTCGATATGATGCAGTAAACAAATATTTTGCGAATCTGAAAGTGAGGAAGACAGTGAAGCAAAGCCAATCCAACTCTTGGAGATTCTGGAGGACATGAAGCTAAAAGCTGTTCAGTTGATGGAAAACGTCTCTTCCTACTTTGGTGGTTTGTTCCGGTCAGAATCTTTTACAGAGAACGGAGAAGAGAGGAAGCGGACGTTGCTCAACGACCCTACTTCTCTCTTTGGATTAGCTGTTTGCGTTATCTTCATGGTAGTTATGAAACGTGCTTAAGCTCCAGAGTTTTTTATAACTTGCCGACATAGCAAAACAAAAAAACTACTGTCATCTCTTTCTGCTACTCCGTTATCGTTTAGACTTTTTCATATATAGAAGGAAAGGAACCTTTGGTTGTTTCTTAAGTATTCTTATCACTTTTTCGTCTGGAAATTGTTAAAGAGAAATTAGATTATTCTTCATCAGCATCTAATTAGCATATTAGATCATTTGTTTATATATGTATTCCAATACATAATATTTCTATTTATATGGTGTTATATAAGCGACATTGTTTTGGTTATTACTCTTATGAGTGGAGCCTGCTGTGAGCATATCGTTTGGATGCTCGAACATTTGTTAGGGTAAATATGTCATCTCAAAAGCCATAGTGTCGTGATTACGTGAACCAAAAGGCAACTCCTTTCTCTCCTCTTCAATCACAAACAAACCAAGATGGAGCTCAGAGAACGTTCAGACAAGCACACTCTTCGGACAGATGTGAAAGACAGTAAGTCAAGCTTGAAGAAGCATGACTTAACAAGAACACAAAAGGAGCACACAGCAACGTTTATCCAGTTCGTGCCTGTTAACTAAGGTCACTACGTCTGGCCGGGATCTTTTGTCCCGGAATCCACTAGACTCCAGAGTTACAAGAGTTACAAAGAAAACACGAATCAAAAGAATCTTACAAAGTCTTTCTCTCTGTTTTCTTTCTCTACTCTGATGTATACAAGAACTCTCACTCAGCTTACACAGAAATAAAAGCTCTTTACTTTCTTGCTGCCTCCACTCGTTTTCTCTTCAAAGTGTTGTTTTCTATCTTGCATCCTTCTGCTACTTATAACAGCTCAGACCAAAACCTAGTTCCCTTGACAGCTTCCACGAATTCTCTTATTTGCCCTTGTACTATCTGTATCAAACAGGGCCCTTGTTTGATACAAGACAAACGACTCATGCTCCTTCGGTGTTGGAACAAATATAGAAAGTGTGGTCCTGCAAGGATAGTCACGTGAGCTGTCTCCTTAGCTGTAGTTTGCTTTATCACCAAGTTGCTTTTCAAACTCTTCTTTCTTAGTCGACCGTTGCTACTAAAACCAACACATAGTCTGCCATGAAAGGGTGAAATGAAGGTGGCTCTTTTTGGAGAATGTTCTCCAGGTTTTAAGTCAGTGAACAGAGTTAGTTGAATCAGCCAATCCACAAGTTTCTCTGACTGAAGAGTATAAGAGGAGCTAAACCAATCTGACCACCTCCATGTATTTGATGACAGGATGTGTTGGGTCTATGTTCTTGTAAGATTTGTGTATGCCTTAATCTTACTGGAAAGAAGATCCACCACTCTGAGAAACGAGATAGAACCCTAGTTTTCACACTTATATATTCATCTCTTTTATATTAACTGACACTTTAGCATTTTTTTTTTACTACATAAAAAATGTCATTCTACAATTTCAATGCAATTTATATATACTTTTAGCTCAAAATTAATTATAAAATGTATTGATCTTATAAATAAACTTATTTATCTAAAATGTTATTGGTTAAATAGATAACATTAATGAAAATATAAATGATTTTCAATCAGTTTCTTAATATGCGTGAAAAATGTGTAAGCGAGACTCTTTGTGAAACAGACAAAACATATGTTAAGAGTGTATATAGTATTACATTCGTTTCATTTTAATTGTCGTTATAGGTTTATGCACACATATTAAAAAAACATATGATTTTGTATATGTTCAAAACAAAAACACACTTACCTATACACCTAACTATTTTTCAACCAATAAAAAAATAAAATAGAAAATCTTATTAATAAATTTTGCATTGAAACTCTAAAAGGACATTTATTTCGAAATGATTTTTTTTCCAAACAACGACAATTAAATTGAAACGGAGAGAGTAGTCATGAACCATCGATTTAGTTATTATAGTTCAATATGAATTTGTGATTTGAACTATGGATGCCACGTCACAAATATGTTGGCTAAAGACACCGAAGTTGACAAGAATATAAATCTGAACACAGTGTTCCTTCATTTCTTAATATAGAAAATGTAGTTAATATTCATTTTCTGGTCACGGAAAGTTAGTATATCTTATTTCCGTTTTTCTCTCGCACAACAAAATAAAGTAAAATAAATATTTAAAATATAACTCAAAACGTGGTCAGCAAGACATCTTCTCTATATTAATAACGGAAGAAGAGACTACGGATTCTTTGACCAAAAAAAAAAAAGAAGAAGAGACTACGGATTCTTAATTAAATATCAAAGGCTTTCTTTCTTTTTTCGTAAAGACTATTAATGTCTCTGCTTCTCAGAAGGTTATGGAAGCTCTGCCATGGGAAACCTGCAGGGGCGGTGGTGAAAAGATCATCACTTCTTCTTAGCTCTAATAGCTACTCATCTTCTTCCTTGCTTCAGACCCCTCCTTGCTTCGTCCTCACAGTTGCTCCTTGTGGAGAGGATCTTGGAAAACTTGTGATTGTTAAGGCTAATGAGTTTTGCATCACTGACTTGGAAAAGAAGGTACCTCTGGATCTGGTGGATACAGATGAAATGCTAATGGTCGGGGCATCTAATGGCTGGGTAGCTACTTTGAAGGACGACGGCATAGTGCGTCTCCAAGATGATCTAAACCCTTTTGCATCTGATACAAACCCTAAACGCATTCCCCTGCCTCCTCTTGTCACTCTTCCTCGCTGCCAAACCCAAATGGTCACCAACATGGCGATGTCCTCGTCTTCTCCCGAGGACATGGACTGTGTTGTCTCTCTCAAGTTCTTTGGACCTCAGCTGAGCTTTTGCAGACCAGGAGGTAAACCCGAGTGGACCAACATCAGAATCGCAAACCCCTGCTTCTACTCATCCCCTGTCGTGTTTTCCAAGAAACACGGCATGTTTCGCATTCTCGCGTCTGGTGGATACCTTATTGGATCGTGGGATGCCCGCACAGACAAGAAGAGCAAACCCAAGTTCCAGAGGTTGCGGTTTCGAAACGTTCCCAACCTGAGCAAGACCAAACGTGAGCTTTTGAGTTCGTGTTGCACGAGCGAGCACTTGGTGGAGTCAGGAACCACCGGTGAAACTTTCTTGGTTAAGCTGTACAGGAGGCCTAGGGCTAGCGGTTCAGAGAAAATGCAAACCAAAGCTTTGATGGTGTTCAAGATTGACGATGAAGGTAACGCAGTTTACACTCAAGACATTGGAGATCTCTGCATTTTCCTCTCAAAGTCTGAACCTTTCTGTGTCCCTGCTAGCTCCTTCCCTGGCATGACCTCTAACCGGGTCGCCTTCTTGGATTTTGACGAGAACGTTTATATTAGTGTGCCCTGTTCCAATATCATTGGTGGCAATTGTCCTTACGTAGCCCCTTACCATATTCCACCTCAAAATATAGTCTAATACTAGGTTGAGTAATCATGATCAGTAAGATCAGAGTGTATGTAGTCCAATCTGTCTTTTGTATCATGAGTGGCCAGATCAAAGCTTACACGTTTTGCTTTGCCATATATGCAATCTTCACACATCTCAAGTGTAGATATCTTCTTCCTGTCTAGGATGCCTTTCTTTACCAAGATCTCCATGTTTCTCTGGCTCATGTGACCCAAACGCCTATGCCACAGTGTTGTATCGTCTGATCTCTTCTCCACTGCAAGTAGCTGACCTCTCTCTGACTTTCCTTGTAGAATGTAGAGCTTCTCATATCTCCAAGTTCTCCATGGAGAAATGCTGTCTTGACATCCAGTTGTTCAAGCTCAAAGTCCTCTTCAACAACAATAGCCAACAAGATCCTTATAGACACATGTTTAACTACTGGTGCAAAAATTTCGGTGTAATCAATCCCCTCTCTTTGGGAATATCCCTTAGCAACAAGTCTTGACTTGTGCCTTGGTCTTTCTACTCCAGGAATTCCAGGCTTACGCTTGTAAATCCATTTGCAACCGATCAATCTCTGACCTTTTGGTCTCTTGACGATGGTCCAGGTGTGATTCTTGACCAAGGAATCCATCTCTTCATTCATACCTCCTTTCCAGAGTTCCCAATCATCATCTTGACGAGCTTCCAAGTAACATGAGGGTTCCAGCTTATCTCCATCCACTGTAGTAGCTAAAGCTTCAGCAAAGAAGTCTTCTTCTTCCTCGTCACTGGTTTCCTCACTCAGATATCCTTCAATATCATAATGTCTTGGCGCCCTTATTGGCCTTCTCTCCCTATCACGTGCCAAGTGATAACTTTTAGGTGATTCAAGTGAGCTTTCTCCTGATGTGTCTTCTTCAACTTCTTGAGGCACAACCCGAACAGGTGATTGATCTCTCTGTGATACAGTTTCTTCCGAGAGATCTCCACCCAAACTTAAATCTCCTTCTTCTTCCAAATCTAGATCCAACAATGTTCTTGATGATTCCTCTGTCATTACTTCTTAATTCTTCAGTGTGATGTCCTTGTAAACAGCATTCTCTTGAAACTGAACGTTCCTACTGATTACACATTTCTTCTCGTTGATCAACCACACCTTGTACCCTTTTACTCCGGTTGGATAACCTAACAGCACTCCTTTCTTAGCTCTTGGTACGAGCTTCCCTTCATCTGAATGTACAAAAGCCAAGCAGCCAAACCTCTTCAGATAACTGTATGCTGGTTGCTTACCATTCCATCTCTTGTCTGGAATCTCAGACTTCAGAACAGATGAGGGAGTCTTGTTGATCAGATTAACTGTCGTCTGTGTGGCCTCAGCCCAGAACATCTTTGGCAAGCCTGAGTCACTTAACATGCTTCTTACCTTCTCCATGATGGTTCGATTCATGCGCTCAGCAACACCGTTTTGTTGCGGCGTGTAAGAACAGGTTCGATGTCTGACAATTCCTTTGCTCTTACAGTAATCATCAAACTGATGGTTGCAGAACTCTAACCCGTTGTCAGTGCGCAGAACCTTCACCTTCCTTTCAATCTGAGTCTCCACCATGATGTTCCACTCCACAAAAGTTTCAAATGCCTCATCTTTACGTTTGAGAAAATAGACCCACGTCTTCCTTGAGTAATCATCTATGAAGGAGATGAAATACTGACATTTTCCTAGAGACAAAGGAACAGATGGAGCTCCCCATAGATCAGAGTGTATGTAGTCCAATCTGTCTTTTGTATCATGAGTGGCCAGATCAAAGCTTACACGTTTTGCTTTGCCATATATGCAATCTTCACACATCTCAAGTGTAGATATCTTCTTCCTGTCTAGGATGCCTTTCTTTACCAAGATCTCCATGTTTCTCTGGCTCATGTGACCCAAACGCCTATGCCACAGTGTTGTATTGTCTGATATCTTCTACACTGCAAGTAGTTGACCTCTCTCTGACTTTCCTTGTAGAATGTAGAGCTTCTCATATCTCTTTCCTGTCAGTAGAGTGATGCCTTTCTGTTTCACCAGCAGTGTACCATTATTTGATTCAAAACTGCATCCTTGTTCCTCTAGAGTACCCATAGATAACAAGTTTCTGTCCATATCCGGAATGTACCTCACTCTAGTAAGCAGTACTGAGGAGCCATCTTCATTTCTAATCCTGATGTTTCCGATTCCTTGGACCTTTGATGTAGTTTTGTTTCCCATCCTTACCGAGCCTCCAGCATCTTCACTCAGAGTCTCAAACCATTCTCTTTTATGAGACATATGGTAGCTGCAACCAGTATCCATGATCCATACATCTTCTAGACTTACATCTTTAGAGTATAGAGCTTCTGTTACATACAGCCCAACAGCATAAGTATGATTTCGCTGTACCATTGCTGCCTCTCCTTGATTTCTGCTTGTGGTGGCTTGGTCCTTGTTCTTGTTGAACGGTTTGTTCTTGGTTGGACAGGTATTCTTGAAGTGACCTTCCTCTCCACAGTTCCAACAGACCTTCTTGTTCTTAGATTTGGACCGAGCTTTGTTCTGCTTTGAGGATCTTTCTCTGCGTTCACCTCTTCCTCTTTGCTCTCCTTTGTCCCTGACATACAGACCTTCTCCTTGGCTTTGACTTTTGGAACTCTTTGAGCTGGTTCCAAACTCCAAGTCCTTTGAGTAAATAGCAGCAACAACTTCATCTAGAGTTAGTGTTGTTCGGCTTGAACCATACTTCAATGTATCTCTTAGTTGGTCAAACTGTCGAGGTAGAGACATTAGTAAAAGGATTGCTTGATCCTCGTCAGACACCATCACATCTGCATCTTCAAGATCAGCTATGAGATGCAGAAAGTCATCTATATTCGCTTCAGTGGATAGGCTTTCTGACATCCTGTAGCTGTAGAGTCTCTGTTTAAGGTAGATGCGGTTTGGTAAGGCTTTAGCTAGATAGAGTTTATCCAAGGCTTTGATCATCCCTGCAGCGGTCTCTTCCTTCCTGATCTTCCTCAAAACTCTATCAGTGACACTGAGGACGATAGTGCCTCTTGCCTTCTTCCGTTTTTCAGCCAAAGATTCTTCCTTTTCCTTAGCTTCTTTGCTGTCACCTTCAGCTTCATCCAGATCTGAACTTTTTCCTTTTGAGCTCTCCTTTTCTTCCAAGACTTTGCTCAAACCTATCAGATCCAGATGCGCCAGCAGCTTGTCCTTCCATAGTGTGTAGTCGCTGTGTCCATCAAACTTCTCAAGGTCCACTCTTGTAGACGTCGTCATGGTTCAAGAGTCAGTATGACTGCTTAACACCACGAGGTAAGCACAACCTTGCTCTGATACCACTTTGTCGTGATTACGTGAACCAAAAGGCAACTCCTTTTCTCCTGCTTCAATCACAAACAAACCAAGATGGAGCTCAGAGAACGTTCAGACAAGCACACTCTCGGACAGATGAGAAAGACAGTAAGTCAAGCTTGAAGAAGCATGACTTAACAAGAACACAAAAGGAGCACACAGCAACGTTTATCCAGTTCGTGCCTGTTAACTAAGGTCACTACGTCTGGCCGGGATCTTTTGTCCCGGAATCCACTAGACTCCAGAGTTACAAGAGTTACAAAGAAAACACGAATCAAAAGAATCTTACAAAGTCTTTCTCTCTGTTTTCTTTCTCTACTCTGATGTATACAAGAACTCTCACTCAGCTTACACAGAAATAAAAGCTCTTTACTTTCTTGCTGCCTCCACTCGTTTTCTCTTCAAAGTGTTGTTTTCTATCTTGCATCCTTCTGCTACTTATAACAGCTCAGACCAAAACCTAGTTCCCTTGACAGCTTCCACGAATTCTCTTATTTGCCCTTGTACTATCTGTATCAAACAGGGCCCTTGTTTGATACAAGACAAACGACTCATGCTCCTTCGGTGTTGGAACAAATATAGAAAATGTGGTCCTGCAAGGATAGTCACGTGAGCTGTCTCCTTAGCTGTAGTTTGCTTTATCACCAAGTTGCTTTTCAAACTCTTCTTTCTTAGTCGACCGTTGCTACTAAAACCAACACATAGTCTGCCATGAAAGGGTGAAATGAAGGTGGCTCTTTTTGGAGAATGTTCTCCAGGTTTTAAGTCAGTGAACAGAGTTAGTTGAATCAGCCAATCCACAAGTTTCTCTGACTGAAGAGTATAAGAGGAGCTAAACCAATCTGACCACCTCCATGTATTTGATGACAGGATGTGTTGGGTCTATGTTCTTGTAAGATTTGTGTATGCCTTAATCTTACTGGAAAGAAGATCCACCACTCTGAGAAACGAGATAGAACCCTAGTTTTCACACTTATATATTCATCTCTTTTATATTAACTGACACTTTAGCATTTTTTTTTTACTACATAAAAAATGTCATTCTACAATTTCAATGCAATTTATATATACTTTTAGCTCAAAATTAATTATAAAATGTATTGATCTTATAAATAAACTTATTTATCTAAAATGTTATTGGTTAAATAGATAACATTAATGAAAATATAAATGATTTTCAATCAGTTTCTTAATATGCGTGAAAAATGTGTAAGCGAGACTCTTTGTGAAACAGACAAAACATATGTTAAGAGTGTATATAGTATTACATTCGTTTCATTTTAATTGTCGTTATAGGTTTATGCACACATATTAAAAAAACATATGATTTTGTATATGTTCAAAACAAAAACACACTTACCTATACACCTAACTATTTTTCAACCAATAAAAAAATAAAATAGAAAATCTTATTAATAAATTTTGCATTGAAACTCTAAAAGGACATTTATTTCGAAATGATTTTTTTTCCAAACAACGACAATTAAATTGAAACGGAGAGAGTAGTCATGAACCATCGATTTAGTTATTATAGTTCAATATGAATTTGTGATTTGAACTATGGATGCCACGTCACAAATATGTTGGCTAAAGACACCGAAGTTGACAAGAATATAAATCTGAACACAGTGTTCCTTCATTTCTTAATATAGAAAATGTAGTTAATATTCATTTTCTGGTCACGGAAAGTTAGTATATCTTATTTCCGTTTTTCTCTCGCACAACAAAATAAAGTAAAATAAATATTTAAAATATAACTCAAAACGTGGTCAGCAAGACATCTTCTCTATATTAATAACGGAAGAAGAGACTACGGATTCTTTGACCAAAAAAAAAAAAGAAGAAGAGACTACGGATTCTTAATTAAATATCAAAGGCTTTCTTTCTTTTTTCGTAAAGACTATTAATGTCTCTGCTTCTCAGAAGGTTATGGAAGCTCTGCCATGGGAAACCTGCAGGGGCGGTGGTGAAAAGATCATCACTTCTTCTTAGCTCTAATAGCTACTCATCTTCTTCCTTGCTTCAGACCCCTCCTTGCTTCGTCCTCACAGTTGCTCCTTGTGGAGAGGATCTTGGAAAACTTGTGATTGTTAAGGCTAATGAGTTTTGCATCACTGACTTGGAAAAGAAGGTACCTCTGGATCTGGTGGATACAGATGAAATGCTAATGGTCGGGGCATCTAATGGCTGGGTAGCTACTTTGAAGGACGACGGCATAGTGCGTCTCCAAGATGATCTAAACCCTTTTGCATCTGATACAAACCCTAAACGCATTCCCCTGCCTCCTCTTGTCACTCTTCCTCGCTGCCAAACCCAAATGGTCACCAACATGGCGATGTCCTCGTCTTCTCCCGAGGACATGGACTGTGTTGTCTCTCTCAAGTTCTTTGGACCTCAGCTGAGCTTTTGCAGACCAGGAGGTAAACCCGAGTGGACCAACATCAGAATCGCAAACCCCTGCTTCTACTCATCCCCTGTCGTGTTTTCCAAGAAACACGGCATGTTTCGCATTCTCGCGTCTGGTGGATACCTTATTGGATCGTGGGATGCCCGCACAGACAAGAAGAGCAAACCCAAGTTCCAGAGGTTGCGGTTTCGAAACGTTCCCAACCTGAGCAAGACCAAACGTGAGCTTTTGAGTTCGTGTTGCACGAGCGAGCACTTGGTGGAGTCAGGAACCACCGGTGAAACTTTCTTGGTTAAGCTGTACAGGAGGCCTAGGGCTAGCGGTTCAGAGAAAATGCAAACCAAAGCTTTGATGGTGTTCAAGATTGACGATGAAGGTAACGCAGTTTACACTCAAGACATTGGAGATCTCTGCATTTTCCTCTCAAAGTCTGAACCTTTCTGTGTCCCTGCTAGCTCCTTCCCTGGCATGACCTCTAACCGGGTCGCCTTCTTGGATTTTGACGAGAACGTTTATATTAGTGTGCCCTGTTCCAATATCATTGGTGGCAATTGTCCTTACGTAGCCCCTTACCATATTCCACCTCAAAATATAGTCTAATACTAGGTTGAGTAATCATGATCAGTAATCATGTTACCTCAAAATATATTGCTGTTTTTTGTTATCACATTTCATGCTGCATGTGTTCCTTCACTATAAACTAGTTAATGTTGGTGTTGACTCTTTTGACTTAGTTAAGAATTTTATTCAACTTCTTATCCTCGGTCTTTATTTTTCATATGCTAGTTCATGAGACTTGCATGATGTAAGATCATTGAAATTGTTTAGTGTGATTGCTATTCCAACAAGCTCCAATAATTGTTTAATGTGAGGATTGGAAGAAACAATGAAAAGTGAACACAACAAACGAATGGAAGAGAAAGAGATATATAGAGAGAATAAATAAAGAATTGAGTTTTCTTCACCGACTGTTATATTATGTTGATTTTTTGCAAAATGAGATCATCAATTTGTAGCCTGCATATAACGATTACTTAAGAACTAAAACGTTTATACTCCAAAAGTGCATGACCACTTACCTAATTTCAGAGACATGATAACCATTTACCTAAATATGATTATTGTTATGTAAACTCACCCAATGAACTAAAAAATTAATTTAAATTGGTTTTATTTGATTGGCTTACTAATATTTATATTTATATTTATATAAGACTTGTTGCTAACGACTCTATTCTTCATTGATATACAGAGAATAGAAACTGTGTTTACTAAATTATTTTTAATATATATTTAACAATTCCATTTCTCTCTTGGATATAGACGCTTTACTATGTAGTTGCTCAAAAAAAAAAAGACCTTTACTATGTATCATTGTTGTACATTTGACATGTTGTCCACAATGAGATGGAGTACTGGAAACATATAAGATCAGCTTAATATAGTCACTGTTTTACCCCAAAGAGAACACACATAACAATCCCAGAGAGAACATTACAAAGCTAGTTGTCAACTGGTGGAAAATAATAAGGGGAATAAAATGTACCACTTGCAGTAGCGATGGAGATGTCACCTACATCATAACCTACGATTTCATCAACATCGAGGATGTGAATGTAGTTACGACGCAAACCAGGAAAGGAAGTAGAAGGGACACAGAAAGGTTCAGACTTTGAGAGGAACATGGTGACATCTCCCATGTCTTGAGTGTAGACCGGGGTTCCTTCATTGTCTAGCTTGTACACTATCAAAAACTCTCTTCTCATTCTAGCGACACCTTCTTTAACAATTCTCTTCTTCTTGTACTGCTCAACCAAGAAAGTCTCACCAGTTGGTGACTCCACCAAGTGCTCGCTCTTGCAGAACGAATCCAAAAAATCCCGTTCAGCCGCGCGCTCTGAAGCATATCGTTTCCTTCCTCCTCCTCGTCTAACCTGAACAACTTTAGAGCTTTCCTTCTCATTGTGGCTACGCCACTTTTGGTCATCTCGATTGTCTTCTTGCACCATCTGACCATAAAGTGCTCCCTCTTGCTGAACAAACCACATGAAGCGATGAGGTGGTCTTCACATCCAAGAATACGAAACACCTTGTCTTTCTTGGAAAACATGAGACGGGAGGAGTGGAAGCAAGGGTTCTCGAGCTTGACGCTGGTCCCCTCTGGTTTACTCTCAGCTGGCCTGCAAAAGCTGAGCTGAGGTCCCAAGAACTTGACACCCACGACACAGTCCTCGTCATCCTCTGGAGAAGATGAGGACATTGTGATACAGCGAAACTCAATGATCAATATAGATTTCGTATAACTCGATCCAAAGTAAGAATTACAAAGAATCGATCTCACCACGCCAAGAGCTTACAAGTAGAAACAGCTCAATAACGATGATAAGAAAATCTCACAAACTCTCAGAGAAAAGACTCAAGAAAAGTTCACTCAAAATATCTGATAATCTCCAAATGATTCCTCTTCGCCACTCTTTATTCTTCTTCTTCCTCGTTTCTGTAACCAACTCCAACCGAATCTTCAACAACTCCAATCTCCCCCCTACACGTGTCCTCGTCTTTAGTCTTCTTATTAGTTAACACGTGTCCTCTTCTTTTCCTATATCACATTGACACGTTGGTGATGATTTTGGTTTGGCAGTGTGGCAGAGTCACAAGAGGAGGCAGTGGGATGCGTTTCGGATTTGTATCCGATACATACGGGTTTAGATCATCTTGGAGACGAAGGATGCCGTCGTCCTTTAGAGTAGCTACCCACCCATGAGATGCCCCGATCGTTTTGCGTTTTATCATCATTATGAATGTGAGGATACACCAAGTTCATCGGTACCCTCTTGTCCAGATCAGTCAAGCCACGTTGATTAGCATAGCAAACTGTGAGTCTTGCAGCGATGACAAAACCAGGAGGGCTTTGCCGCAAGGAAGTTGAGAAGCCGTTAAAGAGAAGTAGAGAAACAGAGGAGGATCTTCCCACCCCAATGCGGAGCCGGCTGAGAAACAGAGACATGAGAATTCTTTAAGCAAAAAGCTGAGAGAGATTAAGAGAATTGATGATGTTCAATCTTCTCCACCTAAAATCTTTACTATTTATTTTTATTTATTACTCTTTGCTTCATGAATAGGGTTTAAATTAATATGAACCTTAAGCCTGTCAGATAATCCAAAGAAAAAAAGTTTAGACCATGGAGAAGTTTCAAACTCGTGTGAACCAAAAGGATAATAATTGGTTAAATCTATATACTATTATTTTCTAAATAATTTTTTTTAGCTTTCGAGCTCCCACTTTAAGAATTAGAGCGGTTAACATCGCTTATACCTTTAATGAATAAATTACATAATTTGTCAAAATAACAACGAATTTAAAATCTGTTGATTAGATAAATGATTAAAATTAATTATAATAAAAATTATCAAAAATCTAAAATATGTATTTTAAAATAAAAAGATAATGTGTGGCCTAAACACCTAGTATATATTATACTTATCAACATTATTGAACATGTGTCTTTAAAATTTCTTAATGCGTTAATTGATACATTACATATTGTGTTGTTAATATGAAATTCCTTTTAATTATATAAGAATTGAATATATTTATTAAGGTTAACATTGATTTTAACCGGTCTCACTTTTAAGCGAGAGTTCCGTTCCGAAAAATCACTTTGCAAAAAATAGTGTATATATTATATACATATATAACTACAGATCAATAATGATTTGCACGAGTGCGCGGACCCGATTCTAGTTTCAATTATTCGTGATTAAGATTATGGATGTTTGGTGTTCCATTCGGATTCAGTTTGGTTGATTGATTTTCATATTTTGATATTATGCTCATAAATCTCATTCGGATTTACTAACTTTTGGGTCTGTAGGATTAATTCCTTCTAGGTCTGATTCGAAACGGGTTATAACCAATACCAATCGCACAAAAATCTTTAAAAAAACTAAAAAAAACTGACCAAAATACTCAAAATATATAAATTATTCAAATATATAATTTAAAACTAATTAAGCTACTAACCTAACTAAAATGTTCAAAATAACAAGTAAAAACTACAAAATCCTTAAGATTTCTAAGTTACCTTAAAATATATAAGATTAACATATCTAATTAATTTCAGATATTTTTTTTATCCTGGTTCAACTTTCGGTTTGATTGTACCCGAACTTGAAAGTATATAGGTCATAAAAATCGTTTGGATATTTTTTAGGGACTTTTGCCGATAAGGAACAAAAGAAGTGATAAGGAACAAAAGAACTATACTTTTGTCCCCTTAGAATAAAAAACCCAATCTTTGTCCTCTTAGAACAAAAAAAATATGAAAAACCTGTTTTGTCCTTTTTAGTAAAATACAGTTAATAGTAAGAAGTAAAAACGAAACATAAGCAGTAAAAACAAAAAAAACCTTTCTTCGTCTCCGACTCCCGTTTCTAAAAGCAGAGGCGATTTCATTTCGCCGCCGTCGACACTTTTTTTCTCTTGGCCGTCTATGTTTGTCGGAGTGGTGAGTAGATGCTATTGATCAACTTGCCTATCACTGGTGATGATAACATGTGGTGAGTAGATGCTATTGATCAAATTGGAAGGTAAATAACCCAGCTCTATATTGACCATGTTTACATCAATTACAAAGTCTTCACACACCATAACCTTTAGGTTTTCAAAGCTTGAACTTGTGTCTAAAGTAAGTAACCTGCCTCCTTTT
This sequence comes from Brassica oleracea var. oleracea, assembly GCF_000695525.1. Lineage (NCBI taxonomy): Eukaryota > Viridiplantae > Streptophyta > Magnoliopsida > Brassicales > Brassicaceae > Brassica > Brassica oleracea. Next base: position 11,201,755 of record NC_027749.1, on the reverse strand, counting down.
TCTTCATCAACAAGAAATCCCCATCCATTGTCCATCGACGATTTCCACAAACCACATGAAGCATAGATGTTAATCTTTGTATTTTAGAATAACAATAGTTTGGAAGAACTAAAAAATGAAGAAGAACTTCCACGTTTAATTTCAGAAATCGTGTTATGTTGAAGAAGAAGACTAGATTTTAGGGAAAAAATTAAAAAAGGAAATAAAAAATATTTAAAAGATTTATTGAATATTTCCTAACCGTTTTTGGCTAGATTTTCGGATTTTGTAATTTTATTAGGTAGAATTTGCATTCTATCTGTTTAGAAATTAGAAGGTCTGGTAAAATATTGTATACCACCAATGTAGACTAAAAGACAATTCGAATAATGCATTTCCTACCTTAGTAGATTAATTAATTTTTATAGCGCATCAAATCTACCGGTTATGTAGAGCATAGAGGGAATGAAGATTTTATATTCTTCCCTAGTAGTTGTTAATGTTTTCGGTGTATTGCGCATTCTACGGTTGGTAGATCACAATGTATTGGTTAGATTATACATTCTAAACCTCCGTAGATGGTAGATCTAATTTTCTAACACCTTTACCCCATTTTTGAAATTACTATTCAAACATTTTTTGAATCCAAATATATTTTTCTTATAAGCAGTTGTTTATCTACATCAAATATACTATTTTCCAGATTTTTTTGCATTCTAAAAAAATTGATATGAATTTTTATATACAAAAAAGGTAGTGAATGTCCAAAAGTGACAAAAATTGATTTTATTATAAGGGGACAATACTTTAGTTCAGTTGTTCTATATTGTCAATTTTCCCTTTTTAATAGCGTTTCTTTGGATTTCGGATCATTTTGGTTAGGGTTAAGGTTGGAACTTGGACTTAGGGTAAAGCACCCATGCCTCATTACTACTTAATCTCAAAAAGGCTTCTTTGCATACAAATTTCATGATCAAGAGGTCATTTCAGTGGGTATAATTAACAAAGTCGAACAATATGATTGCTAAACTAATTAAATTCATAGTCAAAAGAGTCCAATAACGATTTTTCTTCTTCAATTATAAAGTGAATGGAACAAATGCAGCAATACCATCTCAAACGAGATACTCTCTTCTCTTCCAAAACTTAAAACAACAATAATCTTTTACACCAGTGCAATCTGCATTTTAACCGTGAAGGATAATTCCAACTTCAATTCCCAACTAGTTTACTATATTTTGAGGTGGGATATAGTAAGGAGCGTGGTTTTTAATTTAGAGATGGCAATTGGGTCTTCCCGTCCCATCCCGTCCCGCCCCGCCGCGGTCTTCAGTTCAAACGGGTCTCAGCTGGACAGTCCCGCGCGGGATGCAGTCTTGTCGAGGGCTGACCAATCCCGACCCGCATGGTACATGGGCCTAAGCGGGTTGGCCCGCGGGACGTCGGTTCATCATACCTGCATACACCAAAACAACATGATCAGACATAACTCACTTACGTTTGGACACAGAAACAAAAATCAAAATATACATCTAAACTCTTGTTCGGTTACCAAAACTAGTTTTGTCATTAGCTCTAAACATTTGGACACAGAAACAAAAATCAAAATATACATCTAAACTCTTGTTCGGTTACCAAAACTAGTTTTGTCATTAGCTCTAAACATTTGGACACAGAAACTCTTGTCATCAAAATAGAAATTTAAAGTATAAACGCCTGGACAAAGAAGTCATTACTAGTCATTAGAAAAACTGGTTTGTTCAAAATCTTTGGATTGTTACAAACACTTGTGTTTAACTCAAGTTTTTTGCGCTGTAATCATTGTTAGAAGCATTGTCATTTGTCTTAACCACTAACAGAAAAAAGACTTAACAACTAAAACAGAAAAAAGACTTAAACTTATAAGTCACTTAATAACTAAAATAGAAAACCAGAACCATGTGTATTATCAAGCAACTGAAGATGTGAAAACAGAATAAAACCTAAACAACCTGACAATACAATCTTGAGTTCGAGTCATCAAGACAAAACAAAACAAGAAAACAATGCATTGATCTGGACAGAATTAGAAACACATAATCAAGAAACATAGCAACATCTTGCTTGCTTCTCAAGTTTCTTAACAGACCAGATGCCGCAAACGTATATGAGTTTCTTGTCTGTTATATAGACGATTGACACAGACCATAATAAGCTGTCATTGTTTTTAGATAACTAGATTTGTGAGAGTTGCGTTCATTGACTAACAAAGCAAGCAACATATGATTCTTCGAAGAGCGCTGAGTGTTTTGAAGTAACAATGGAAAATCCAAATTTGACATGATGAGAACAAACAACAATATTCTTGTTCACGCAAACATCGCAAAACAAGCTCCATATATTCTCGATAAGAATCAAGAACATTTTAAACGTTTGTCTTGATGAGAACAAACAAGAACAACTACAGACAAACATTGATTTGATGACAACAAACAAGAACAACTAAAATAATCCATATATTGTCGATAAGAAGCTGTTTGATAAGAGACAACAATGAGACAGAACAACTTACATGATTGGTCAATGTGTAGTCGCTTGATAAGAGACAAAAGAGACCCAATATCTTGTTCTTCTTTCACTAAAGATCATGTAATTGACAATAAAGAGTTAGACCCAAAATTTTTATCTTTCCTTACAAATTAAATCACAGTAATGAGCAAAAGAACATGTAATCGAAAACTTTATCCTTACCTGAATTCATTGATGTTCATCAGCAACTTCAAAAGGCCCATAGTTCTTGAATAGTGGCTCAAAAGGAAAGAAAGAAGATGAAACAGAGAAGAGACTCTACATTGATCAAACGAGAAGATGAAGAACATGCATGGAGAAGTTGTTTTCGTGGATCGAAGTTTTTGTGATGGATCAAAGAAGAGGAGAAGCCATAAGAGATTGGCTTTCTAATCGTCATTTCTCTCAGGTTATTTTTTCGGTGAGAGCTTGAAGACTCAAAGTGACGACGTCTGTGCAGATCCCGCGCGTCCCGCGGTACACACCGAGCCCATCCCGCTTCTGGCCCAAATCCGCACAAGTTCAACCCGCGAGGCCCGCTAAAAAATTGGGCCTGAATCTTAGTGACCAATCCCGCCCCGCAACAAGTCCTAATGGGCCCGCGGGCAAGTTCATGAATTGCCACCTCTAGTTTTTATCAGTTGAAACAAAGAAGGGGAAACCATCCACCAGAAGACACATGCGGTTTCTTCGAAATCCAAGATGTGAACCCTGTTAGGCTTAAAACCAGGAAAGGAAGTAGAAGGGATACAGAAAGGTTCAGACTTTGAGAGGAACATGGTCAGATCTCCCATGTCTTCAGTGTAAAGAGCGTTTCCTTCATCATCTAGCTTGAACACCATTAAATATTCTGTTTTCATTCTAGCAACACCTTCGGCTGTCTTCCTGTACTGCTTAACCAAGAAAGTCTCACCGGTGGGTGTTGATTCCACCAAGTGTTGGCTCATGCAGCATGAATCCATAAGCTCGCGTACGGGAGTGGGTAGCTTAGGAGGAAGGTTTTCAAATCCAACGCACTGCAACTTGAGTTTATCGTTAGGTTCGCAGAGATCCAATGAGCCGATGAGGTGGCCTCCAGATCCGGGAATACGAAACATGTTGTCCTTTTTGGAAAACATGACACGGGAGGAGTAGAAGCAAGGGTTTTCGATCTTGATGTTGGTCCACTCTGGTGTACTACTCTTACCGGCTGGTTTGCAAAAGCTGAATTGAGGTCCCAAGAACTTGACAGCCACGACACAGTCCTCATTATTCTCTGGAGAAGATGATGACATTGACACGTTGGTGATGATTTTGGTTTGGCAGTGAGGTAGAGTCACAAGAGGAGGTAGCGGGATGCAAATGGGATCTTCATACAGTGCATAGGGGTTTAGATCGTCATGGAGACGCAGGATTCCATCGTTCTTCAAACTAGCTACCCAACCATGAGATGCACCAATCGTTACCATAGTATCATTAAGATCATTGTGCACCAAATCCACAGACACCTTCTTTGGTAAACGAATGACGCAGCCTTTTTCTGGATTGACAATGCCAATGCTGAGTGTTCCTAGGCGATTATGATAGAAAGACTCTAATGGTAGACAAGGTCTAGCGCCGATGACGAAACATGGAGAGGTTTGCCGCAAGCTGGAAGTTTGGAGATAAGAAGAGAAACAGAGGAGGATCTTCTCACCCCAACGCGGAGCCGACTGAAAAACCGAGACATGAGAATCTTTTAAGCAAAAAGCTGAGAGAGATTGATCATGTTCCATCTTCTCTCCATTAATACACAGAAATAGCCTTGCCCAGTTGCCCCCCACGGCAAGGTTTTGGTGGGATATTTACTATTTATTACTCTTTGCTTCATGATATTAATGAATATATTTGATAGTTTATTATTGGATGTTCTTAGCTGAAAGCAAATATATTAATTAATTTACTATTGATTTTTATTGCCTTGCCCACCAATATACTGCGACAGTTCTTACAGGTAAACCTTCTCTTCTCTCTTCTCTATTATATCTTGCAAAAACTTTAAAAATATAATACTGAAATGAGTTTTCACAAAAGTCCATAGTTTCACACAATATACTTTATACAAATGCTTATTGTAAAGATCCACGCAATTGCAAAATTTATTACCAAAACTCGGTTTTATGACTTTGGCGGGAAAACTCGGTTTTCTGATTTTGACGGAAAAACTCGATTTTACTGTTTTAGCGAAAAAACTTGATTTTCCGATTTTGGCAGGAAAACTCGTTATTAAGATTTTAGCAGGAAAACTCAATTTTGTAGTTTTAGCCGGAAAACTCAATTTTGTAATTTTAGCCGGAAAACTCAAATTTTAGAAACCCTAGCTTTTTGTGACCATTGGACCGACCACGTCAACATATTCCAAATCCACTAATGCCCATTGGTCTTGTGATTCTTGTCCATTTATAATCCGCATGGACAAGTGGGTGTCACCAAAATAGATTCATTTGTATTTGCACATGGGCAACCAATGGTCAGCCCACCCATTTTACCGCTATACTGGCGATGGAGAAGGGGATGTCAGCTACATCAACACCTCCGATTTCATCAACATCTAAGATGTGAACGTAGTTGCGAAGCAAACCAGTAAAGGAACAAGTAGCGACACAGAAAGGTTCAGATTTTGAGAGGAACATGGTGACGTCTCCATTGTCTTGGACTCTTGAGTGTAAACAGCTTTTACTTCATTAGATTGTTAGGTTTTTGGTACTATGTTCATAATAATTACTATTCAGATTTTACTAATTTTTGGGACGGTTTCGTTCGAGTCTTTATGGACTCAATTCGGATCAGGTTATAATTAATGTCTAAAATCACACATAAATCTAAAAAAAAACTCTGAAAAATAATTGAACAAAAATATTTGAAATATACAAACTATTCAAAAATCTAATTTAACTAATTTCAGATATTTTTTTTATCCTATCAGATTTTGTTTTGGTTAGTCCTGTTTGGATATTTTTTATAACGGTTCGGTCATAGTGTTTTTTTTTGGTTTAGATTAATGTTGGAACTTCAGCTTAGAGAAAAAAAAAAAGCCCATGCGTAATTAGGATCTTAATCTCAACAAAGGCTTGTTTGCATACAAATTTCATGATCAGAGATCATCATTTTAGTGGGTATAATTAAAATGTTGATCAATATGATTGTTAAATTAATTAAATTCATAGTCAAAAGAGTCCAATAACGTATAAAAAGATAATGGAACAAATGCAGCAATACCAATCTCAAACGGAATACTCTCTTCTCTTCCAAAACTCAAAACAAGAATAATATTTTACACCAGTGCAATCTGCTTTTTAACCGTGGAGGATAATTTCGAGGTGGAATATAGTAAGGAGCGGGGGTTTTTTTAACTGAAGCAAAGAAGGGGCAACCATCGAGCTCCAGATTGACATATCCAAGATGTAAACCCAGTTGGGCCGAAAACCAGGAAAGGAAGTAGAAGGGATACAGAAAGGTTCAGACCTTGAGAGGAACATGGTCAGATCTCCCATGTCTTGTGTGTAAACCGCGTTTCCTTCATCATCTAGGTTGTACACCATTAAATATTCTGTTTTCATTTGAGCAACACCTTCGACGATCTTGGCTGTCTTCCTATACTGCTTAACCAAGAAAGTTTCACCGGTGGATGTTGACTCCACCAAGTGTTGGCTCATGCAGCCAGAGCCGTGCCTCAGTGTTAGATTTTGAAACATTGGCTTATGGCATCAAATTTTCTAGAAACATTTAAGGGCATATTTTTCTAGCTAGTTTCATCTATCTAAGTTCAAGTAACAAAAATATAAATGAAATACTTAAAGGTTAAAAGTTTTATGGTAGTTCGAATAAAGAAGACAAGAATACATTATATACTTATGGTTTCATACTTAAGCAACCATAATAGTATATAATCATTTAATTATCAAAATACACTAAAATAAATAAAGAACGGTTGTGTTATATAAAAAAAATTGTTTGATTTGGCTATTTTATACTTGTTAATGGGTATCACATATTATATTAATGTTCTATTTGTTCTATTTATTTTAATAGAGCTGGTTAAAAGTTTTAAATTTAATAGTTTATTCAATTTTTTTTTTTGAAAACAAAAACTAGTTTGTTTAGTAATTTAGCTTTTATTTGGTTCTACTATATGACTTAACTACGAAACATTTATAACTAACTGTACTAGTGTAGGCATTTTATTTTAATTCGCTTATGGCAGTTCAAATTGTTGGCACGGCACTGCATGCAGCATGAATCCATAAGCTCGTGTACGGGAGTGGGTAGCTTGGGAGGGTTTTCAAATCGCAGGCTCTCAAACATAAGGCGATCGCTGGGATTACAGGGGTCCCATGCACCCATGAGGTGGCCTCCGGATCCGGGAATAAGAAACAAGTTGTATTTCTTGGAAAACATGACACGGGAGGAGTAGAAGCAGGGGTAGTTTAACTTGACGTTGGTCCACTCTAGTTTACTCTTACCAGCTGGTTTGCAAAAGCTGAGCTGAGGACCCAAGAACTTGACAGCCACGACACAGTCCTCATCATCCTCCAGAGAAGATGATGACATGGACACGTTGGTGATGATTTTGGTTTGACAATGTGGCAGAGTCACAAGAGGAGGCAGTGGGATGCAAATGGGATCTTTATACAATGCATACGGGTTTTGATCGTCATGGAGACGCAGGATTCCATCGTCCTTCAGACTAGCTACCCACCCATGAGATGCCCCGATCGTTACCATAGTATCATTAAGATCATTGTGCACCAAATCCACAGACACCTTCTTTTTCAAACGAATGACGACGATTATGATGGGAAAACTCTCGACAAGGTCTTGCGGCAATGACAAAACAAGGAAAGGTTTGCCGCATGGAGGTTGAGAAGTAATGTGAAATAAAAAATATAAAATAGTATGATATATTTATTTTAACTAAAAATTAAAATGATAATCTATCCGTAATTAAATAAAAATACACTATTTTAATATTTAGTATAATGAATTTGGTTCAATACGATTCAACGTACACCAAATTTAGTGGATTGTGTAACTTTTGATCTCTCATTAGAGATAAAATTATACCAAATTTTTTTTTTTTTGAATTGAATGTTAAATTGAATTAAAAAAAAAAATACCTTGTTACATCATGTGTTACCTATTTTAGAGTTTTCTCTATCTTCTCCAAACTTTAACTACTACAATTTTATAATTATATGATAAACTCCAAAACCTCTATCTTGTCCTAAACCATAAGGTCATTCCTCCTTCATACTCCATATCTCCTTTCTGCCTAATTATAGTGAATCTATTCCTCATCTCCTTGTTGATTCTCTTAATTAGAAGCATGCTTGGTGCCGGATCTTCTCTGTGCCTTCTTCTGTTTCTTTCTCTCCATATGGCGTGAACTACTGATTGAAATACATGTCTTGTTATAAAGAGAGTAAGCTTGCTCCAGCTTGAAGCTTGTGATGTGAGCTTGAGAATGCCCTCTCATTCCAGATCACCCATCACACCTCTTGCAAGCGTTTCCCAAATCTGTAAAGAGTATGGACACTCAAAAATCAAATGCTTCCTTGTCTCCAAAGGTTCTTGACAAAACCCACAAGATACATCAGCATTTTGGTTCTAACTTCTGACCCTTTCTCCAGTAGACAGCTTCTCATGAATTTCAGTCCAAAGTATAAAATAATACCTTGGAGTTGCATATTTAAACCACACAGCATGATGCCAATCGCACAAAGGATGCTTCTCCTTTATTGCGAGCCATGTTTCTTTAGTAGAGAATACCTTTTTATACTTTCCCTTCTCATTTTTCCACATTGATATATCATCTTCCTGCTTCCAATCAGCCTTATACTTCTCAATTTCCATCTCCACTCTATTTAGAATCTGAATTCTGTGTTGTCTCTTTCTGTGATTCCAGCAAGCCGCGACATTTGCATTAGCAGGAATACCCAAATCATATTGACCTCTGCCACTGAGCATATAATGTAGACACCCAAAGGAGACCACCTCTCATACCAAAACGAAGCCTTCATACCATCCTTAACCTCCACTCCGTAAAAAGATTTTGCTATTTCTCTACACTTTAGTATCTTTCTCCACATCCAAGAACTAGTTTGCGTACTATCTTGTACCATCCATATAGATCCTTTTCTGATAAGATAGTTCTTAATCCAGTTGACCCACAGAGATTGAGATGACAGAATCCTCCAAATCAGTTTAATACAGCACACAAAATTAACTTCCTTCAGAGGCCTTATCCCCAAACCACCCTCCTGCTTTGTTTTACAAATATCTTTCCAAGCAATCTTATTCTTCCTGCCATTTAGAAATGGACCAGACCAAAGGAATGCAGAACAGATTCTTTCCACCTCTTTAATACAACCACTCGGGAGTCTAAATGCAGCCATCCAGAAATTTGTAAGACTCATAATTACAGATTTTATGAGATGTAATCTACCCGCATATGAAAGAAATCTCCCTGTCCAAGAGCTTATTCGTTTCCTAATTTTCTCTATCAGTGGCAAGTAGTCTAAGATGGTCATGCGTTTAGTGAGTAAAGGAAGGCCCAAATAACGTACCGGAAGTGCTTATGTCGCAAACTGAAAGTGGTTTTGAATGTCATCCCTCTTCTGAATTGTGTTACCCGCCATAAAAAGAATCGACTTTTCCATACTGATCTTCAAACCGCTCATTCTGTCAAACTCTTCAAACACCTTCAAGACACCTTCTATTGATTTTTTTTGTCCCATCAGCAAAAACCATTAAGTCGTCTGCGAAACAAAGGTGGGTGATATCAATATTTTTGCCCATAGGATGATACCCAATCTCTCCTTTACCAGCAGCTTCATCTATCATCTTTGATAGCACACTCATACATATAACAAATAGGCATGGGGATAACGAACAGCCCTGTCTGAGACCTCTTTTACTCTGAAAATAACCCGCCAATTCGCCGTTAACCTGAACAGAGAACAAAGACGATGTGATACACAGAGAGATCCACTTGATAAGTTTCTCAGGGAACCCCAAAGCTTGCAGAGTGTTTAACAGAAAAGGCCATTGAACTGAATCAAAAGCCTTTGATATATCAATCTGCATAGCACATCTTGGACAAATATCTTCTTTGTGATAATCCTTCACCAACTCAGATTCTAGAAGAACATTCTCAATCAGTAGTCTCTCTTTGACGAAAGCTGACTGATTTAGGGGAATACACTTCGACATAATACCTTTCAATCTATTGGTGATGATCTTAGAGATTACCTTATATAATACATTGCAACATGAGATGGGTCTATAGTCTTTCATCATTTTTGCTTCTTCCTTCTTTGGTATGAGAGCCAGAATGGTGGAGTTTAATCCCTTTGGCAAGAACCCCTTTGTAAAGAAAGATTGAATAGCAATGATTATATCTTCACCAATCACCGGCCAAGCCTCTTTAAAAAACTCTGAAGTGTATCCATCCGGCCCCAGCGATTTACTTGTAGGCATTTTGAACATCACCTCTTTGATTTCTTCTTTTGTAACTTCCCTTTCAAGTTTGGCACAATCCATTTTACTGCATTGGAACCCCAAGAGTTCTTTAAGTCTTTCCACAGTAGCTCCTTCAAACCCCTGAGGAAGCTTCTGCATAAAATCTGAGAAAAAACTCTATGCTTCTTTTTTGATCTCCTCCCCTGCAATTGCCAGAGTCCCATCTTCTCTCTGGATTTCATGTATAGCATTACGAATCTCCCTTATTTTTGCTGAGCTGTGAAAGAATTTGTTGTTCCCGTCCCCCATATCTAACCAATGGACCTTTGATTTTTGCTTGAGACACTCTTCTTCTATCTCAGCTAATCTCTCCCATTTCATATGCACAGAAGCCTCCTCTCAAATTGCTTCGCTTGTTGGGCTTTCTAATGTTTCCTTCTGCTTAGTGCAAAGAGTTTGATACGCCTCCCTGGTTCTTTTTGATAAATCTCCAAGTTTCTCCTTACTCAGAGCTCTTAGGGGTTGTTTCAGTGCTTTCAAACGTTTTGTGAGGCGAAACATTGCAGAAGTTGAGTGGAATAAAGCTTCATAATCCTTCCACTGATCCTCCATTAACATTTTGAACTCCGGCATTTTACAAATTGCATTTGTAAACTTAAATGGTCTTCTCTTCTTCTCTTTCTCAGTCTCCAAATGAGAATCATTATACAACCATTCTTCATTAACAAATACTCTGTCTAGCTTCTTACAGATCAAACCTTCTTCTCTCTTATTGCACCACGTGAAACGCGGCCCCTGATACCCCATATCTGTTAACTTGCAGTAGCGAATTATATCCTGAATATCCCTCATACCCGGTGGTAATTTTGGAGAGTCTTCAAACCCTGAGTGTTCTTCCCCATCCATAATCTCATTATAATCCCCCATTAACATCCACTTCTTGTTTCTAAACATCGGAGCATCATGATGATTTCTCATCTCTTCCCATAAACTCTTCCTCTCTTCCATGGTATTATATGCGTAAATGAACGAGCAAAAAAATTCTTCCTTACTTCCTGTAAGAAGCACTGAGCAAGTGATGATTTGAGCACTCTTATACACAGGAGTTAACCACACAGTAGATCTCCAAACAACCCATAAACGTCCTAACCGATTATATTCGTAATTCGCCATAAAATTCCACCCAGCAAACACCTCTTCTACAATCTTTCCTGCTTTCTTCTCCTTTACCCTTGTTTCTATAAGACATCCAAAATTAAATTCTTGATCACTAGCCCATTTCCTCACCACAGCATGCTTAGTTGCTTTATTGAAACCTCTCACATTCCAAAAGAACCCCACCATTGTTGATTATTTTTACGGAAACCTCTTTTCAAAGCCCCAAGATTTTTTATCTCCAGCTTGAATTGAAGTCTCTGATGATAGAACTCTGTGGTTGATCTTCGACATTCTAGGAAGCATTTGCCTTGTGTTACCTCCTTTACTTTCTTCAACTTTCTTAATCGCATCCTCTATCATTTTATTTATTGTACCTTCTTCTACAACTTCTCTATCCTCTTCTTCCAATCCTACAATCTCTCCTGTTCTATATCTTCCCCATTTTCCCCGGAATTACTCAATGCTGCATACCTCGAAGGAGTAGCAATCATCACTTGATCAAATTTCAGATCTTTTGATTTTGGAGTTCTACTAGCTTTCTCTTGTGAAACTCTTTGCCATTCATTTATCCCCCCCCCCTTCATTCTCCTTACCATTCTCCACTACTCTCTCTTGTTCTCCTGCTACTGCCTCCTCCTGTGATTTCTCATTAACAACCTCATGCTCCGTTACACTTCTAGTCACTTCACTTTCCTGCCCATTTGCCTCCTTAACTTCTTCTGATATACTTCCATTCTCTCTTATTTCCTTCTGATCCTCTTTACAAAACGTTGCATAGTGAACCCATCTACCACATATAGTACACTTCGGAGGAAGCCATGGATAAGTGAAGTCAACTATTGTTTCTTTCCCTTGAATATTGTACTTTATCCTCGTCGGTAACTCCTTAGATAAATCCGCTTTCACAAACACCTTCGCAATTTCAAAATTGTTACCAAATTTAGTGTTTTAGTGTCTCATTGGAGTTGGCATTACTCCTTGCATATGCCATGAATTTGAATCTTTGTTGGAATCTCAACAAGCCTTCAAATATTCAAAACACATAGTAATATCTACTTTCAACAAAATATATAATTTCAATTATTCGTGTATATGATTAGGCTCGGGCATTTGGTATCCCGCAGGTTGATTTGGATTTTCAGATTTTTGGTACTATGTTCATAAGTTTCAATTGGATTTTACTAATTTTTGAGTCGGGTCGGGTTCGGTTCGGTTTGATTCCTTCTGGGTTCAATTCGGATAAGGTTATAACAAATGTTTAAATCGCACAAAAATTTAAAAAAACTAAAAAATTGAATTAAAATATTCAAAATATATAGTCAAAAATCTAATTTAAAACTAATTTAATTACCTAAAGTAACTAAAATATTTAAAATAACAAATAAAAATTATAAAACATTCAAAATATCTAAGTTACCTTAAAATATACAAAAATTAGCATATTTAACTAATTTCAGATATTTTTGGATCCTAGTTCATTTTTTTGGTTTGGATTTGGTTGTTCCCGAACCCAAAGTGCATAGATCCTAAGTCATGTTCAGATGTTTTTTGTAACGGTTTGGGTCGTATTTCTTTTTTTTTTGTTTAGATTAATGTTGGGACTTCAGCTTAGGGTAACTATTATATATATAAAATTCGATGATAATATGATAATATGTGATAATAATATACAAATTATGTCTAATGGCATATTGTGTAATCAATCGAGTTAGAGAACAGTTTTTTAAAGTATGAGATGTGAGAATGCTTGTGGTAATGAAACCTAATCATAATGATAATTATGTGAATAACTTACACTTTTAAGGTTACTCATTAAAAATGCTTCTCAAATGATATATAGGATATTTTATTAATTTCATACAAAATATTAACTTTAAAATGTTTGTATTCTTATAATTTTCTGTGAATTATATTTATATGTAAATTATTTTAACATATTTTTTTAAAAAAAAGATCCTTAATATGTTTATATACAGCTCTTGATGCTTGATATCCGACTCATTGCTCAAGAAAAAAGGGATATTGAGTAACCTATTCATATCAAGAATATCTGGCAGGTTCTTGTGACTCAAAGCTTGTAAGAAAACAGAAGAAAACATCATCATCAATGAATGGATCTAAAATTGCAAAGGTTTCTAAGTTATATCATCCCAACTAAGTTTTATAAATTTGTGGGTATATCATCCCAACTAAGTTTATAAATTCGATTATATATTAAAAATAAATTCAACTTAATGATTTTTATTGACATATCATTCATCTCTCAAAATTATAATTTAATTTTTTGATGTTTTTATCTTTAGTTTATTTAATTCAGATAAAAAAAGTAAGTAATCTAAGAACTAACTTACATCTATCGCCAAAAACCCAAACAATGTTACATGCAATATATAATCTGAAATTGATATGTATTCGTTTCCAAACAAACTCAATAATAATATAAGTTTTAAAAAATACTAAACTAATCAAAAAGTATTTATGTATCCTTCGTTTACAAATATCTACCACCTTAAAAAGTAATGCAACATTGAATTCAATTATTCGTCATTATGATTAGGGTCGGGCATTTGGTGTCCCGTTCAGTTGATTTGGATTTTCAGATTTTTGGTACTATGTTCATAAGTTTCATTTAGATTTTACTATTTTTTGGGTCGGGTCAGGTTCGGTTCAGTTTGATTCCTTCTTGGTTCAATTCAGATAAGGTTATAACAAATGTTTGAATCGCACAAAAATTTTAAAAACTAAAAAATTGAACAAAAATATTAAAATATATATTCAAAATGGGCCGGGTTCGGTTCAGTTAAGTTGGTCGGTTATTTACGATTTACTTTTATTTGTACACTTTACTCCTTCATGAATTTCCCTTGTTGAATATTTGGTAATTCATTTTGGATGTTTTAGCGGAAAGCGAGATATTTGTTTTTCTTTTCTTTCGTAAAACATTTTCCCTTAATGTTTTAAATTCAAAACTGGGAATTCTTCAACTTAGGGTCAGTGATGTTAAAGTTAATTTTTGTTTTTATTTTTATTTGTCACAGTAGACAATCAATTCCCACAGAAAAAAACCAGACATGTTTTAATAGTGGAAAAACAATTTCAAAACTATACATTTTAGTACAAGATGTCCATATTTTTTTAAAAAAAGAAAATATTATACTTTTTATCATATTTTATTTTCTAATATTTTTTTAATCTTTGAGAAATGGCAGATGTTTTCTTATTTTCAATGAATAATATTTATTATTGATCAACTATATGTAAGTTGTTCATATTATGATTAGATGTTAAACCAATCAAAATGAAATATTGCATAACATATTTATCATTTGATCATTTTTAACTATGTAGATCATTTTTCAATTGTATTTGTTTATAAATCTAATCATCTAGTTATGTTTATATATCCTAGTACATTTATTAATTTATCCAAAATACAATATTTTAGCAATATAATATGTTAAATTTATATGTTCCTTAATTTCTTTATATTCCAAATAAATTCAACACTTACAAAAAATAAAAAAGTAAAGTTTTATAAATATAGGTGTATTGAAGTTGATAAATTTCTTAAGCTTTATATTTTAGTTAGTATAATACTAGAAATTTCATTAGTTACATTCAAAATTCTTAACTTTAATATTCTGTATTCTTATAATTCAAAAATATTTTTTTGAATTATATTTATATGGAAATTATTTTAACAGAATTTTCCTTAAAAAATCCTTAATATGTTTATTATAAGCTTTAGATATCTGACTCATCGCTCTAAACTTAGCTCCATTTAAAATCTGAAACCAAAACCATCCATGTTACTTGGTTGTTACAATTTTCATTACTAATCACTTGATTGTTTTAGCTTGATATTGTTTCCACAGAAAAAAAAAAAGTATGTTAATAGGAGCAAAGGGGTGGCCGCAAACACTATCACTGATGCATACAGAAGCAAAAGCTTTAACTCCGTACACTTCATGAAGTCTCAGCACATGGTTTTCACTCCGTACACTTCGAATCAGATTGCGCTCAGCTGGTTAAATCATTCATGACGACTCACGAGTGGCCGTTGATGGAACTTGAACTAGATGCAATCTGACATCTCAGAAATGAGTTTACTGAGTTTAATATCTCTTATTGTTCTCGTACTATGAATGTTAAAGCCGATCCCCTCGCCAAAGGAGAACGTGTCGAACAGCAAGTTACTACTATGTAAGCGAAGTTGAACCTGTTTGGATAGCTCATATAGTTAGCCTAGGGAAAACTGTTTTATTGATTATGGACTGAAATCGATGACATAAAAAATTAGACACAAAACAATAAGTGTTATAAATCAATTGGTGGATGTCCAAAATCGGTCCGGTCCATAACCGGTCCAAACCCTAGAGAGAGAGACGGTCCAAACCCTAGAGAGAGGCGGCGGCCGCGGCATAGAGAGAGAGGGAAAGTCGGCTAGAGCCTTTCCATTCTTCTAGTTTTCCTATTTCATTTATGTTTATGATTTGTAATCTTTCCATTTATGCGGCGGCCGCGGCATAGAGAGAGAGGGAAAGTCGGCTAGAGCCTTTCCATTCTTCTAGTTTTCCTATTTCATTTATGTTTATGATTTGTAATCTTTCCATTTATGTATTTTCATTTATCTCTCATGTAAACCTTATATAAATGGATCTCTTATTCATTAATAAAACACAGAAATATTCAGACCTAAAACCTTCGTTTTACAACACGTTATCAGAACGATAGACTCTAACACCCTGAGCCTAAAACCAAACCCCTAAACCCTAAACAAAAATAATCTACCTCGGAACTTCAAAGAGGCCGTTCTCCCAAACCGCGAGGACCCAGAAAACGATCAAGATATCAAATCGAAGCTCTTGCCAAGACGAATCAGCCAGTGCAAACCGTTTGTCGATCTGACCACCGACGTGCCCTCACACACCAATACAGTGCGCGCTTATTTGCTTTCGAACCTTAATCCGAACCCGACGAACCCTAATCTGTTCTTGCAAGCGTTCCAGCTCGTGTTCATCCGATCAGCCCCAGCCCTAAGGTGTTCCTGATACTAGACAATCTCAGCCTCAGCTCCATCCGTTCTCAGCTTACATCCCGGACAGCTACAGCTCGCGTTCCCGATCAGACGTGTTCCGTTCCAGCTCGCGCCTCAGCACGCGTCCGTTCTAGCTCGTTCCAGCTCGCGTTCCAGCTTGTTCCAGCTCACGTCCCGTCCAGCTCAAGGTTCTCTTGGTGGTCCGGTTCTACAATCTTCAAAACCCTAAAGGTAATTCGAAATCTGAAAACATGAATCGAATCTGGTTGTTTTGTAAAGATTGAAACCCTAATATATAATCTCTAAAAGGATGAAAGCCATAGGATGAAAGCCATAGGATAATAGATCGATACCCTATGAGTAAATCGAAGGTCTATAAGTTCGATCCAAACCTTAAAATCGAGATTTGATCCATTGATCAATTAAAATCAGAACCTTGAAATAACCTTAAAGGTTTTGAATCTCAAATCAAATCTCTTTGATCAAAGATCAAAGTTTCGAAATCCCTAAAATCCTAAATTGGAAAATCGGTTTTAATTTTGATTTGAAACTTAATTGTTTGTTTGATCACCTAGAAATATTGATTACTGAATCTTGAATCTGAAGTAATTGGCATGTTTAAATCAAAACCCTAATGATCTAGTTTAGATTGTTTAAAAATTAAAATCTGAAACTATATGATTAGGTTAAACTGTTCTAGACATAATCATACTTGTGGCCGTGTGGCCTTGTTGCATTCATACCTAAACCTAATCACATTGATTGATTGCAATTGCACTTAGAATCTCATGTTAGGATGGTATTGAAATTGAAATTGAAATCAAGTATGATTGTTCTTTGCTTGGCCGATTAGCTTGCTTGTGTTGAGTACATTGCTTGATAGAATGCATATATGCTAGGATTGAAATTACACAACAAACTATATGCATTGATCCTGAATTGAATCATTAGCCGTGCGGCTTGTTTTCCTGTTTTGGCTGTGTGGCTTCCTCATGGACGTGTGGCTTCTTCTTGCCCGTGAGGCATAAACCTTAGCCATAAGGCTTGCTTGCTTGATTTATTCTATTGATTGTGAGTTAAGTCAGCTAGATTGATTGCATATTAAATCTGAAACCCTAAATCTCGAATTTGAATCCCTAAGGGCTTTGAAACCCTAAATCGCATGATATTGATCCAAATTGAGTTTAGGTTTGATTCTTGTTATTTTGACTGATCTAATTGATGTCTTGAAAGCTAAGGTGCTAGATTATTTTGATTCTCATAAAATCTGAAACCCTAGCCACATTTTGTATTGCTAAGATGATAAAACCCTAATTGGATCAACATAGATTGTTTGCATCATAGCTTGGCCGTGTGGCCTTTATTGCACCTTACTATCATAGCCGTGTGGCTTCCATACATCATATCACCTTGATCACATATAGAATCCGAAAGCTAAGATCGTATGCATCATATATCTATCTAGCCGTGTGGCCTCTTTGCTTGCATCATGACTGTATGACCGTGTGGCCTTGATTGTATTGCATTAAACCCTCATAGCCGTGTGGCTTACTTACTGATGCATTGATCATTACATGATTGCTTGCTTGGCCGCATCATACATCACCTAGGCTGTGTGGCCTCATTGCACATCACCCCTATAGCCGTGTGGCTTGTTTATTAGGAATGCATTAACTCGATTGTTTACTTGGTCACACGATTTATTTTCTTATAAAGATTGAGTGATATATGATTACAGATGTCGAAAATCTGTAATCTAGATTATGCTGCCCTAAATCTCTTTGGAGATAATTATTTACAATGGGCATTAGACACAGAGATTGTCCTGAAATCAAAGGGCCT
>NC_027749.1:11182846-11183619 GCF_000695525.1 Brassica oleracea var. oleracea | reverse complement strand
TAGAAAGCAACCACGTCCATCATGATAAACCATCCGGCTGTAACCGTGATGGATGGAAAGGACGTGGGCATAGCCAAACCACCTTATACGACCATGGACATAGGAATCACTATAACCGTGGTTGTGGATCCAGTTTTGGCCATGGTTAAAGGAGAGGAGGCTGTGGCATTTCTAAGCCACCACACTCGACCAAGTCAATGTGCCATAAGATATGTAATGGGGAATCATTAGGCTAAAACATCTGATTGTCTAAAAAGAATAATGTTGATTTCGACTTCTGTGTTTGCTTTGCTTTATGTTTGTGATTTTCTTGAATTAAGAACTTATATTATAAGCCATCTGATTGTCTAAAAAGAATGATGTTGATTTCGACTTCTGTGTTTGCTTTGCTTTATGTTTGTGATTTTCTTGAATTAAGAACTTATATTATAAGATGAATGAATGATTTTAGATATGACTAAGAAAACGCCAATATATAAGGCAATGTTGCGGGTATAGTCAGTCAGATAAGGGCATGCGACCAATATAGAATTGCCTAAAGGGCTACAGCTAGACTTAGTACATTGGCGCCTAAAAAGAGCACGCAGGCTTGAAAGACCTAATGCTCTATATCCACCCATAGAAGCCCATTGAGTTTATAATATATATGATACAAGAATGGTTTCCATATAGAAACAATGGGCAAAGGAAACAAAAAGTGGTCAAAATTATACATGCATTCTCTACTGATCTAGACTATGCAAAGATCAGTATGATAAGAGGCAAGAGCCATG
>NC_027749.1:11177937-11182733 GCF_000695525.1 Brassica oleracea var. oleracea | reverse complement strand
ATCACATTGTGTAACATGTACACAAGGGAAACTCATTAGGCTATAATGTCCCAAGCATCTTCAGATTATAGTATGATCATGAGGGGGAGTGAGGACAAACCCGTGGTCCATGACCATATTATAAACACGGATATAACAGCTTGATAACAGCTTGGCCGTACAGGCTATTACCTATAAGGTTCAGACTCTAAAGTCTATAAGCTTGGGGACATCACGAGTTACATGTATATAAGGTTAATATGCATCAGGCCATATAAGTGAGAATAGATATTTCCATCTCAGATTGAATACGGGTCATGAGCCAGACATATACCATCTTAAGAGACTATTGAATAAACCACCACAGACATATGTGCCGTCTAAGATGGAACCTCAGAAGAGGATTGGGAATATATGTTGGATAAAAGTATGTCTTTCTCCCACGAGTTTTAAGAGTCCTTGAACCAAATATGGGTGATCAGATTGAGGCCAGGTGCACGGATTGCATGACTAATGAATCCGACTATCCAACATTAGAAGGAGAAAGTTATAAGCTGGTAAAGATTAAAAGAATGATAAGAGAAATATAATGGTATCAACCATCATTGTCTTAGCAAGATCCTCGGACTAAAAGTATGATTTAAGACGTCCAAAGAAAGATTATACAAAGCTAGCTAATCTAGATGCCAGACACTGACCCGAAAAGAAAAGAAAAGAATGACTAAGTCATAACCAGCTTAGCACCAAACGAAATATGATGGATGTTCTAGAGACACAGTTAAGTTGCTACAGAGTCTATACAAGATAGACCAAAGTGTTCCATAAGATAAGGAACCTCGGAAAGAAAATGTACATAGAATACAGATCCGAGGTCAAAATAGAAACCATACCAGACATTGAGAAAAGGCTGCGCAGCTAAACATACCAAACCATGTAGCTTGGGACGCCAAGCTACTAGGTAACAAAGGTCCTGGATAATGAAATCTCAAATCGATTAGATCATGTCTGGAACACAATGGAACCACACATATACATAAGTGTCAACACATGAGAATTATATTTGTATAAGGATACATAAAGTAGTAGCACTTGAGTTTAAAGATATAAACGAGGATCATGAACCCACGAAAGAGTACTCATAAAGATTAAAGATTAGATTGAAAGATAAACGTGGGGTTCAAGGTATCTAAAGAAGAGATAGGTGTATTGGCCATACACATATACAGAAACACCATATGATAAACCAGTGAAATAGATGGGTCTTGTGAGGGAAAAGAAACCGTGAAAGATGGTACATGATCACGAGGTGTAAAGGTGTTCATGTTTTCTTACTAACAACATTCGATCATAGCTTGTTACACAAGGATACTCACAGAGACCAAAGGAACAAATTATAAGGAGATAAACTCCTATGTGGTGGATGCTGCTACAGATTTTCGAAATTGACAAAAGGTCTGGTCATAAGAAAGAAATTAGATTGACATACACTGATGTAGTAAGCAACATATGGATCACTGGATAAAAAACAATATTGTTCCTAAGCTGTTCATGGACTGAAGATAGAACTACAAAGACTAATGAATGTAGCATTGCCAAAGGCAAGAAGAGTCGATGGTCATGTATGAGGTCCATGAGTGTATTTGGCTGCAGAGCCATACTTCAATGAGATCGTAAAAACTCATTACAGCAATAATTATTGATCACATCTTAATCTTAGACACTCATGAGGCAAGTTATAAACATGTATAGGCGAGATCTATGACTCAACATGAATCGATCAGATTATAGTGTGGTTGATATACATCCGTATAGAAAAGATGCACCAGAACATAGAGTTATGACTTGAGATTACAAGTTCATGGCACCATGCTCAGCATGTATATTGTCTGTAAGTCTGACCGACCAAATTAAGAGTAGTCGACAGCAAAGATTCACTTATTGACCATGCACACACGATGTCATAAGACATGAGAAAAGACCGAAAAGGTCAAAGTAATCCAGTTACGGTTCAGTAATAAACTTGGCCGATTTGTTTACTTCCTACCTTCACGTTCGGGAAGCTCACGCATCAGATGCGTAAGCTGAAGAACTTCCACTGAGGTTCACATCAGGGGGAGTAGTACGTGTTGTACTCTTTTTCCTTCATCATGGTTTTGTCCCACTGGGTTTTCCTGATAAGGTTTTAATGAGGCAACATTAAGCATATTACAATCCCTGAATGGTTATGGCATCCAAGGGGGAGTGTTATAAATCAATTGGTGGATGTCCATAACCGGACGGTCCATAACCGGCCCAAACCCTAGAGAGAGAAACGGTCCAAACCCTAGAGAGAAAGGTGGCGGCCGCGGCATGGAGAGAGAGAAAGTCGGCTAGAGACTTTCCATTCTTCTAGTTTTCCTATTTTATCTATGTTTATGATTTGTAATATTTTCATTTATGTATTTATATTTATCTCTCATGTAACCCTTATATAAAGGGATCTCTTATTCATTAATAAAACACAGAAATATTCAGACCTAAAACCTTAGTTTTACAACAATAAGAAAATATTATGTACTTTTATCACAACTTTATTTCAATTTTTAATTATTTTCTATATTATTACATCATATTTGCATCAGAAACTGTTGGCACGGCACTGATAGAATATGTGAAACTAAAACCGAGTTTTGCATATAATACATCACATGTTAAAAATTGACTATATCTTCTGTGTACTTTAAAACAAGGAGGATTTGAGCGTTACACTTGGAATACTTGTTGCAACTTGGGCTACATGGAGAAGGATGACGTTAAAGGCTTTTGAAACAAAATTGTTCTGTAGCAGTGGAGAAAAAGGTTTTGATTTTGAGTAACCTAATATATATATGGTTAACCATAGCAGGTTCTTGCGACTCAAAGCTTGTAAGAAAACAGAACAAAACATCATCATCAACTTATGATTCTTTGTCTTAAGATTAAAAATATCTCCAAAGAGAATACATCTAACATCTCACAGAGAACATAACAAGACAGTTGCAAAACTAGTTGCCGATATCTTGAGGTGGAATATGATAAGGGGAATAAAGTGGACCTTTTGCACTAGCCATGTCGAAGGTGGTGCCAGCCACATCCACACATCCGTTTTCATCATAATCATAGAGGTAAACGTTGTTAGTATACATGCCAGGAAAAGAAGTAGAAGGGACACAAAAAGGTTCAGACATTGAGATGAACATGACGAGATCTCCCATGTCTCGAGTGTGAACTGCGTTTCCTTCATCATCTAGCTTGTACACCATTAAAAATTATGTTTTCATTATGGCAACACCTTCATCGTTCTCGGCTAGCTGCTTGTACTGCTTAACCAAGAATGTCTCACCAGTGGGTCGTGACTCCACCAAGTGCTCGCTCTTGCTGCACGAATCCATAAGATTATGTTCAGCGTTGGTCAGCTTACGAATGTTAGTAAACCGCACGCTCTGAAGCTCAGGGCCATCGCTGGGATTGCAGGGGTCCCATGACCCGATGAGGTGGCCTCCATATCCGGGCATACGAAACATGTTGTGTTTCTTGGAAAACATGACACGGGAGGAGTAGAAGCAAGGGTTCTCGATCTTGATGTTGGTCCACTCTGGTTTACTACTCTTACCGGCTGGTTTGCAAAAGCTGAGCTGAGGTCCCAAGAACTTGACAGCCACGACACAGTCTTCATCGTCCTCTGGAGAAGATGAGGACATTGACACGTTGGTGATGATTTTGGTTTGACAATGTGGCAGAGTCACAAGAGGAGGCAGAGGGATGCGTTTAGGATCTGTATACGATGCATACGGGTTTAGATCATCTTGGAGACACAGGGTTCCATCTTCCTTCAAACTAGCTACCCACCCATGAGAAGCCCCGATCGTTAGCGTTTTTCCATGATTAATACTGTTACACACCAACTCCAGACGTACCATTTTGTCCAGTTCAGTCCAGGCATGTGTATCTGCATAGGCAACTATGAGTCCTCCGAGATCGTCTCCACAAGGTCTAGCGCCGATGACGGAACAAGGAGGGGTTTGCCGCAGGGAAGTAGTTGAGAAGCCGTTAGAGATAAGAAGAGAAACAGAGGATGATCTTGTGACACCCGTCACCTCCTATATGGAGGACAGCGTGTCACCCCCGACGCGTCATCATACAACAATGTGACACCCGTCTCCCTGACACTAAGGACGACGGGCCACCAACAATATCCCGTAATATAAAAGCCCATAAACCCGACAACTCTCACCCATGCCCAAATAAAATCCGAAAGAAAAGTCCAATAGCACCAAGTCCGTCCAAATATCACATACTTGTTTGTCTCACCTGAAAGGGGGAAGAGTGAGGGGTGAGCGACAGGGGAATCGCTCAGTGAGGTATGGGATGCCACCCCGAAGTCCATGGACCCGGACATAGCACTCCGAATAAATATAATTTAATTATAATGCATGTCAAACACAGTACCTAAAGTACTCAAGCAACAAACAATGGTCCTAGCGAGGTGCACACTCGCCGCCCACTAACAGGCCAAAACACTACCGAAAAGGTGCTCGGTTCATACACACACCGAAAAAGTGCTCGGTAACACACGCCCGTAGACGATTTATCGACACTTCCAGTCTACGGCTCAACCGGTCGACTAAAGTTGGCCGTGACCTCCATACAATCCGGCATACAGCAGTCCGACTCTGTATCCGTCTCCAAACAAAAACAATCCTAGCTAAGAATTTACATTAAGTGAAACAATCAATGTTGAATCCTCTAACCCCCTAGTGCCGGTTTATGCAAAGAACCTAAAACTAAACAAGCAATGA
>NC_027749.1:11171537-11177416 GCF_000695525.1 Brassica oleracea var. oleracea | reverse complement strand
TGACTCACTGAGTTGACTCGGCCGAGTTGACCGAGTCGCCGGCGAGTCACCGGTGTCGGTCACCGGCGGCGACTGCGGTATTCCGGCGGCGGGGGACGGTGGTCCGGCGGTGGCGACGTTTCCCGGCGGCGGCGCGTGAGGTACACGCGCGCGCAGAGACGAACTTCCGGAGGCGCGTGAGGGCTCATCCGGACTCTGATTGCAGCGAGGTCGGCGGCTCCGGCTTCTTCTCGACGAGAGGAACACGATGGTGGTCTTGGATTCACGAGATTCATCACGGTTAGAAAGTTATTGTCGAATTACTAAACGGACGAAACTAAGCTTAACTGCATGGCGGTTTCCGGCGATTCTAAGCTGCAGCGGACGGTGGTGACGAGCTCAACGTGGTCTCGAGGCGCGGTGGCTCCGGTGGCAACTCAGGTAAGCTTTCTCCCTTCCTCTTCTCTCTCTCTCTCTTTCTCTCTCTCTCTCTCTCTCTCTCTCTTTTAAAAAAAACAAGTTGGCCTTTGGAGATACCTTGGGGTTGGGGTCATTACAGATCTTCTCACCAACGCAGGTTTCACAAGGCGGAGCCTCTAGAGACGGCTAAGAAACAAAGACATGAATGTTCTTAGGAAAAAAAAAAACCGAGACAGCTCTAAGAGAATTGATAATATTCCATCTTCTCCTCCTAAAACCTTTCCATTAGTACAGAGGATAGCCTTGCCCACCACGGCAAGTTTTTGGTCGGATATTTACTATTTATTGCTTTTTCCTTTATGATATTAATGAATCAATACAATTAAAGTAAGACTTTTTTTTTCAAACATCTCTTTTTACGCCAATCTTTTGAGTGCCAAAATGTTTCGTTTCGTGTGGTGCATATTTTTCCGATTGTATTAGATTTCAGTATCAAGAATATTATAGGTCATTTATTATATATTTTGTTACCTTTTCCGTATTTAGCAACATTTTTGTTGAAGGAAATCATATAAGAATATTTAAAGTCATCTATTATATAATGAAGGAAATAATATATGACAGACAATATGGATTTCAAAAGAACATGAAAAAAAGTTAATGATTAATTTATCAAATTCAATTTAAAATTAAGTTAGTATAAATCTATTTATATGTTTTAGTTGTGATGTGGGGAAAGGAAAATAAAACAAGACAAAGAAAAGAATTAAAAAGCATTTTTGTTTATAGTTAAAGTTCTTAGAGTCACGGGCACGGCATAGATGTTTTTAACAAAAGTTAGAAACAAAGAGTAAATAAACAAAAAACTTAATTTTGTCTACAGAAAATTTAATAGTGTAAAGTAGACTAAAGTTTAACAATTAGCGTAAAACATATACTGTACTGCATACCCCCTTTTTTTATCACCTCTTAAAAAATATATACATAGGCGACTATTACAGATATATGAAGAGTAGGTTGCATTCAATCTTTTTTTTTTGTCGTATGGATTATTATTTAACTTAACGGAAGTGCACAAAGCCAAGTACACAAACCGGCAAAGGAACAAACCTTTCCGGAAGCAACAGCCAGCACGATTAACAATATCGTCCGGAGACTAGAAAGACAACTAAAAAGAACACAACCTAAAAGCAACAAGGTCACTAAGAATTCTGGAGCTAACAAAACATTATCAAGAAAGTGAAGCAATTCGATAAGGACGTCGGGATGAGCGAGAAGGCGATGAGGGTCAAAATTATTGGGGTGATAGCAAGGCTTCAAGACAAGTTCAGATAAGAACCACAAGCAACCGCCACTCACGAACAAGCTTCAACTAAGAGAAGCAACGAGAAAACGGATGCAGTAGACGAAGAAACTGATTACAGTCAAACTACTCCATGACCAAACACGATTGAGCTAAAGCTCCAAAGTCCCTTACCAAGAAATCCAGAAGAACCCGTCGGTTTAAAACCAAGGAACGGCACAACGTCAGCAAACCGAAGCTTCACAATGGATAATTCACCAACAAACGCAAAGGTCGAGCACCAAGACCTTACCGAAGATAATTCGGGAAGAAACAAGAGGCTGTCGAGAACAGAGGATAGAGCCTTAGAATCCAGCTGGGAGACCCAAACCGAAGATACAAAGAAACCAACACTGCCTCACGACCAACCGATACGAACCTAGAGAAGCAATCCAAGCCAGGCGAGATAGAGATACATAAACCCAACACTCTCCAGTGAATCCAAGACCATCAAAGCCTCGTGACCATGAAGCAACAACAAGGAACTAATAACAACACAACTACAGACATGAAAAACCAACCTCGACCTTCAATAGAGACAACCAGAAGAAGAATCCCAGAGAACGCTTGACCGTCTAGCTACAGCGGTGCCAGAATCTGCCAGACTGATTCGGACCACCACACCAAGGCCAAAGAGACCAACACCCATCGATTCTCCCATCCAGACAAGGGCGACCAGAGACCAACATCAGAGACGTCAGAATCTTGCCTTGAGCCCAGATCTGATGCCACTACAAGAAAAAATGTCGAGAAGCCGAAGAGAAAACCATAAAAGCCTACACGGAACTGAGACGGAACCACCGACCGCCGGAGCTACTGAATCTGCGCTGGTGACTTTTTTTCCCTAGTGATATTTTAACCGGATGGGTTGCATTCAATCTAGGAGGATAAATTCGTGCGATAAAAAGTCCAGTGTACGAATGTGCACAATCCCAAAGAATGATCTTTCTTTCATTCAATCAGTGATATGCATATCAATATTCACGGGACCCATAACTCACATGAGATATAAAATATATACATTTCTATCAGTAATTTAATTTTTGAATTAGAATTGATCACATCACCGTTCAGTAATTTAATTTTAGCCACCATCAGAAACCAAAACTTTTAAAAAAACTTTTTTTTTTTCATTTTTACAATAGTCTAAATACGAGTCAACAACGGTTACGGTCGACAACATATCAATCAAAATGGACATCAGTATAAAATAGTTAAGAGCATGATTAACCTGGATTCTTAATTTGAGGTTATTAACTCATGATTTTGTTGTAAACTTAAAGATTTAGAACTGTAAGTTTATGTATATTATTAATGAATAAGTGTTCCCTTTATATAGGGGTTACAAGAGAGATAAATAGAAATACAATAATATGAAAGATTACAAATCATAAACATAAACGAATTAGGAAATAGACAAGTTGTAGCCGCCGCTCTCTCCTCTCCAAGTCTCGCGGCCGCCTCTCTCTCTCTAGGGTTGGGCCGTCTCTCTCTCTAAGTGTATGGGCCGGTTATGGACATCCCCCAATTGATTTATAACACTCACTCTTGGATGCCATAACCATACAGGGATTGTAATACGCTTAATGTTGCATCACTAAAACTTTATCAGAAAAACCCAGTGGGACAAAACCATG
Source organism: Brassica oleracea var. oleracea (assembly GCF_000695525.1). Classification (NCBI taxonomy): domain Eukaryota; kingdom Viridiplantae; phylum Streptophyta; class Magnoliopsida; order Brassicales; family Brassicaceae; genus Brassica; species Brassica oleracea. The sequence goes on along the minus strand of NC_027749.1, from coordinate 11,174,038 downwards.
ATGAAGGAAAAAGAGTACAACACGTACTACTCCCCCTGATGTGAACCTCAGTGGAGGCCTTTCAGCCTACGCATCCCAATCTGATGCGTGAGCTTCCTAAACGTGCAGGTAGGAAGTGCCTTGGTGAATAGGTCAGTTGAATTGTCACTGGATCGTACTTGGACGACCTGGACCTCACCGGCTTTCTGAAGCTCGTGAGTAAAGAAGAACTTAGGCAATATGTGTTTCGTCCTATCACTTTTTATGTAACCGTCCTTGAGCTGAGCAATGCACGCAGCATTGTCCTCATACATCACGGTTGGCTTTTTGCACTCGGCCATCCCGCAATCAGCTCGGACGTGTTGGGTCATCGACCTCAACCAAACACACTCGCGGCTGGCTTCATGTATTGCCAAGATTTCCGAGTGATTAGATGATGGCCGCGATGGTTTGTTTCATGGAACACTCTGATATGGCCGTACCTCCATGTGTAAAGACATATCATGTCTGTGATCGAGCTTGATGTGGATCTGATAAATAACCAGCATCAGTAAAGCCAACTAAACCATCTTTGTTATGGTTAGTATAATATAGACCCAAGTCTTTCAATCCTTGCAGGTAACGAAGAACATGTTTGATCCCTTTCCAATGCCTCTGGGTCGGACAGGAGCTAAACCTAGATAGTAGGTTCACGTCAAAGCTTATATCAGGCCGTGTGTGAGTTGCCAAGTACATTAAAGCTCCTATGGCACTGAGATATGGCATTTCAGGACCTAGGTCATCTTCATCTTCCATCTTGGGACGGAATGGGTCAGTGTCCAGGCCGAGAGACCTCACGACCATGGGATTGGTCAAAGAATGGCAATCGGCCATATTGAATCTCTTGGGTACCTTTTCAGTGTATGACATATGATGCACAAGGATCCCATCATTTATGTACTCAAGTTGTAATCCCAAACAGAATTTTGTTTTCCCGAGATCTTTCATCTCGAATTCTTTCTTAAGGTATTAAACCGTTTGGGAAATTTTATCCATAGGTTCGTAGGATATTCAGATCATATATTTCGATGATTATCAATATTGTTCTCGAGAACTTGCTGTACATTCAGCTCAATACCTCTAGTACTTTCATTATCTAGTGGACCATATAAATATACAGTCACTACATCAGTTTGCTGCGGTTCTAATTTTCTCTCTTATATAGCCAGACTTATGAGAAATCTTAAAAGTAGTTGCATCCACCACATGGAAGTATATCTCCTCATATCCTATTACTGGTCTTTGTGAGAATCCTTGTGCAACATCAGCTTTATATCTCACGATTTCTATTCCTCACAAGACCCATTTATATCCATTGGTTTTAATATCATATGGCGTTTTAATCATATGGCCAAAAATGTCTTTCTTCTTTAAACTATTTAACCCCACGTTTCCATTCAATATGTTCTACAAGTGCGCACTCTTATATTGACATGGGTTCATGATCCTCGCTTATATTCATAAATTCAAGTGTTACCTTGTATCATCTTATGTCGACATTCCTTATTGTGTTCCATTATGTCCCAGACATGATATAATCGATTGAGATTCATTATTATCAGGACCTTTAATACTTTGCAGCTTGGCGTCCCAAGCTACATTGTTTGGTACCTGTACCTTAGAGCCGGCCGGCCTTATCTCTATGTCTAGGATGGTTTCCTTGACCTCAGATTTGTTTTATCATTCTATGCACCTTTCTCTTTTGTTTCCGAGGATTCTTATCTTTGAAACTTATTGGTCTATCTTGTATAGACTCTGTAGCAACTTGATTGTGTTTCTCTTGGACATCAATTTAGTTGGTGCTTTACAAGCTCGTTTATATATGACTTAGTCATTCTTTTTCGGGTCAGCAAATGTGTCTGGCATTTGATTAGCTAGCTTCGTAAATGTATAATCTTTGGACGTCTATTACACATTCTTTAGTCCGAGGATCTTGCCAAGACAACGATGGTCGATGCCATTTTGTTTCTCTTACCAGCTTATTATTTTCTTCCCCTAATGTTGGATAGTCGGATCCATTAAACTTTGGAATCCGTGTTCTGGCCACTAAATAGATCACCCATATTTGGCTCAAGGTACTTCATTATTTGTGGGAGATTCATATCCAACATATATCCCCATCCTCATCCTCTTCTAATAATTCATCTTAGACGGCACATATATTTGTGGTGGCTTATCCAAATATCTCAAGATGTTATATGTCTGGCTCATGACCCGTAACAAATTTGAGATGGGAATATCTATGCTTACTTAATGGTCTGATGCTTATTTGTTAAGATGCATGTAAATTCGTGTGTCCCCAAGCCTTAGACTGAGAGTTTGGACCTATAGGTAATGGCCAATACAGATTTATAAAAGGATTCAGCCAAGCTATATATAGTATGGACATGTGCGGATTTGTCCTCACTGCCCCCTCATGGACATACTATAATCTTTAAGTGCTTTGGGACATCATGGCCTAATGAGTTTCCCTTGTGTTCATG
>NC_027749.1:11171248-11171453 GCF_000695525.1 Brassica oleracea var. oleracea | reverse complement strand
TGCCTATTGCCTCTATCATACTGATTTTGGCATAGTCTAGATCAATAGAGAATGCAAGTATAGTTTTTTTTTTTCTAGACAATCTGAAGTTTCATAATCCATAAGATCGTCCTCATATGATTGAAGTCATTTTCATCATCTTGGTAAGTCATATGGGCTTCAGGATTCTTCCCTTTCAGACTCTCTTGATAGAGGTCAACAAGAT
>NC_027749.1:11169032-11171004 GCF_000695525.1 Brassica oleracea var. oleracea | reverse complement strand
TTCTGTAGCGTGTGCATCAGGTAGTGGAGCTTATCCAAGTGATCTCATCTGACTGTTTCTCATTAGTAATTCATTGTTCTTCTCAGCGAGCAAGAGACAAGAAATAAGATTAGCATAGTTTTTGAAACCTTTCTCTCGGTACTGTTGTTGTAACAACACATTGCTGGCATGGAAAGTGGAAAAGGTTTTCTCCAGCATATCCTGTTCCGTAATACTTTCACCACACAGTTTCATTTTAGAAACAATTTTAAACAGTGCAGAGTTATATTCGTCCACCAACTTATAGTCTTGGATCCTCATATTCGTCCAATCAAACCGAGCTTTTGGTAAGATCACCGTTCTCTGGTGATCATATCTCGATTTCAATTCAGTCCAAAGGTGTAGTGGATTCTCAATGGTTAGATATTGATCCTTGAGACTCTCAGCTAGATGATGACGAATGATCAAGATGGCTCTGTAACGATCCCTTTCATAGGCATTATTGTTCTCGGTGATACATTCACCGAGACCCTTGGATTTCAAGATGATCTTAGCATCGAGCGCCCACTGAAGGTAATTGTCTCCAGATAGATTTAGGGCAGCGAAATCAAGGTTGTTGATTTTCGACATCTGAAGTTAGAGATTGATATTTTTAGATCTTTTAGGAATAGTTTTTAATGTTTAAACGAATAGGGTTTTATGTTCAAACAATCAAAGAAGCCTTCACAGCCAAGATCTATGCCTCACGGCCATTGAGCAAGCCGCACGGCCATGGATGCAAACTAGTTCGTATTTATGCATTTAGTTTGTCGTGTAATAGCAATCCTAACATGGCTTGTTTCTATCAGTTCATGATGCAATCAAAACAAGCAAACCTATCGGCCAAGCAAAGATCAAGCCATGCGGCTATTTGATTCAATTCAACACCATTCCTAGAATAAGTTCTAAGTGTAATTGCAATCAATCAATGTGATTAAGTTATGGTATGAATGCAACAAGGCCACACGGCCACGAGTATGATCAAGTCTAGAATAGTTTAACCTAATATGTAGTTTCAGATTTCGATTTTAAAATAATCTAAACTAGGTCATTAGGGTTTTAGTTTAAACAAGCCAAACAATCAGATTCGAGTTTGAACAATCCTAACAATAGTTCTAGGTGATCAAATCAACCAATCAATGTTCAATTTCAAACAATCAAAATCGATTTTCAGAATTAGGGTTTTAGTGTTTCGATTTTATTAACAAGCAATTTCAATTTCAGGATGATCAAATTCAATCTCAATCAATCAATCAATCAGTTTTAATTAATCAATAGCTTTCGAATTAAGGTTTAGGGATTTTGAAAATTTGATCTTACATCAAAGAGATTTGATTTGAGATTCAAACCTTTAAGGTACTGATTTTAATTGATCAATGGATCAATCTCGATTTTTAGGGTTTGGGGATCGAACTTATAGAGCTTCGATTTACTCGCTTAGAGATTGATCTATTATCCTATGGCTTTCATCTTAGAGATTATGTTTTAGGGTTTCATTCTATACAATCAACCAAATTCGATTCATTATGTTCTTAGAATTCGAAATACCTTTAGTTTAGCTGTTTGTAGAAACCGGACCACCAAGAATGAACCTCGAGCTTAGACACGATCGGGACGCGAGCTGGCTGGGACGCGAGCTGCTTCTATCGGATCGCGAGCGGCTCTGATACGAACGGGAGTTGTTGCTGTCGGATCGCGAGTTGTCCTTGATGTAGGATAGAGCTGAGTTCGTCTAGGATCAGAACGCCTTGGGGCTGGAGCTGATCAGGTGGACACGAGCTGGAACGGAGTCGCGAACGGATTAGGGTTCGTCGGTATTGTCGGGTTCGGATTAGGGTTCCAAAGCAAATCGGCGCGTACTGTATCTGTGAGTGAGGGCGCGTCGGTGGTCAGATCGACAAATGGTTTGCACTGACTGATTCGTCTCGGCCAGGGCTTCGATTTGATATCTTGA
>NC_027749.1:11155215-11168921 GCF_000695525.1 Brassica oleracea var. oleracea | reverse complement strand
AAATCGGCGCGCACTGTATCTGTGCGTGAGGGCGCGTCAGTGGTCAGATCGACAAGCGGTTTGCACTAACTGATTCATCTCGGCAAGGGCTTCGATTTGATATCTTGATCGTTTTCTGGGTCCTAATGGTTTGGGAGAACGGTCTCTTCGAAGTTCCGAGGCAGATTCTTTTTCATTTAGGGTTTTAGGGTTTTAGCGATTTGGTTTTAGGCTCAGGGTGTTAGAGGCTATCGTGCTGATAACGTGTTGTAAACTTAAGAATTTAGAACTGTAAGTTTCTGTATATTATTAATGAATAAGTGTTCTCTTTATATAGGGTTACAAGAGAGATAAATGAAAATACAATAATAGGAAAGATTACAAATCATAAACATAAACGAATTAGAAAATAGGCAAGTTGTAGCCACCTCTCTCTCCTCTCCAAGTCTCGCGTCCGCCTCTCTCTCTCTAGGGTTGGGCCGTCTCTCTCTCTAAGTGTAGGGGCCAGCTATGGACCGGGCCGGTTATGGACATCCACCAATTGATTTATAACAGATTTGACACTTTTTTTTTTTACACTTTTCGGCTAAGAACCGTTTCTTATATCTCTTATTTAAGAACCGGTTTTTAGCTTTTCTTATTTAAAAGCTAAGAAACGGTTTTTGACCGAAGCTAAGAACCTCATCGTAAAAACCCGGATTAATCATGGTCTAAAGGCTGATATAAAATAGTCTAAATGCGAGTCAATGGCTACGGTCAAGAACACATCAATTACTGAAATGTTCACTGCCATTACAATATGTAAGTTCATAAAATGTAATCTTTTTATATAATTTTAAATTACAATACTTAGTGACATTTTGAAACCAATCAGTTTTTATATACAAATATTGAAAGATGTAATCAATAACACGAAAACAACATCGCAATCATCACATAATCAAATCTTTCGAATTCAATTTTAGTAACGTCATTTCATTTAAAACATTAATTAAATAAGAAAAAGAAGCATTTCAGTTTTGTTCTTTAAGTTTTGAAGAAGACGTTGCTAATATTGCAAAAAAAATTTTGAAATTTTCATAAACCTTTTCTTAACACGAAGCTTAACATTGGTTGCCTTTTGTTAACGTTTGGTTGAAGTAGATCCCCTCAACCAAGTGGTCTTGGCCTAGTGGTAAAGGGCTCACAGCTGTGAGTACCGCCCTAAGTTCGATTCTCCTTGGTCATCCGGGGCGTCTTAAGTGGTAAGAAAACGCGGATCCTGCGGGCCTCATAGTGATTAGTCCTTGGGCCTAGAAATCCTTTGGGATTACACTACGGTTATCAAAAAAAAAAAAAAAAAAAAAAAAAAAAAAAAAAAGTAGATCCCCTCTGGTATCACTCTTTCTTTGGGTTCTTTTCTATGCAACCAAAGCAAAGCTCTCGAAACCTCGTTAAATATCATCTTTGGGGTATATATTATTTTCTTAATTTGTTTATACAATTGAAGACATATGATATGAATTTTCATCAGCAAAGCTTTTGTTCAAGATTTTGATATATGGTCAACGTTAGCTAAAATTTCTTATCAAAGAAAAAATAGTTGATGTCCTCCTCTACTTCTTCTTCATCTCTGATCCATTATTATTATTATTTTGTTCTTTTTGTACAAGAGCTCGAGGCATTAAGGACTACTTGATAACATTATTGAAAAAATGGAAGGAGAATCCTTTGGTTTGATCGTTGGGATCTCACTTGGTTTGGTGATCGGTGTGCTGTTAGCTATGGCAGCATTCTTATGCTTTAGGTACCATAGCCAGAAACCTCAGATTCTCAACAGTGTTTCAAGCAGAAGTGCTACGCTTCAAATCAGAGAGAATGGACCTGATGCTTGCAACATCATGTCGGATTCGACTCTTGGTCCAGACTCACCTATGAAATCATCAAGCAACGGGAGGTCTGTTTGGCTTGCTGGGTTTAGCAAGAGGAGCAATGTGATCTCTGCTTCTGGCATTTTGGAATATTCTTACAGGTTTGGCTAAGAGTTCCTTTACAAGTTTATTGTCTCTTAACCAATGAGGATTAGAAGGGAAATGCTGGGGATCTATATAACGTTTTAGAGTGTTTAATTACGGATATGATACTTGAATTCTTGGCATTATATCTCGTTTTTGCACATATGTTCTTTTGTGGGTGGTTGAGTCAGGGATTTGCAGAAAGCAACATGCAATTTCACGAATTTGATAGGCCAAGGAGCATTTGGACCTGTCTACAAAGCTCAAATGTCCACCGGTGAGACTGTTGCTGTCAAAGTTCTTGCCACTGATTCTAAACAGGGCCAAAAAGAGTTCCACACAGAGGTAAAACACACATATCTCTGAAAATGTTCTTGATGATTCTGTATGACACTCAAATCCAAAGAATAAGTTTGATTAACATGAATAATCAGTAGCCATTAGGAATGATTGAGCAAGCCCATACTTACACTTTATTAAATCTCTGTTAACCCAGAATTTGTTATTTATAAGACAGGCTGTTCCTAAACTCGCTCACTCAAATTTTTTTTGTGTTTCAGGTTATGTTATTGGGGAGGTTACATCACCGTAACCTAGTGAACTTGGTCGGCTATTGCGCAGAGAAAGGACAACACATGCTTATATATGTCTACATGAGTAAGGGAAGCTTAGCTTCTCGCTTGTACAGTAAGCAACAACTTTATTCATCATAATATATCAATCTGCTTGTCAGTAAATTAATGTAGAACTATTTGCTATAGAAATGTAGTCACACACCTATATTATCTAACATGGTTTGGAATTCACCAATTTGATGAACTTTCATACACATCTGGATTCACTAAAATGTTTTCTTGATACAGGCAATAAATATGAACCGCTGAGCTGGGATTTGAGAGTATATATTGCTTTAGATGTGGCACGCGGTCTAGAGTATCTTCATGATGGGGTAAGCTAAATTACTGAAAACCATCCACCATCTATTACGAAAACACAACTTTATAAAGCAATGTTGTATTCAAAAAATTTCTAGGCTGTTCCTTGTGTAATCCACAGAGATATCAAATCTTCCAACATTTTGTTGGATCAGTCAATGAGAGCTCGGGTATATATCTTCTCCATCCCACTTATACCTTATTACCTCAAATTTTCTAATGTTAATTGTCTTTAAAATTTAGGTTGCTGACTTTGGCCTGTCTAGAGAAGAAATGGTAAACAAACATGCAGCTAACATCAGAGGAACTTTTGGTTACCTTGATCCAGAGTATATCTCCACAAAAACATTCACCAAGAAAAGTGATGTTTATGGTTTTGGGGTTTTGCTTTTTGAGCTTATAGCTGCAAGAAACCCTCAACAAGGTCTTATGGAATATGTTGAACTGGTAAAAAAGACACCAACACGATCCTCAACTCCACATTTGTCTCTTTGAAGAATTACATTTTTTAAGACAACTTTTTTGTTTTAGGCGGCGATGAATGCAGAGGAAAAGGTTGGTTGGGAAGAAATTGTGGATTCGAGATTAGATGGGAGATTTGATTTGCAAGAAGTGAATGAAGTTGCGGTTTTTGCATATAAATGCGTCTCTCGTGCACCGAGAAAACGTCCCAACATGAGGGATGTTGTGCAGGTTTTGACACGTGTTGTCAAGGTGAGACATTCAAGAAAACGTCAGAAGAAGTCTTCCTTGCTTCCACCTACGGTGGAGTCAAGTGTTGAGCAGACTGGAGATAGATCGGGTCTGTCGGAAAATCATAGGAGAGATAATTTCATGGACAGTACACTTGAAGACTAGTGTCTAGTGATGCATTGTTGTTTGTTTAAACAAAAAGAAAAATTTATTTATAATTGTAATATATTACCTTTGTAATTGGCTTTTATATATTTTGGGAGGGTGGGTTTTAGGATGATTTATAGACGTATTGTTAGGAGGATGTTGATGGTAACTGAAAATAGTGGATGGAAAAATTATTTTGTGTTAATTTTTGGGGGTTTGTTGTAAAAGAAGTTTAGCATTTAGATAATGGAGACCATTGTAAGTAGGGCCTGGAACGGATCGGTTATCCGGGCAATTTTAAGATATCCGGATCCGGATCCTTATCCGGCGGATCCATAATTTTACTATCCTTATCCGGATCCGGGATTCGCGGATATCCGGGTGTCGGATATCCTTCTAAATATTATAATATCCGGCGGATATCCAGATCCGGATTTGGATCCTTAAAATAAATAAAAAATAATATTAATATATATAAAATATTAACAATAATTTAAAAATAAAAATATATATAATATTTTTAATTATTTCTATGTATAATATTATAAAATTTACATAAAATTCATATATACTATTATAAAAATGAAAATATATTAAATAAAATTAGTTTTTATATATAGATATTACTATTTTTGAAATATTTATTAATAAAATTTACGGATCCGGATATCCGGACTAAAAAATCAAGATATCCGGATCCGGATTCGGCTTTGACGGATCCAACATTTTACTATCCGGATCCGGATTCGGCCTCTCCGGATATCCGGATTTTCGGATCGGATCCGGTGGATCACAGATCGAATCCGGATCTCGGATAAAAATTCCAGGCCTAATTGTGAGTCGTAACTGGTGAACTAATATAGAATTAATGTAGTTAAATAAAATAGAATAATAGTAGTGGAATACCGAATACATCAAAAATGAAATAGATTTATTCTATTTATTCATGAACAAATTGCTATAAAATCGTTTTCTTTGCATTTTATTTATTTATTTTTATTGAATGAGTATTTCATTCCATTCATAATAAAAGGTAAAAAATATACAGAGTAAATGGTTTAAAAATGTAAAATTAATGGATCAACCGTTCCACATCATTTCATTCTAAAAATTATAATCTAGTTGCAATGAGCACAATTATTTGAAATGTTTGGTTATGGATACATTTTAATCCAATTTTTTTGGTTCTTCCAAATAAAACCCATATATGTAATATAAGGGGTGCACTATCATTAATAAAACATAAAAGGTAGAGAGGAATGATCGAACCCGGGTTAATAGGTGCACACAACCTCACTTTTCCATCAGTTCCTACAGATTTACTTTGTTTTCTTTTACGACATTTAATCTATATATAATTATTACGGGTGCACATGCCCCCATAGAGTGCAACCTGGCTTCGTCCCTGTGTAATATTGTCTTGGAGAAATAAAACACTTGAGGAACCAAAAATTCTGCAACTTATAAATATTTGAACGAGGAGTAAAAAACCAAAAACAAAAACAAAATCTTAGAAATACCGAACCTAACTATGTACGACAGGCTTGGAAATGTGTTAAGCACCCTAGATTGGAAGTCTACTAAAAATTTAATTTATCCTGGTCAAGTGACAAGGATATCTAATTTTCATTGCAAATAACTGGATCTATATGGTACCGTTGGACAGACTCCAATGGATTAGTCGGTTAGGGTTCGGTCCGCCAAATTATCAAAAAAAAAAAAAAAAAATTAAAATACAGAACTACTATATATGTTTGGGGGTATTACACGAAAGCCCAAACATTAGCCTAAACCCAGAAAGAAAACCCACCCGCGAAGTTAATCATGGTACTAAAACGGTGTCGTTTACAAGTAAAGAGATAATCGTTATCCTCGTCTTATCGCCTTGAGACGAACAGAGATATGAAGTGTTAGCAAGCGGGAGTTACTTGCAGAGTCTGAAATAAAATGGCGACCATGATGACTTCTCTTCAGAGCTCGTTTACATCTCTTTCGATATCCTCCAACTCCTCCTTCCTCGGCCAGCGTCTCCTTTCCCCGATTTCCCTCTCCGCCGCTTCTCCGGTAACTCCAGTTTTCGAAATTCTCGTTCTAATCAAAGACATTGCCACGTTTAGCTCGAGCATGTAGCCCTGTAACGGGTTTGATATCTTTCATTGGACCTGTGGATTAGGTTCATTTTTTTCTTCTCTAAAACAAGTAAAAATTGAAACTTTGTTATGTGTTTCTGCGCTATAAATGGAGTGGAGAATGTGAATTGTCTCTTGTCTTTTTTTTGTGTTAGTACTGAACTGAGATGAAGTTATGAGCTTTTGATATTTTCTCAGTAGAATTCTGTTTATCTCTCTACTTGGCTTCGCGATGCATCTTAGCTTGTAAGTTCTAACTATTGATTGATTGGTTGGTGAACCTTTTCGAATCTAATGAATGCTAGTGATATTTAGCACCTGGTTATGTACATTTGGTTGCTCGAACGAACTTATATTGATTGAGTCAGAAGAATGGTTTAGCGTTTTTAATGCTTTCACGTCCTGCAGTTGGAGGGGGTTCCTTAATTACTCTGCTTTTCTTTTGGAACTCATTGCAGGTCAAGCCCACCGGAAACCCATGTCTTGTTTTTGCTAAGGTTAGTAACCCAGATCCGTTTCCTCGTAATACTTTTTGGTCCATTCTGCATTTGCCGGTTAATATAGTAGCTTTGTATCATAACAAACGAGGTGTCAACTGTCAACCTTTCTGGATATGAAAGTTTTTATTTTTATGCATATGAGGAGAGTGTTGAGTTTCATCTCTTGACTCCTAAGGGCATTAACAGGATTAATGTTCGTTATGTTGTGTTTTTTTTTTTTCCTTTCTTCAGCTTAAGCGTTGGGAACGGAAGAAATGCAAACCAAACAGTCTTCCAATTCTGCACAAAATGCATGTCAAGTTTGGTGATACTGTCAAAGTTATATCTGGACGAGACAAGGGCAAAATTGGAGAAGTCACTAAGATCTTTACCCACAACAGCACCATTGTCATCAAAGATGTCAACCTCAAGACCAAACACATGAAGAGCCGTGAAGAGGGTGAGCCTGGCCAAATTCTCAAGGTCAGTCAGTCCATGAGACATACATGATGACTCTCTTAAAATAATTTGCAAAACAGAAACCACATCGTGTAGCTCCCTTCACTTTGCCTTTGGCAGTGATGATGATTGATGATTGAGGATTGTGCTAAAATGCATTATGTTTTCCAGATTGAAGCACCGATTCACAGCTCAAATGTGATGCTGTATTCGAAAGAAAAGGAGGTGGTTAGCCGGGTGGGTCACAAGGTCCTCGAGGATGGACAGAAGGTGAGGTATCTGATCAAAACTGGGGAACTTATAGACACCGTTGAGAAGTGGAAGCAACTTAAGGAGGCCAAGGATAAAGAAACATCCCAAGTTGCAGCTGCCTCAGCATCTTAGCATCTCTCCCTTATTTCTTCTTCATTGCACTTTTGATTTGTAGACTAATGGACCTATGTATTTGATGGATATATTGAATCCCTTTTAAGTTAAAAAGTGTAAAAATCGTACCAGATAAAACACTTTCTTCACTTACAAAGCTTAAAGCTACGAAATATGTTTCTAACAATCAACGTTTTACAGGGAACAAAGAATCTACAAACGGTTTCATATGGCTAAACCATGGTCTTCAAGCCTTAATCAGCTCGCTTTTAGCTTTTGTATATTTCACATACTTAGGGGATTACTAATGCGTTCTCGTCATTATATAAAAGATCCGAAAATGACGACATAGATTGTTGTCGAGTGGAGATAATTAAATTACAAGGTATGTATGTACAGAATACAATTTTCTGAGACGTCATGTGGTATGATCCCACCGTTACTTCGGCGGTTGATATAGATACACTGTCCATTTCAGGCCTCGTCATTTCTCATTCGTTCTCAAATATACATTTATTATGTGTCAGTTCAAAAAAGAAAAATGAACATACAGTGTATGTATACACATACGTAATCAAATATCGAAATAGCCACATTTTGAGATATCCATGATTCATTTTCACTAGACTATGCTCACTCTTAAACAAATTTTGCTTTGTCCACAAACAACTTTTAAGTACAAAATGTATATCACAAATATTTTTGCAGAGCCCTGAAATAATATATCTGAAAAATCAAATGTACATTTGTTTTCAAAATTCGAAATTTCAAGATTTGAAACTTTGATTATTATTGGGCTCGCATATTCCAATTTTTCTTTTCTCGGCGGATATATATTGATGAGAGGGTGGCTTTTGCAGATAGAACTAATAAAAGCTCCAAATAAATGTTTGCATGGGATAGGATTTTGTCGACACCTTTGACGTAAGCTTTGTCTCGCTGACATTATGAAAACTATCGAGTAATATAGTATGGACCATTTTATTCGTTTTAACAAAATGTCTAATTATCATTAATGTTAGTTTTGTTTTTATATGCCATGTTTTCTTATATAAATATCCATTTTGTATGTAATCTAGGACTATACGGGGATGGTTCCAAACAAATTTGAAGCTAAAAAATGCCAAATTGTGTTTTAGGTCGTCTGAGTACTATATATGATTATGTTCTATTTTCATATCTTATTTACTATTGAAATATATATATGATAAGAAATTAAAACAATATCAGAATACTTTAAACAACATAAATCCATATTGAACAATGAACATGATTCAACCAAACAAGCAAACATTCGTGTTCCAAATCTTTGAAAAGGTTTCTCGTCGACCAACGTTTTACTGAATGAAAAGTTGGCATTTATCGTAGCACTTTTACCAACAGGCCACCCGTGAAACTAAATTCTCACTCTTGACACACTTCACAATCTCTCTCTTGACCACTGGTTTTTACATCAGTATAATACGCTAAAATACAAATTTATCTAACATAATATGAACAAAAATACTTCTTTTTTGTCTCTCTAGGTAAGAATAATTAAGAACTCATACATAAACTAGCCAAAAAATTTTTAAAAAAAAAACTCAAATTCCAAATTCACCTTGAAAACAAATTCGGAACAAGATGATAGAAATTATAAACAAACAATAAGAACATTTTGATCTCTTTGCCAAAACAAAAATGCTAAATATTTTTTAAGACTTGCAGATAACCACAAAGCAAGGAAGCAAAGCTCTAGGATTAAGCAAATAAAGCTCCTCCACATTTGTATACAACCCAACTTTTCCAGCCAAAGAATCAAACCCACTCATCATCAACCCATTTATCTCCTCCACATTCTCCACCGGCCTATGAACTCTCCCGGCTATAACCCTACACACAATCAACACCTTCCTCACCGTCCTCTCCCCATCTCCCTCCTCCACCAAAATCGACTCAAACGCTCTCCCACTCGTCGAAGCCGTGAAAACCCCAACCCCGTTATTCTTCTCCCGCTTAGCCGAGAACCCGTTCCGTATGATCCGGCAGACGCAGCATTTCTCCGCCGTGCAGAGGCTCGTCGACCCGTTTATCCCCAAACCGCAAGCGACGGTGGTGCCGTGGAACCTGAGGAGCTCGTTGCCGTCGGCGAGACATCTCGGATGCTTCTTCTGGAGCTTGCTCGCTCTGATCTTCACCGTCTCTCTGTACTCCTCGAACCGAGCTAGTGTCTTCTGCATGTTGTGTACTTTTAGGACGCGGTCTATTCTCCCGCATTGGTTCTCTGACTTTAACCAGCTCGTTCTACAGATTATCTCCACTATCTTCCTCGACGAGTCGCCTTCTACGAGCTCCGTCACTGTAATATTATGATCAAAGTTTATAACATTTTTTTTTATTAAATCAAAGTTTAGAACTTTATAATCTAATTTTGCGAAAATCTTCATAAAGTTGAAAACTTTATACTATTATATATATTATAAATATGCGCCAAAATCTTCGTAAAGTTGAAAACTTTATATTATATTCATTAATTATATAATCCCAATGGTTAAAGTTTCGAGTTTACCGGCGTGTTTAGAGAGATGATGAGCTTCTGCAGCTTCGAGTTTGCTGAACTGTTCACCACATTTATGGCAAGAAACAGAGTATTTGCCTCCGTTGACAACGGCGGAGTCTCTGTTCATCTCCAAAGAAACTCTCCTCTTTGTGTGAAACCCTTCTCCTATTCCGTCTCTCTCCGACGAAGCAAAGGAGCCCTTTTTCGCCGCCGTCGACGAAGCTTGGCTCCGGTGAGAAGCAGAATGGTTCAGATGATGCATCGGCGTTCCCGGCCTCAACATCCCCACAAAAGTCGTCGACCGTCCGTTTCCTCCTCCGCCGCCGCCGGATTCCGTTGCTCCGGCGGGGGAAGCCATGTCTCCGACGCCGGTGATTTTGAGCTCGCAGGTGGAGTTGCTGAGGATGACTTCGTGAGTTATGGGGTTGAGGAACTCGTTGCTTCCGATGGAGCGAGGACTGCTTATCGGCGGTTTCTCGAAGTGGCGTTTGCTTCCGTGGATCACGTCTTTGAGATTCGCTATCGATCTCGAGCATCCGGATAAACCGCCGCCGCATCCGGCGGAGGGTAGGGGGGAGTTGACGGTGGTGATGCGCTTGGTGGAGATTGTGGTGAGGTGTTTTGTGGATTTGGGGACGTGGACGTCGGATGGTTCGGATTTGCAGTGGAGAGATTTCTTGAGAGAGAACCAAACAGTAGGGATGTTCTTCTTCTTGTTCTTGTCTTTCTGAAGCTTCTTCGTCTTCTTAGTTTGGCTTCTTGTGTTTGAATCGTCCATTGTGGTTGTAACCTTCCTTTCTCTCTCTCTCTCTATCTTGTTCTGAGATTTTTGGTTTTGTATTTTTTGGAAGTGATATTTTAATTTAATAGAAAAATAAGGAAGAAGATGCAAAACAGGCAAGTAAATATGTTTTCTTCGTTTTTTATGAAGATACTACAGTTGTTTTTATTAAATGAGAGTCTTTATTACTTAAGTCAATTAAATGAGAGTAATAAAAACAATAAAATGTAATAGGTAAGAATAAAATTTTGTTTGACAAAAAAAAAAGAATAAAATTTTGTATTTATTTTGTTAGTAGGCATGTATGTCCTACGTCCATATGAATCTAAAAGAGGTCTATAATGTCTCAACTCACCTATGTAAATAAATATATAACACGAGATAATGTTTCCTTCATTTACCATTTTATAAATCTATGAATAAAAAAGACATCTCTTCTCACTATGTGGATAACGATCGTGAAATAGTATTTTACTAGGTAATAATGCATAGAATATGATATTTTATAAAATATTGTTAAATAAATAATTTTAAAAGAATAATAAAGATATTTAAATTTTTAATCAAGTTCAAATTGTAAAAGTATTTAAATTTTTATCAATTCAAAATGATATGAATATTAAAATTAAAATAGTTATATGGTATATAATTACTTGAATGATATTTAATATATATATATATATAATATTTTTATTAATTGATATTAACATATTCATAATTTTTATAATCATTTTTCTTATAACAAAAATTCAAAGTATTATACATGCATTAAAAATATAAATTTTATTATATGGGTAATATGAATGTTTAATTTATTTTTATAATAGAAAACTAAACAAAAAGATAGATGATATACAAATTGTTATCAAATTTATTGTTCAGTATTATTGTTGACAGAAAAAAATTATTCAGTATTATTAATTATCATATTTGTAAATTACATTAAATAATCATGTAATTTTTATTACGAAAAGAAAAAAAAGTTATTTGTGAACATTTAATTAATGATTTTTTCGCTATATTATTTACAATGAAAGCTATGTAATATTTGTAATAATTGAAATCATTTTTAATATAAATTATGAAAAAGTTGTAGTGTTAACACTTAAACAGTGTAGTTAATGTTACTGCATAAAAATGTTTTTCAGTTATTTTAGGGATACATTTCTTAAACATGACTAGTTTAGCTATTTCCTACTATATTATAACACCAAATGAGCATTTTAAATTTCTTAAGTAGTACTCTTTGTATTTCAAATTTTGTTGTAGTTTAATTATTCTCACATAAATTAAAATAGTTAAATATTTAGTTTTACCATTATTTAACTATCAAGTTTTATATTATTTTAATTAATTAAAGGCATTGCCAAAAATATAATGAATGAAAATTGCCAAAAATAGAACATTTCTAAACTATTTTTCATGTTTACCTTAACTATTTTTATCTTCACTTTTAAAAAGCAAAAAACACTTATAATCGTAGGGTTAACTAATATAGACTTACAGTTTATAATCGAGAGATGGAATAGGGATTTTGGAATGTGGAGTTTAGATTATAATAAATATATAAATAAATACTTGGAAATTTTTTAAAAAAAATTTAAAAAATAGTTTCAAAAATAATTTACGAATTTCAAAAAAAAAATCTGAATTTGAAAAGTATAATTTGAAAATATTAAAAAATATCTTTTTTTATTTATTTAAATAATTATTTGTTATATATATTATAGAGCAAGTGTATAAGAGTTTTTTGGCTTTTAATGAAGAATATATTATTGAAAATGTCTATTTAGTGAAGGTAAACATGAATAATGGTAAAACAATGTGGTAAACACGAAAATTCTCCTAGAATGAATGTGTATTCATAATTTTGAATGGTAATTGAAGAAGAAGAGAAATATTAAATTTCTAACCTTTCCAAAGAACTTACATCATTTATAAAAAATAAAATTTTCTTTTATTTTTTTTAATTTTTACAGAATACTCCCTCCATTTCTAAATATAAGATGGTTTAGAGAAAATATGTTTATTAAGAAAATTATTTTTTATCTAAAAGTATTATTAAAATTATAAATTAAAATTATTCAACCAATTATAAAACAGAATTATTAAATTTGATTGGTTACACAGTTTTTGATAAAGTTAAAGCTACCTAGAAATATGATAACATCTTACGTATTAGAACATAAAAATTATCCTAAACATCTTATATTTCGAAACGAATAGAATATTATAGAATAAAATTGTTCATCATTACATTTGAAAGCATAGGAGAAAAATATCATTATTTTTACTATTTTATTCTTTTTATTCATTTCTAATGTTACTACGATGGATACCAGTTAAACTAATTTTCTTTTACTCTAATCACTTGCAATAAATTTTGGTTCCAAAAAGATACATCCACTATCTTCCTACCAGTGCTGGGCATTCAGGTTTTTGGTTCGGGTCGGTTCGGTTTATTCGGTTTTTGGATTATTCGGGTTGGGATGTTTAGGAACCGTTTAGGAACTGGGCATTTTTCGGATCGTTCGGTTCGAATAATGTCGGGTTCAGGTTTCTATTTTTTTTTATAAAACCCGAAATGGAACCGTATTACAAATAATTAGGGTTTGGTTCGGGTTTAAAGCCCAAAAACCCGGAAAAACCCCAAAAAACCGGAGCTAGACCCGGAAAAAATTTAAAAATATCTGGGTTATTCGGATAGTTGGATTTTTTTTTATATTTTTATTTATAAATTATATTTTATATATATTAAAATTAAAAATAATAAAAAATCAATATATTCAAAATATTCGGGTACCCGTTCGGTTCTCGGTTCGGTTTCGATTTTTCGGATTTAGAAATATAGGAACCGTTCGGGTTTTTGTAATTTTCGGTCTGATTTCGGTCCTGGTTTTTTTCGGTTCGGTTTTTGGGTTTTGGATAATATGCCCAGGATTACTTCCTACCTTATAGTTTGCAATAAATAATCTTGAGTTTTTATTATACTTCCAAAATTTAATTACAGTAAATAATAAGAACGTCAATTAATGAGATTATGTGTTGGCACTGGGCAGGTTCACAAAAATTTTGAGTTGTAGGATTTTGACTGAGATTCCACGGATTAATCATCTGAGGTACAAAATAAACAAATTTTCATATTTGATGAATCTTTATAGGGCTTTTTGCAGAATTGACCTATAACTTAAAGTCAAACACAAAA
>NC_027749.1:11150162-11152365 GCF_000695525.1 Brassica oleracea var. oleracea | reverse complement strand
TTTATAATTACTTGATTTTTATTTTTCATGCATCAAAATATTTATTTACAAGATTTATAAATTATTTTTAAAATAAACTGGTACCAGACGACTTAAACTTCAGTCGTCCAGACGACTTCCAACATCTCAGACGACTCAGACGATTTACTGGGGCTATATTCGTAAAAATGGCTTCTATTTTTTTGTTTGGTCACAAGGGGTTGAGCTGTAATTTCACTAGGCTTTTAGGTTAGTTTTTCATTTGATTCAAGTTTGGGTATAGGTTTGGGATTAAAATCAAGTTGTGGGTTAGTTTTGGCAAAAACCCCATCTTTAAATGTGGACTACGAACGATTCTCAGATTCTATAATGCTCGAAACTTACTTGGACTAAGATCATCTCCAAAATACACTATATAACTTCAAATATGAAGTTTTTTACTCTCCAAATTTCTTTTTCAAAATTTCAAATTTGAAGCTTCATATTTTTATTTGTATTTTATTCCCTACAATCACACATCACCTTTATGATTCATAAATATTTTCTTGTTTAGTGTTTTAATCTTTAAAAAAATTATATCTCATAAATATTTTAAATTTGTTTACAGAATTTCAATTTATACATAAAATTAAATAAAAATTTAAAATAAGATTTAGAATATTTTAAACTAGATTTAGACAACAATAATATACAAAAGAAACTTAACAAAAAGATTTTTAAGAATTACACGAAGATATAATTATTACACAAATTTAAATATTATAACAACACTAATAGTCAGGTAAGTTTGATCCGGAACCTTCAAAATTTTCAAATATTTTCTAATTTTTTTTTGTGTAACTGAAGATGGTTGTTGTTGTTGTTGTTTTTGATGTCTTTTTCGTACAAATATTTCTTATTCTTATCGAATATATTCACGAGTATTAATATCATCGCAAAGAAATTAGTTTTTCAATATTTTACGTTTTTCTTTTATTTTCTTGTTCAAATATAATGTATTTACAAGTATCAATATCACCCAATTTTAACAAATTTTGGCTCGTAATCTATAAAGTAAAAATAAGAAGAGCTATTTTTACTTCGAAATGCATTAATAGATTATATATGCATTACGAAAATTATTTTATGAAATAATATGGTATTTTGTTTGAAGTTTAATATTGATTAAATTATTTTTATTTAAATTTTTATATTTTAATATAATATTTTATTAATTAATATTGTTGTAATATATGCTATTTATTTACAAAAGTTTTATAAATTCAAATTAGGTATGACAAATATAAGGATTATATTATAAAATACAAATAGTTTTGAAGTTGAATTTGAAATTTTACTTTTAGAAAAGATCTTATTTAAATTTCAAATATAAAGTTCTGAAAACTTCAAAATAGATTTTGTTTTCGGAGATGCCTAAAACTATGTAGTTGTCCCTCACTAGTAGTGATGAAAGATTGTTGTTGTTGAGTTACAACTAAATTACTCTCCAATAGCAGCATAGCTATGTAGTCACTATGTTTGAAAAAAGGAACATTGATTTCAACTCACTCCTTTCCGCTAGCATCTGTCATTTCACTCTTAAATAACCAGAAGGGTAAATGAAGCATTCTGACAATTCTTGGAAGATAGTAATCAATAAAGTATACTCTCTTTAGTAATAGTGTAATACAGTACATGAGTTAAATCACTATAATTAGTATTAACATTTAACAACGTCTCCAATGGTGTTCCATAATTTCCGCTAAAATGTAAAATTGGTTTTGCTCCAATGGTTACTCTATAATAGAAGAGTAGAAAATCAACATTTCTCTATATTTCACTATATTATAGAGTTAACTATTGGAGCAAAACTAACTATATAATATAGTTATTCTATTTTAGCGAAAATTATAGAACACCTTTGGAGATATCCTAAATACGCTACAAAAAAAATCTTCTGAACCGAATGAGACATGAGATTTATGTGCTTAGATCATAAAACCAAAACCACAAAGATTACATAAAACAATACACACACTAATTTTACACTCACTCCGGGCTTGTACTGAAGCAACATTTTTAACTTGTCTTTACATCATAATGTTTTCAAACATGGAGCAGGACTGACAAATGACAATAAAAGGTTTGCTTATTCTTTAAGAATGAAATTATGAGGATTTTAAATCTTAAGGATCAACGTGCATTTAATGTTGGTTGTAGATATTGGAGAGAGAGAGAGAGAGAG
>NC_027749.1:11147490-11149351 GCF_000695525.1 Brassica oleracea var. oleracea | reverse complement strand
AGACATTAAATTAGAAATTGATTTTCGAAGCATACTGATATATTTGTCCTTTGGGGTTTCCCAATTTGCTCTAAACCCTAGCCAACATGACCATCATTCGACCACACCACACTGACTGGTCTGTCCCAACCTTTGATATCTTCTTACTAGTATTACTTGTATTAGTAAATGTTACTGAAATAAAAACTAAAAACATGTGAATACTTTCCTTTTACATATTTTATTTATAAAGAAGATCTCCGATCTAATCCCCACCATAATCCTTGAGAGATAGTGGAAATCGGCTATTCGTATAATAGACGATCATACTATTTATCTTAAACTCTTTATATATATAGAAACTTTTTTCATATCCTTTTATTTAATGATGTTTTCGTATATCCAACGTAGTTTTATATGATTTGTATGTTCGTCAACGTAGTAATATAGACATTAGACCGTGTAGAGTAGAATGAATACTCACACTTCAAATTTCACAGTGGTGATGCACAAAAGGATTAATAATATTTTATAAAGAAATGCCTCAGCCAGGTAATTATAAAAAATTAATTGGAACTTTTTTCTACGCAGAATGTACACAAGTTGCGAGTCCAGCAAAAAAAACAATCAGGCTCATACTAGGCCTGCTAACTTTGTAATTCAATCCGATTTATCCAGCCCATAGAATTAAAATGTATAAATTGAATTTACTTTTCCTGAAAACTGTTTCTGATTATTTAAGTCTTCAACTTGGGTCGCCTGGTCTTGTCAGCAAAAAGAATCAGGCTCATATTCGGCCTGTTACTTTGCCAGACCTAATTTTCCAGAACAAACAAGAATATTAGGTCTTTAACTCAAGATATAGGACAACGTTTCTCTGACTCTGTAAATCTGTTTGGTTTTAAGATCAAATAAAGAAAGTATTGGCTAGATCACAGGTTTCTTATTTGTTTAGGGCTTTGTTTCTTTCTATTGCGTGGACAACAAGTTGTTAGTTTGTGTGAACTTATGAAAGTATTATACTTAAAATGAACACAAGATTATAACTTCAACATGAATAATAATGTTACAAGAATCTAGAAGAAGAAATGAAAATGATTCTTCCTAAAACTAAGGCTGAATAATAAGTCAGTACTAGCGAAGTCAACGAGTCCCTAGCTTTTTTTTCACCTCAAAACCTCTTTTGTGATTCACTACAAGAAAACAACAAGGATTCTGAGGAAAAAAATCGTCAGAATTTCGTCGGAATATCGTTATTCCGACGACATACCGACGAAACAAGTCGTCGGAAATAATTCCTCGGAATTTCTTCTTTCCTCGGAAATCCCTCGGAATTTTCCGACGGAATTCCGAGGAAACAAACTTCCGAGGAAATTCCGAGGATCACGAGTTTGTCGGAAATGTCCTCGGAATATACCGAGGGAAAACTTCGTCGGGATATTTCCTCGGACGTTCATCGATCGATGCGTTTTTGGACATAAACACATCGATCGATAGGAATATACCGACGGACATATTCCTCGGAATATTCCGAGGAAAATATCCCTCGGTATATTCCGAGGAACAGTTCCCTCGGTATATTCCGAACGTTTTTTTGTAAACAGATCGATCGATGGATTTATGTCCAAAAACGCTTCGATCGATCGAGTAAAAAATATAATTAATTTCCTCGGAATGTAAAAAATATTAATTTTTTTAAAAAAATAAAATTTCTGAAATTTAAATTCGAAAATATGAAATTAAAATTGAAATCATATTAATTAATATTCAAAGTTTCACAAATAAAAATAAAACATTCCGAGTTTTTGGAAAAAAAAAAACTACGGGTCTGGCACGTCCGGGAACACCTCGTTCGGGTACATCCTCTGCATCATCTCCATCA
>NC_027749.1:11141337-11145022 GCF_000695525.1 Brassica oleracea var. oleracea | reverse complement strand
GTTTGGGGTTTCAATACGTCAATTTTTTTTTTATAAACGGATCGATCGATGGATATATGTCCAAAAACGCATCGATCGATCACTAAGATGGACCGGACCGTAAGAATGTGATCGATCGATGAGATTATCCCATCGATCGATCGAGAATTTCAAAGGTTCCTCAGAATGTCCTCGGAAAATCTTGTAAGTTTTTTTATAAACGGATCGATCGATGGATATATGTCCAAAAACGCATCGATCGATCACTAAGATGGACCGGACCGTAAGAATGTGATCGATCGATGAGATTATCCCATCGATCGATCAAGAATTTCAAAGGTTCCTCAGAATGTCCTCGGAAAATCTTGTAAGTTTTTTTATAAACGGATCGATCGATGGATATATGTCCAAAACGGATCGATCGATCACTAAGATGGACAAAAGTGTAAGAATGTGAGGCATTTGCTATCGGCATTTGCCACACGCCTCATTGGCTCATTGCTATACGGGACAACCACAGCCGCATCAGTCACGCAATGGGAGTTGTGCCTCCTGTACCAAGGTGTGAGGTCCAAGAACGAAAATAATTTGAAGAAGACATATTTTTTATGAATCAAATTCGTGTGTAAATAGAGTAAGAGGGAGGATGAAGATATGGAGTGAATGAAGAGGAAGAGGAGTGCTTGTATTTATAGTTTAAATCCTGCCGACAGACCGAGGAAATTCCGACGGAATTCCGACGGAAAAGGCTAGTTCGTCGGAATTTCCTCGGAATTTTGTAAAATCCCCCAACGGCTCTCCAACGGCTATAATATTTCCTCGGAATTCATCGGTTTTTTCCGAGGAACCCATTTTTCCTCGGAATATTCCGACGGATTGATATTTCCTCGGAATTTCGTCGGTATATTCCGAAGAAATTCCGAGGAAACCCAATTTTGTGTTTCCTCTGAATTTCCTCGGAAATTCCTCGGGATATTCCGAGGATTTCATTTTCCGTCGGAATGTCCGTCAGAATACCGCTGTTTTCTTGTAGTGATTGTTCCTTCAGGCTTCATCTGATCATCAGTTACTAAGAACTGACATCTCTGCAGCATTCCACTCCCAACAGAAGAAAAGATCTTCTGATGAAGCTTTCAGCAAAACCGCAGAGGATTTACGTCCTAACATGTAACAAAACCCAAGATTATACTTTTTTGTTTAGTCTGAATATAATCTGAGCTAGACTGGTCCATGTCCATGCATCTCTTTGTAATAGCTGGAAACAGTTTCTGTCTAGGATCTAATGAAGGGGATTGTCGTGAAATTCAGAAGAAGCTATGGCTGTTAAACCTTGTTTTCTTGCCATCTCTACTGGTTTTCCTCGTGCTTCTCTGACTATTTTGCAGGACTTATCTACGATTACCAAGAAATAGAGTACAATCACAAAGAAACACAACTCTTCATCTTTTTCTGCTTTCAGATGAAAGTAGTCCCTCCCTTGTACTTTTCACCAAAGTACGAGCAGCTCTTCTTCCTTCAGTTCTAATTATCTCTTGAACAACGAAATGGAGGAGCGTTGTTTCCCATCAGTTCCCTACTTCCCTTCATATCTGCTAATTTCAAAAGAGAGTCTAGCTTGAAAGCTTGAGCACTACCCTTATATGTACCATCGTTCATTCGGTTTCCAGTCTAAAGAACCGCCTCTAGGAGCTTCAGGAACCGTCTAAATAATTTTTTTGACAATTTTTTTTGAGTTGAAATATCCATTAAGATACCTTTAATGGACATGCTCAAATGGGCACTAAAATACCTTCAGTGGACATGCTCTAATGTGAGTGGATTGACAAAGAGAATAATAGAATAAAGGGGTCTTGTTTTATATGCGACACCAAAAATATTCAGTTTTTCACTTGGCTAACCTTTCACGATAGATTGGAGACAGAATTAAAAAAAACTGGAAATTGGAAAGGAAAATATCATATTTAGCGGGGGAAAACAGTTAAAATTTTGGTTAAACACCGTAACCGATGACAAGACTAACCAAACTTATCGACAATAACTTCTAGAACAGGCTCTCATCTCTACTAGAACTGGAAATCACACTTGCGACAAAGGATCGACGAAGTGACCACGAAGCCTCCGCAAGATAGTTTTCTTGATTTCTTGATTTTAATTTGAAAACCAGCTTTCAAAGAAAAAGATAGCTTTTTTGACCTGGAAAACTTGCAATGACTACCTTCATAATGCACATACCAATTAATTATCAAAAATAGAAGCATCTGATTATAAAAAGTTTTTTTTGGTTGGATAAATTTTTTTATATTCATTAAAAAGTAAATGAACTCTAAACTCTGATGACAAACAACTTATCCCATGTTTCTTCTACCATTTTCGAAGGTATGAGGAGATATGCATGCATGATGGATGCGCGGACCATCTCTCATAGTCAATTTTTTTGGGGAAAGCAGAGTTAAAATAAAGAATGATCTTGAATTCTCTCGATCGAATCTCGATATAGTATTGCATTTACTATTCCATTTTCGAAACAATGGCTTATATATGATATTCCTTTCACACCTAGTTTCTTACTCCCCGTATCATTTTGGTTGGTGTTTAAAGTTTTTACACAAAGATTAAAAAAATACAAAATTTTATATAGTTTATTTTGGTTATATAAAAGTAACATTAAATAAAATTAGTTTAACCAATAAGAAAAAAACACAATATTTTATAATTGGTCACAATTTTTTAATGACATTAAATTTTATCTAGAATAATGTGAACATCACATAATATGAAACAAAATTAAAATCCCTAAACACCACTTAAAGTGATACAGAAGGAGTAAAAGATTGTTAAAGAATGATGAATTGGAAAACCATATTTTTGTTTTGTTAAACTAAGTTATAGATTATAGCACAAGAAACTATCTTTTTCCTCTTACCACTGGAGAAACTCAAATACGCGCGTATAAATTGAATGACTTTGCATATATATATTAATTTGGCTACGAATAATATTTTGCAATTTTGTTTTGTTAACATTGGAGATTCCAAACTTTGGATCACAATCTTTCTTAGGCTACCATCAGTCCCGGCTCCTAGCTTGATTCTCCTCGTGAAACCCTTAATCTCGACCTGCCAAATTGATGTCCCATGGATTAATCATGGTAAGGTCAGTGGACTTGGGTAGATCTATAGAAACCAAATGGGAGTTGAACGGTTTGGGCTTCAAGAATGCCACTAGAATATCTTAGCCCTACATGCTGGATTTTTTTGAGCGATGTCCTACTTACATGAGTTACTAATGTCAACGATTCACATGGAGACAAACTGTTATAAGAGCATCAGCATCGACGTCTTTAGTGGACGTCCTTAGTGTTTTGGGCTTAAAAAATAAATCAAAAAGCCCAAATCAAAACAACGGAGGTTAACTTAGATCTGTTCGATGGGCGTCCTTAGTGGCACGTGTCGCGGTTTGAGAAGGGTCGGAGACGGTTAGGGCAAAACACGACATTCTTCAACACACCTGAACTCTTCCATATGACCTCTGGATATGGCACGCGTTTTTTGGAGCACCAGGTACTATAAACGATCTAAATATTCTTGATCGATCACCTGTTTTTGACGACATTATTAATGGCATCGCGCCACAAGTAAACTTCTATGTTAATGATAATCGGTACCATTTCGGATATTATCTCACTGATGGTATTTATCCGAAATGG
>NC_027749.1:11110939-11141186 GCF_000695525.1 Brassica oleracea var. oleracea | reverse complement strand
GGGATAAAGAGAAAATAGGAAATTCATACTCCATAATATGATTGTCGAAGATGAACGAGCCTCATTCACTCAGTATAACAAATTTGAGTTTCAACCAAGAGAAGTTCCGGATACATTTACTGTCAACATGCCTTCGAATATCGGTGAAAATGTCGGCACTACAATGGATTGTCGAACGAGGCTTCGGAATAGACAAATCCATGAAAACTTAAAAGACGATTTGATTGAAAATATATGGGATAAATTTGAACATCTTCCGAATAATATGTAATTTTAAGTTTCTATGAATAAATTGTGTGTGTTTTAATTTCTAAACTTTGTATTTTTTCCACTAATAAAATGTTTGTAATTTTAAAAACTAGTTTAAAAAAAATTTATAAACCTAAGGACCTATCAAAAGTCCCACCCATAATCAACATTTTAACAAGTCCTAAACTACATAAACTAATTAAATACTCTAAGGACCATTCTAAAAGTCCTATTGATGCACTTGCTCTAATTTGGTGGACATACGCAATCGTCCTACAAAACCCTATTTTCATCCCGTTTTTGTTCATAAGAACAATGATATATAAATTAAAAACCC
Source organism: Brassica oleracea var. oleracea (assembly GCF_000695525.1). Lineage (NCBI taxonomy): Eukaryota > Viridiplantae > Streptophyta > Magnoliopsida > Brassicales > Brassicaceae > Brassica > Brassica oleracea. The sequence goes on along the minus strand of NC_027749.1, from coordinate 11,140,600 downwards.
TACAAAACGATGAATCTAAAATCTTATAAGCAATTTAGTGGACATAAGCAATTGATTGTCCTACAAAAAACCCTATAATCTAAAATATGTTCTTATTAAATGTTTACCTTAAAAGATTCATCGTTCTTAATTTCATCCGAATTAAAAACAAAAATATATGATATATCATCTTTCGGTAAGATGAAGAATCAAAATGGTATGGCTTGTTGGATATTGACGAAGTCTGAAGTTTGAATAAGTCAAGCGTAATAATCGGAGCTGAATGAGTTTGTTTCGTTCTTAGTTTGTTCCCTAGTATTTCTCCGTTAGTTTCTATTTCAAGTTGTTAAGCTTCTATAAAAGCTGTTGTAATCGTTTTCATTCAATAACAAGAAATCATTCAGACTTCTAAGTTCCTTTATCTGGTATCAGAGCAAATACAGTGAGTGTTCAAAGAGAGAAACACTACCAAGACGATGTCAGACAAGAACTTCACCACACCATCGGTTCCAAAGTTCGACGGAGATTACGATCACTGGAGTTTGCTCATGGAGAACCTTCTGCGCTCCAAGGAGTATTGGTGTGTCATTGATCCAGGATACGAGGATCTGAGAAGCGTTGCTGCCCCTGATCAAGCACAACAAAAAGCCCTTGAAGAAGCAAAGCTCAAAGACCTCAAAGCCAAGAACTACTTGTTTCAATCAATTGACAAGACCATTCTGAAAACCATCACTCAGAAGGAGACGTCTAAGCAACTTTGGGATTCGATGAAAGTGAAGCATCAGGGAGGTGCTCGAGTGAAGCGAGCACAACTTCAAAGACTCAGGAAGAGCTTTGAAATACTGGAGATGAAGATTGGAGAAACGGTAGCCTGTTACTTTGGAAGAGTCATGGAGACGACCAATGACATGAAGAATTGTGGAGAAAATATTGATGATGTCAAGATTGTTGAGAAGATCCTTCGCAGTCTCACCGAAAATTTCAACTTCGTGGTCTGTTCAATCGAAGAATCCAAAGATATTGACAGTCTCACGGTAGATGAGTTGCAGGCGTCGTTGCAGATACATGAGAGCAAGGTGACTGAGAAGAAGAGTGAAGAACAAGTCTTGAAAGTGGAGAACAAGCCTCGAGGAGCTCGAGGAAGAGGAAATTGGAGAGGAAGAAGCAGCTACAGAGGACGTGGGAGAGGCAGATCTTATGTGAATAAATCAGCCATTGACTGCTTCAATTGTGGGAAACTGGGGCACTACTCCTTTGAGTGCACCGAGAAGGCAAACTACGCTGAGTTTGATGAAGAGGAGGAGCTACTGCTGATGGCACATGCAGACATGAGTAAGACCGAAGGAAAAAGGGTATGGTTCCTTGATTCTGGGTGCTCTAACCACATGACGGGTGAAAAATCATGGTTTACAGAGTTGAAAGAAGATTTCAAACACTCGGTTCGTTTGGGAAACAACTCAAGACTGGCGGTGGAAGGAAAGGGTAACATCAGAATCGAAGTCGAAGGGATCACACAAGTCATAACTGATGTTTACTACATTCCAAACCTTACCAGCAATCTGCTAAGCATTGGGCAACTTCAGGAGAAGAAGTTGAAGTTCATCATTGAGAATGGGAGCTGTAGAATCTATCACCGCCAGAGAGGTCTGATCGTAGAGACAAAGATGACGATGAACCGGATGTTTCTGATCTATGCAAAGGGAAAGTCGGTCTCGGAGAAGTGTCTGAAGGTGGAGGAAGAAGACTTGGCTTCCCTGTGGCACAGAAGATTAGGACATCTCAACAACATGTCCATTCAAACTATGCAAAAGAAGCAGTTGGTGAAAGGCTTACCGGACATGAAGAATGAAGAGAAGGTGTGTACTGTCTGCAACGTGGGAAAGCAACAAAGAGGCAAATTCCCAAAGAAAAGCAAGTGGAGGGCGACTGAAAAACTGGAGCTGATTCACACTGACTTATGCGGACCAGTCACTCCAACCTCTCAAAGTGGGAAAAGGTACTTGATGGTCCTTGTTGATGATTATTCACGAAAAACTTGGATCTACTTCCTTACAAAGAAATCAGAAGCTTTTGAAACATTCAAAGTCTTCAAGAACCTGGTTGAGAAAGAGGCTAAGACAGTGATTCGAGGGTTACGTACAGACAGAGGAGGCGAGTTCTGTTCTGACAAGTTCAACCAATTCTGCAAGGACAACGGCATCAAGAGGCAATTGACTGCAGCGTACACTCCTCAGCAGAACGGCGTTGCGGAGAGGAGAAACCGAACGATAATGAATATGGTACGTTGCTTACTCTCAGAGAAGGAGTTGCCAAGATTCTTGTGGCCTGATGCAGCGAGATGGACTGCACACATTCTAAACCGAAGTCTGACAAAGGCAGTAAAGGGCAGTGTACCAGAAGAGAGATGGACGGGAACCAAACCAACGATCAGTTACTTCAGAGTTTTTGGATCAGTTGCTCACGTTCATATCCCAGTCCAGAAGAGAATAAAGCTTGACGATCGAAGCCACAAGGGTATTCTGCTAGGAGTAAGCGAGGAATCCAAAGCATATAGGCTCTATGATCCTGTCTCAAAGAAGATTACCATCAGCAGAGATGTCATATTTGAAGAAGGTGCTAAATGGGACTGGAACTTGAATACATCAGAACAAGAAGAGCTTGTTTGGGGAGATGATGGAGCCGCTGAAGGAAATGAAACTGATGATGAAGCAGACCCCGCAACTGCAGAGACTGAAGCAGAGGTAGAAACAGAGGAGGTTGAAGAAACTCCAAGAGATGTGGTTCAAGTGAATGAACCTGGAGAACAGTCAAGAAGGGCAAGAAGGCAACCGGTTTGGATGGAAAACTATGTGAGTGGAGAAGAAGTCAGTGATGAAGATGCTTTGATAAACTTTGCGCTTTATGTAAGCAACCATGACCCTATCTTCTTTCAAGATGCTGAGAGAGAAGAACGATGGAGGGAAGCTATGAGAGTAGAGATTCAATCCATCGAGAAGAACCTCACATGGGAACTTGTGGATTTGCCACCTCAAGCCAAGAAGATCGGTGTCAAGTGGGTTTATAAAACGAAACTGAATGGAGAAGGAAAGGTAGAAAGATGCAAGGCTCGCTTAGTCGCCAAAGGGTATTCTCAGACGGCTGGTATCGACTACACTGAAGTTTTTGCGCCTGTAGCTCGTTGGGATACAATACGAAGTCTTCTTGCTCTGGCTGCGCAAAGAGGTTGGTGCGTTTTTCAGCTCGATGTGAAGAGCGCGTTCTTATACGGTGAGCTCAAGGAAGAAGTTTACGTCGATCAGCCTGAAGGGTTTATCAAAGCAGGGGAGGAAGATAAAGTCTATCGCCTGAAGAAAGCTCTATACGGCCTAAAACAGGCACCACGAGCCTGGTTTAGTCGCATCGAGAGCTATTTCAAGAAGGCTGGGTTTCAGAAAAGCAACTACGATCACACCATGTTCTTCAAGCATACAGCAAACAAGTTTCTGGTGGTAAGTGTGTATGTCGATGACTTAATCTACACTGGAAATGATGAGGAGTTATGCGTAGAGTTCAAGTCATCGATGCAGAAAGAGTTCGAGATGACTGATATGGGAAAAATGAAGTTCTTTCTTGGAGTTGAAGTAAACCAAAGCAGTGAGGGGATACACATTTGCCAGAAGAAATACGCCAAGGAAGTGCTTGAGAGGTTCAATATGTGGAACTGTAACTCAGTCAAGAATCCAATGGTTCCTGGTACCATTATCACAAAAGAAGGAAGCAGAGGAGTCAATGCAACACTCTACAAGCAACTCGTGGGATGCCTTATGTACCTTACGGTAACGAGACCTGACTTGATGTTTGTAGTATGTTTGATTGCACGTTTCATGGCAGACCCTAGAGAAGAACACATGATAGCTGCAAAGAGAGTACTTAGGTACTTAAAGGGGACGATGGAGTATGGAGTTTTTTATGGAAGATCATCAACCATGGAGCTACTGGGTTACACAGACAGCGACTATGCTCGGGATACAGACGACAGAAAAAGTACTTCCGGGTATGTGTTCATGGTGAATGGAGCAGCAATCTGTTGGAGTTCAAGAAAGCAAGACATTGTCACTTTATCCTCTACTGAGGCAGAGTACGTAGCCGCAACGTCTGCAGCGTGTCATTGTGTCTGGTTAAGAGGCATGTTGCAGGAGCTGAATGCAGTAAGTAGAGAATGCGTGGACATTATGTGTGACAACAACTCAACAATCAAGTTGTCCAGGAATCCAGTTATGCATCGAAGAACCAAACACATTGATGTGAGGTACCATTACTTACGCAACCTGTCGAATGAAGGAGTCATGAAACTGGTCTTCTGTGGAACAAAAGAACAAGTTGCAGATGTTCTGACTAAACCTATCAAGCTTGACCAGTTCGAGAAACTTAGGATGCTGCTTGGAGTTCGAAGGATTGAAGATTAAACTGACGGTGAGAGATTTGTCAGTTTAAGGGGAGGATTTGTTGGATATTGACGAAGTCTGAAGTTTGAATAAGTCAAGCGTAATAATCGGAGCTGAATGAGTTTGTTTCGTTCTTAGTTTGTTTCCTAGTATTTCTCCGTTAGTTTCTATTTCAAGTTGTTAAGCTTCTATAAAAGCTGTTGTAATCGTTTTCATTCAATAACAAGAAATCATTCAGACTTCTAAGTTCCTTTATGGCTAAAAGCAAATGCACATTTCTTTGTGACCCTTCGAGCAATTTCTACGTCAAAGAGAACATATTCGCTTCTTACTTTAACCACGCTAAAGTATTGTCACAGCGAAAGGAGAATATATCCCAACTTTTTCCCCTTATTATCATCATTCATCAAATAAATGTAAGCCCCCAATATCTTCCATTTTTATGGTATATTTGTCTTCTTTAATCTGACTTTAGACCTATCATTTCAATCAAAGTAAAATTAATTTAATTATGCCACAAATATACCTCCACATAAACATTCTTTTCATCAACAAGATGCGTCTTTTGATATTTTTTGTGTGTTATATAACATGCATGATCTCTTCACTATTAACTAACTAATATTTTGATCTGTATTTGCTAACTAAACAATACCTAAAGGGCAAAAAAATAAGTCTAATAAACAAATAAAACGATAAAAATACGTCAAATAATAAAGATATTCCTACTATTTTTAAAAATATACCACATCTAGTTAATAGCCATGTACATGTTAAACCTGATAATATCATCATAGTTTTTTACATGATAAAGATCATATAATGAATAAAGTAAGTCATACAAATAATACAACTACGTTTACTACAAAAAATAATACAACTATCACTGTATTACTGCAAACAGGATCGGATACAAGAAGAGGGAATGGACACCCAGTCACATTTGAAAATAATGTGTTTCGTAATGCAAAATGAGAATAACTCAATTGTTTAATTAATCTTAAAAACTCTCTTTACTGCCTCCAGTAACGTATTTGCTTCAATTATATATATATAATCTTTGTTTTAAAATAATACTAATATATATTAATCTCTTTTTATTATGCACGATAAATTTTACAATTCCGTCTCTTACTTGCAAATTCGTTTTAGTAAGCTTTTTGCATCATTTTTTTTTTATCAGCTATGTAAAAACGCATACTATAAAACAAAAACTTGATTCCAAAACTCTCTCACACACAAACTCACATTCCTTTTTTTATTCGTCTAATCTTTCTCTTGATTTCTCTCATGGCTAGGAGTAGTGGAAGCCTCAAATTAGAGATCAGCACCGACGACAAGACGCCGGGAAAGTGGAGCGTACCGCTTGGCGAGGACGTTTTCCGGAGTTTCTTGAGCAGCGGAGGAGGCTCGGAGAAGGTTGTGTTCAGCGAGGGATCTATTTTCAGCCCTTTTTTGTTCGGGAAGTACTTTGATCCGTCAGATGCGTTTCCTTTATGGGAATTCGAGGCGGATGTTTTGCTGGGGAGCCTCAGGAGCTTAGGACAGAGTAGAGTCGACTGGTCTCAAACCGATCAAGCTTATGTCCTTAAATCGGACCTCCCCGGTATATATTTTCTTACTATTCTCTATTTTTTTAGCTTTTCAAGAGAAAAATGACATATATATTGTTTTATACATGTATCTGATCCGTACGAAAAACTGATATGAAAATCAATTGAATGTTAGTTTATATCCAAAAAATAAAAAAATGAATTGATTTTTTTTCCGTTAAGCTAAATATATATACTACTATTTAATTAAAACATACACATAATACTATATATATATAATATATATTGGTTTTCCTTTAACTAGTTACAATATCTTTTTAATCAAGTATATCGAATCGTACAACTTTACGTACTAATCTAATGAAAAATACGGAAATAAATGAAACCATATCAAATAACTATATTATGTCATCCTTTTCTAGAGGGTTCAAGAAAAACTGATCAGAAATTTTTTTGATACTCTTGTATATTAGTGGTGGGGAAAAATAACGTGCAGGTGTATGTGGACGTTAATGGAAAAGTGATGGAGATTAGCGGCCAATGGAAAACGGCGGCCAACGGCGATTGGAGAAGCTGCCGGTGGTGGGAATACGGCTACGTCCGCCGTCTCGAGCTTCCCGGCGATGCCGACCTCAAAAACTCCGAAGCTTTCATCTCAAACAAAGACGGCTACTCTTTCTTAGAGATCAAAATCCCCAAGAACAAGTATTAATATGTTGTGTCATCCGTTGATGAGCATTAATTTTAGTTTTTCTTATGTAGAATGATATGTAATACTTTTCTGTGGTGGACACACAAATATCATGAACGATACTATACATGCGTATATACTATATTTGAGCGGAAGATCGTGTATGTTACAGAGACTATATGATTATATCGATCATAGACTAATCATTACAGGGATTACACATGTTACCGGAGTAATTTTTAATTGCATACGGTGAAAGTGCGCTAGATGCATGTTTTTGGGTATTATTAAGGGACCCTATTATTAAATGCCTAAATGGCATGCGAATTATTTATCAAACGATAAGGTATTTACCGGAATTAACAAGCCCAAGTTGGAAAAACATTTAAGCCCAAACTGAGCCCAGTCTAATACCTCAAAGATAACACTTATATTAACACACAGATATATAACCCAACAAGAAGTAAGCTTAGTTTCTAATGAAAGCGTATAATCTTTTATATGATTTCAGTATCAGCGTACTTCTACTTACAGACAGAGACAGTAAACACAATGTTTCTTGGAACCGGTGAAAATGGTCAGCGAATATCAAAACATATGGCAAATTGAGTTTACTCGCGTTTGTGGTCATTAAATCTAGTACGTATCATGTGGGCATTTCGGTTTAGCTACGGGTTTGGTTTGAGTTATGTGGGTCTAAGAAAAAATTAACAAAAGTCAATCCAAATTAATTTGGTTCGGTTCGGTTTTAGTTTGGTTTTGTTTGGTAAATTGAGTTTACTCACGTTTGTGGTCGCTGAATCAGTGTACCCAAAACAACAACAAAAATAAGATTATGATTAGGTTTAGGAACCATTCTTAATAGGTAGAATACTCAATCACCAACGTAACCAAATTGACGCAAACATACTGGAATTACGTATGTCTCAAACTACATGCCTCTTTAGGTCAGGCAACATTGATGTATCATCATTGGATTCTATTTTCTCACTAGATATATTGAAAATCTGTTGAAAAAAACTATTTGCAAATTTAAGTTACACGTAGTAGACAGTACTCATCACCAATATAAAGCAATTCTTATAAAGTATTGAGTCCCTTGTTTCCACAAAATTGTGACTATATTCAATATCCATCGGCATTTTCCATTCTCTGTTGAGCATAAAACCAAAATCCAAACGAATTGTTGTCTCATATCAATAACTACTTGTAGAGGTATGTAGATGCTTCATTTTTATTAGTATTAAATGTCAGCTTTATCATGGTTGTCGATTATTATTACTTTTTGCTTGATATGTTCGACGAATATCTTTTCCACGTTTACACCCGGACAACTGACACAAGTATAGTAAGTCACTGAATCTAGATCAAAGTGTGGACTGTTTAGGCATATGGAGAATGGAACTAGACTCAAGAAAACACTCAATTACGATTATAGAGAAACTAAATGTAAAGTAGTACAATCCATCTCAGATCTGAACATTCTTCCCATGATATACATTTTTCACCATCTTAGCAACTAAATGTAAAGTAGTAGAAACTAAATGTAAAGTAGTACAATCCATCTCAGATCTGAACATTCTTCCCATGATATACAATTTTCACCATCTTAGCAACTAAATGTAAAGTAGTACAATCCAACGCAACGACCCAACTAGTTACTTTTCTACTCCATAATAGATGCGGGAGGTCGATCTACCGATTAGGAGAAAATGAAATAAGAGTAATTACTATTACATATATTAAAAAGTATGACATAGTGCGTTAGTGGAACAAGTTAAGTATATAACAGAACAGTACTAGACTAATTTTTTAACCGAAGAAGTAGGTCTAGGTTTGATGTGAGAAAATGACTTTCGATGAAAACTTTGGAGCTCTCGACCATAAATTGGAAAAAGATTTGGCAACAACCCTTTCTTCATGTGAAGTGTTTGGTGCACTTCCTTAACTTCTATTTTAATATAGAAAACTGTACACGAACAAAAATAAAAACAGATTTCTGAATAAATATCATTATCTTGCCGTTTGTCCATATAAACGTCTAGACATATATTTTGGATTTAATATTTTAAATGTATATAGGAATTTTAAATGACGGATTTTAGTTTTTTGAGAGCTCTTTTTTAAATCCATTTTCTGACAATTTTTGTGTGCTATAGATTGAATAGTCTGTTTCTATAATGATTTAATTAGGCTTCGAATGTTGCAAATAGTAGATTGTCTATAACTATATATCACGATTTCATGTTATACAATTTATTTTAGATTCTGAAGATATAATACTTAGTATATAATCAGGGGCGGACCCAAGTACAGCATGGGTGTGGCACGTGCCACATACTGATATTATATATGCTTTGTGTAAGAAATATACAGATGCAAGTGTGTAGCTTATTTGGCTCTAAAGGCTTATTTGTGCCCCACCTACTCATTGTTCGAACCATGAGCTATATGGGTTTTGTCCTTTCATTTTATCTTACGCACTTTTGATTCACCTTTTCATAAATGATAAACTTCCTTGTTTTTGCTACCTAAAACAGTTATTTCTTTTTAATAAATCTTTGTTTTCCTTCTTTCTTTAAATAATTTTCCAAAGTAAAATAATATAATTTATTCAAATTTTGTTGTAACAATTATTTTACTAATTTTTTTTTTTTAGTAGTCAGATTGAAATAAAAACTAAAGGAATTATTTTTCATAATAAAATTATTATGTGCAATATATAATTTAAAACAAACATTTAAAAACATGAAAATTGGGTTTTAATTCATTTAAACTAAGATAAAAGAATTTAGTTATGAATGTCTTTTAAAAGAATATAATTTGATTTAATATACTAAATTAAATTTTATATTTTTATATTTATTGTGCCCCAGGTTATATTATTTTCTAGATCTGCCCCTGTATATAATTTGATTCAATTAGATGAGTGGGAGTACAAAATCATGGCTTAACACTGAAGTATGAACAAATTCACGTTATAATAAAGTTGTACAGAAAAAGGGAAAATATACTTGGCACCCATTTGACGCAAAGAAATAAATTATATGAAACAAATTCTTAAACTAAGGAGAAAATAGATTAAATGTAAATGAGATTAAAACATATTACGACCAGGAATCAAATTAGTATTTTAATTATTATAAAAAATCTGTAGACCATTTCCTGGAACAACAAAATTTCAAATACAAACTACATGCAGACCACAAATCACTAAAATTTTAAATATAACGCATTTTATATTAAGATATTATACCAGTTAGCAAACTTGGATTTCCAGACCATTTCAACTTGACATTCGAAGCCACGATTTTAATAGAAAAACGCAATCTAATACATTTAATTATATTAAAAAAAAATTTAGATGAAGATGAGGTTTGAGATGAGGAAAGTTCCTGCTAGGAAAAGCTTAAACTTTGAAGCTCCTTCACACCCACCTTCTGTCAATCTACCTATCACACTGGCCAAAGATTCATCAATCAAGGAAACTCCTAAAAGTTGGTATGACATGACACTAGAAGAGGAGGGTTCTATGACTGAAGAAGCGATGAACTCAAAAGCTCCCCCACAGATTTTAAACAACAGTATCTTACCACTCACTGAGAGAATCCTGGAAGAAAAAGACTGGTTGGATGATGAGAATGACTTTGGGAATGTAGATGGCAATGATTTTGGAGAAGAAGATATTGATTTGATGGAGGAGGATGATCTACTTGGTGAGGAGCTACGGATTGAGAACGAGAAGCACCTCCAAATCGACGATTCTGGAATCAAAAGGGCTGACAGAGGAGCAACTCTAGAAATCACAAACGGCTCTGGCTCGGGCAAGGTGGTTGAATCCACTGTTGACTCAAAGACTAAGACTCCTATGAAAGGGGACAGTTTTTCATCGGATCGTTTCTCAGTTTCTTCGGCGTCGATGAAGAAGAAAAGAGGGTCGCGTAGTCCTTCGACCTTTGGAGTTTCACTAAGACAACGTAATCTCAAAGCTGGGCTTGGCTCTCCAAAGTCCCTCACAGCAGGCACTGGGCCAAATGGATCAAAAGTAAAACAGCCAGACCTATCTCCCTCAGCTAATCAGAGAAAAGTCCGAGAGGCAGTATTACCAAAGAACACCAACTCTAAAATGGCAAGCGGAAGGCCACCGAAAGTCCCGTGATGAATACTATTGTTTGGAATTGTCAAGGAGCTGGAGCTCCATTGACAAAGGAACATCTTCAAGAACTTCATCACTGTTTTCTACCTAGGTTTTTTATTTTTACCGGAGACAAAAAACAATCAATCTTTTTTGCAAGATGTGCAAGCTTCTTATGGTTATGATCGAGTCTACACCGTCGATCCACGTGGTCGCAACAGTGGTTTAGCTCTTTTTTATATGGATGATCATGTTGTTTCTATTTTGTATGCGGATGAGCACATGATTGATATTGAATCTACTTTTGAAGGACATGTTATCTATATGACCTTTGTTTATGATGATCCGGTTATAAGAAATCGTGATTTGGTTTGAGAGCAACTAACACGAATGAGTTTAAACCGGAGCCAAGCTTGGTTTATGATTGGTGACTTCAACGAGATTACAGGAAACCATGAAAAGAGAGGAGGAAGGAGGAGACCAGAAAATTCTTTCCTCCTCTTCCGCACCATGCTGGATAACTGTGGGATGCTTGCTTTTCCATATAAGGGAAACTCGTTTTCGTGGGTGGGAAGGAAACAATCCGGAAAAGTCAAATGTAAATTAGACAGAGCCGTGGCGAATGAAGAATGACACTCACTCTTCCCGGCCACAAATGTGGAGTTCTTACAGATTTGGGGATCAGATCACCGACCAGTGTTAGCACGTATACAATCCGTATACAGAAGATCGAAGAAGAGTTTTAGATTTGACAAAAGATGTCTGGGGAAACCCGGATTTAAGGAGGCAATTGTTTCAGGTTGGAGCCCTTTCAGTGAAGCACATGATATGGACTTTCACCATAAAGTAGCCTCTTGCCGACGAAACATAATTTTTTGGCGAAAGAATAATCCGAAAAATTCAGCAAGACTTATTGAAGAGCTGAAAAATAAAATTGATTTAGCCCAGGAAGATGACCATATTACTTTGGAGGAGCTAGAAGATCTACGACGTCAACTTATCACCGCTTTCACGGAAGAGGAAGAATACTGGCAACAAAAAAGTAGAACACAATGGCATCGAGCCGGTGATAGAAATACAAAATTCCATCATGGGATCACAAAACAAAGACGAGCTAGGAATCGGGTCATTTGTATCAAGGATAAAGAGGGCAGGATGGTAGAGAGCGATCGGGGAATAGAAAAGGTGGCTGTCGAATATTTCCAAGATCTCTTCTCTACCTCTATACCTACAGATATGGACGCTTCTTTGCGCTTCATAAAAAATAAAGTTTCAGCTTCAACAAATGACACTCTTACAGCTGAACCGACGGAGCAGGAAATACTCAAACTACGACCAAGTAATACATGGTCTATGGATGGGTATGCGTGGAACTTTACAAAATCGGGCGTTTACTCAGTAAAATCAGGATATCAACGTTTATAGAAGACTAAATTGTGTGATGACGAAGCCCATATTGTACAACCGAGTATCACTGGTTTACAGAGCCATATGTGGAGTATCCCTGCTCCTGGGAAGATGAAACACTTTATGTGGCAAGCATTGACAGGATGTATTGCTACAACCGAAAGACTTGCCTATAGACACTTGGGCACCGATAGGAGCTGTCTTAGATGCGGTGACCCTGAGAAAACCATTAATCACCTCCTCTTTGAATGCCCCCCGGCTCAACAGGTGTGGGCTTTATCAGACTATTTGTCCCTTCCGGGTTACTTCCCGAGTACTTTTGTTTATCAAAACATGAACTTCCTTTTTTGGAAGAAGAGAAATGTGGCCTCTATGGAACCACTTATTGAGACTTTTTCATGGATTTTATGGTACATTTGGAAGGCTCGCAATGATAAATTCTTCAATGGTAAGGATATCTCACCATTGGATACCCTCCAGTTAGCTTCCCTTGAAGCTGAATGTTGGAGGAAAGCGAATGTACTTGAGGAGGGAGAAGAAGAGGAGCAACATCCTACTCCGTCGCTGGTTTCGACTCTTCCTGCGGACCCCCAAAGTCTGACCCGCCAAATCGATGCATCATGGATTGATAATAACACGGTTAGTGGCTTATGGTGGTTCTACAAGGATCAAATGGGAGTCGAAAGATTTGGACTACAAGGTTGTAGGAAAAGCCTATCAGCCCTCCATGCAGAGATGGAATGACTCATATGGGCGATGTTCTATTTACGAGAGTTGCAGTACACCGTGATTCATATCGAGACAGACTGTTCTGACCTGATGGATATGATTGCTAACCGTACTGACTGGCCGACCTTTGCCTCCGAGTTAGTTTCCTTCCGACTTCTACGAGCCGACTTCTTGGAGTTCAGTATCGGCCATTTACCGAGGACAAGAAATTCTCGTGCAGATTCTCTCGCCAAGGAGGCAAGATGTAGCGGTGTTCTCTTTTCCCATATAGATCAGACCCAGCCGGACAGAGCGTCTCTTCAGAACGACTCAAACCCGACTACCACTTGATCTTAGAAGATGGGCGTCGACAAAAAAAAAATTATATTAGTTTATTGTAATTTACAGGATACAGTTTGACTATTTCAGATTTGGCGAGATCCTTGCATCACCCTATTAATCACCTTTGCATGAAGTAGTATCAGTACCTAGTCCTGGACATTTTATCCGATACCGAACTCGTATCCGAACCCGACCCGAAAAACTTGAACCAAAAACCGAATGGAAATAGTAAAATACCTAAGCGGGTATTGATTTAGGAGAAATTAGATATTCGAATCTGAACGGTAATATCCAAACCCGAATGGATATCCGAACATAACCGAACATATGTATACTTAACCTTATATTTTTAGCTTACATCTCTTATTTTATTTAAAATATTTTATATTGATGTTACATATACTTTAAAATCATATAATTTACATATAATTACAAACAAAATGATTTGATACTCACTTAAAATGCATGTCAAGCTTTTTATTTCATGTATTAACAAAAGTTACATCTAAAATTTAAAAATAATGTTTTTTTATTTTTGAAATGTTATTCCAAATCTATTAATCATTCAATCTATTAAAAATAAAAAAAATATCAGTTAGGTGAAAATTATACTTTTATATACAAAAAACTTAAAAATGAAAATTTTAATTTTTTCTTTCAAACTCTAAATATCCGAATCCGATCTGAAATAACCGAACTCGAACTAAAATACACGAACCCGGCCTGAAGTACATAAATACCCAAACGGGTTCTATATCCTTATACCGAAATACCCAAAAATCTGAAATATCCGATCCGAACCCGAATGAGTATACGAACTCACCCCTATCAGTATGTGCGTTATCAAGGTACATATATTTTTTTCATTTTAATATCTGTATAAAATGCGCAAAGTTCAAAACCCATCTCAATAATAAAAAAATTAGTTACATAATGGCTTCAAATTGTAAAAGATGAATAAAAAAGTTTGCAACATTATGGTGCTAAACAGACAAAAGAATTGCTAACTTTAAGAATGTAACTAGAGTGTATAAAGTTAAAAATGATTATAGTGAGTCTCGAATGCACTAAATGATTCTTTGTCAACCATTAACTAACCAAAAAAGCAACATTCATTTATTTATTTTGAATTGCTGATATATAAAATGATATACATTTTACCCTCTTCTTGACATCATACAATTTACCTTTTTCGAACCCCCAAAGCTATAGTAATATGATCTACCATAAAATTTCGTTTTAATTCAATGCTTAAGAGTAGGCGTGGGACTTTTACCCGAAATCCATATTCGATCCGAGATCCGATCCGGATCCGATCCAAAAATCCGAATATCCGGAGAGGCCGAATCTGGATATCCGGAGAGACCGAATCCGGATCCGGATAGTAAAATGTTGGATCCGTCAAAGCCGAATCCGGATCCGGATATCTTGATTTTTTAGTCTGGATATCCGGATCCGTAAATTTTATTAATAACTATTTCAAAAATAGTAATATCTATATATAAAAACTAATTTTATTTAATATATTTTCATTTTTATAATAGTATATATATAAATTTTATGTATATTTTGTAATATTATACATAGAAATAATTAAAAACATTATATATATTTCTATTTTGAAATTATTGTTAATATTATATATATATTAATATTATTTTTATTTATTTTATGGATCCAAATCCGGATCCAGATATTATAATTTTAGAAGGATATCCGACATCCGGAGATCCATGAACCCCGGATCCGGATAAAAATAGTAAAATTATGGATCCGTCAAATAAAAATCCTTATCCGGATATCTTAAAATTGCTCGGATACTCGATCCGTCCCAAACGTACTTAAGAGTATTCAATTACGTCAATTTCATAACCTCATCAACGAGGATATTTCAACTGCCAATAGAGCTTGCTCCTCGGATCCCTCGGACCATAAGAATTTCACATGAAATTTGACATCTCGTCAGGGTTCGAGACAGAATCTAAAGAACTCTATACGACAAAAGACAATTTTTCATTCGGACAATTTTAGCCCATACCTTTTCAAACGAGAAGCGTGACTACTTTTAGCAATTTGAAACGATGCTAAGGGTAATTTCGGTAAAATAAAATATCCATTTTTCCTGAAAGGAATCTATTGTCTAAAAATGTTGACATAT
The DNA here is from genome assembly GCF_000695525.1 of Brassica oleracea var. oleracea. Lineage (NCBI taxonomy): Eukaryota > Viridiplantae > Streptophyta > Magnoliopsida > Brassicales > Brassicaceae > Brassica > Brassica oleracea. The sequence goes on along the minus strand of NC_027749.1, from coordinate 11,125,203 downwards.
CACATTTTGCCGACACGTTATTGTTAGCTTTTCTTAATTTTTGTTCTTAAGTCGTTTTAAATATGTGAGATTACCGATACAGCATATGTTAACGTATTTTACATCTTGTTTAAAACCAAACAAGAAGATTCCATCTAAATTTTTGGGCTTTGACTCATTTTGAGTTTTTTCCTTTCTCTTAATATCAAAACGTATGCTCTCTCTGTTTGCAAGTGTAAATAGTTTTATTAAAAAAAATTTATTTTATAATATAAGTAGTTTACATATTTCAATACATTTTTTTTCATTCATTAGATATTGTGTGACCAATGAAATAATATTAGGTTTTTTATAAATGGTTGAATTAATTGATTAAATGATATGCTTTTAAGTAAAACTACTTACAATTAAAAACGGAGAGAGTACTAAACAATATTCTCTTCATTTTTAATAACTGTTTTTTCCTTTAAGAAAATAAATAAATAACGTTTTAGAAATTTTTTAATATTTCAAAGTAAATGACATTTTCAAATTTAATACAAAATCTATTAACTTTACATGTTATATGACTCTTTATATTATGTAGTTTATTTTTTTATTGGTTGAAATATGGTTAAGTGTATAGTTCATGATGTTTTTGTATATGAAATATACAAAATTAAATGTTCTCTTAATTTGTATGCACAAGTCTACAATGTCAAATAAAAAAAAAGATGGAACATAATATAAAATTCTTATTTTTGAAAATTAAACATAAATAATGATATTTAAAATAACTTACAAAATTTTGATATATATATATATATATCATTTAACCTTCTTTATGAATATGGTTTTTACTTGTGTGTTCTATTTATTAGATACATATTTTTAAAATATTTTTAAAAATCTGTTTGGAAAGAAAATACAAATAAATACTTGTGTAAACTAATTTTTAACTGAAGAAAAAATCCTAGATGATTCATTTTTACAATTTAGAAAATATTTTTCATAATGAATATTTTGCAAACTATTGTTTATTTTTTTTTCTTGACATAAAATCCTGGTTTTAAGGAATGTTATGTTTTCGGTGTTACTAATCAGAATTAACTAATTATTTGGATGTATGGATTAAAGTCATAATCAAGTCCACTTACCTTACCCACACTGCCCTTTGGTCCATCTGTTTGCTGCTTAACAAAGCAACGGCTGTGATTGCATCACCTCGGGTGACTTCAGATCCAATCAACGGCCCCACGTTCATCTCTCTCACCTCTCTCTCTCTCTCTCTTTGAACATTCAAAACAACAAATATAGAAAACAAGTTGCCACAGCAGCAGCAAGAAGAGACCAGAGGTCCAGAAGAACAGAACTGAAACGTGCCTCCATTTCTAAACCCAAATCCTTTATTACAAAGACCCTCTTAAATGCTCAAAGATCCTTTTTTTTTCAATATTTCGTGTTCCTCCACTCTCAACAGCTCTCGCAAATCTTAACATGTCTTCCACATTCATTCTTTAAGATTAGTGGGTTTCTTTACTCTTCATTCTTCTCTCTTAAAGTCTCAATCTTTATCCTCAAAATGCTCTGTTTCTCGTTCAAATCAATGTTTTAGTTACACCATCTTCACGGGTTTCCTTCCTTTTCCTTCATTTAAATCTTTTTACTCAATTTATCATTTATATTAATGTCTAAAGATCTCTACCCTTTGTTGCAGGTTTATACTTCGATTGGTAGAAAAGAGAGAGACACTTGAAGAAGTTAACTAACAAGAAGAGAGAACAAGTCTTCCTCTGTTATGGTGGGGACGATGGCAAACAATGGAAGAATCCGGTCAGCTTTTCCGGTGGCGAATGGATCTAAAGATCTGACGCCGGACAGTGCTCCGGTGAGCACGGCGGGATCTGAATGTGGTCAGGTTGAGTTCACAAGAGAAGACGTTGAAGCTCTTCTTAATGAGCGAATCAAGTACAAGAGCAAGTTCAACTACAAGGTTTCTACCTTTGATAATATGACTGATGTTTGAATTTGATAGTGTTGTGGTCATGGATAAGCATATCAATTAGGATTCTTAATACCAAAGAGTTTAAGTTAATAAATCTTGATTAAAGAAGTTTTGAGTTTTAAATAGTTTTACTGGCTTTTCTTGTTGGTTCATTTTGAAGAAGATTTAATTGTTATAAGACATTTTGTGGGACCTTTAGTTGGCATTAGCATTGAAGACTATGTTTTATGTGTTGATCCTTTGTGGTTCAATCTCTTAGGGGATTCACTTTTAGTTTGCTTACTGACTTTTCTCATTGGATCTGTTGGGGTTTTGAAGAAGATTTGAAATGTTATAAGACAACTTTTGCGGACAAAATAGTTTTTGTCTGTTTGATAAGAGCATTAAAGACTTTTTGTTTATGTGTTTGACCATTTTTGGTCTGAGAATTTTGAATTTTCACCTTGGTTTGGTGGTTGGTTTTGCAGGAAAGATGCGAGAACATGATGGAATATATAAAAAGACTTAGACTTTGCATCAGATGGTTTCAAGAACTTGAGCTGGACTACGCTTTTGAGCAAGAGAAGTTGAAGAACGCTTTGGTATTGAATGAGAAGCATTGTACTGATATGGGTGCGTTTTGCAAACTTGAGTTTAGTTTGTTGAAGTTTTGGGATATTAAACTTCAAAATTATTGCAATTTGATGACAGAGGCTAGCTTGAAACACAAAGAAGAGGAGCTTAATATGATCATTGAGGAACTGAGGAAGAATTTTGAATCTGCTCAAATCCAACTTGCTAAGGAACAAACAGAGAAATTGGTAAGAAAGCTGCTAGTTTCTAGTTTAAAACACTTGTTGTCTGATGTTTTTAATTTGCTTTTAGGCTGCAAATGATTCTCTTGTAAAAGAGAAAGAAGCAAGACATGCTGTTGAAAAGGCACAATCTGGTCTCACAGAAGAGCTAGGAAAAGCACAAGGAGAGCTTCAAACGGCTAATCAAAGGGTCAGTAAAACTCAATAAAAAAAAAAGAGGATCAGAAAAATGTCACCTAATGACTTTTTGTGGGTTTTTGTTCAGATACAATCAGTAAATGACATGTACAAACTGTTGCAAGAGTATAACTCAAGCTTGCAGCTGTATAACAGCAAGCTACAAGGTGACCTTGATGAAGCTCATGAAACTATAAAACGCGGCGAGAAAGAAAGGACTGAGATTGTTGAGAACATTGGCAACTTGAAGGGTCAATTCTCAGCATTGCAGGATCAGCTTGCTGCTTCTAAGGTGTTTCATACATTATTATTTATTTTTAATACAAGGAGTTTGGGCAGAAACATGTAATCCTTGAGGTCCGAAACCACATCATGTAATATTAGTTTTGTCCCAGCGGAACTGGGGACCTCTGACACAATTGTCAGGTCCTTTCGAATTGAGCTAATGACCTCTGGTTCATACTCCATTTTAATTCGTCCAGTAGATAATATATGTTAAGTAGTCATCAGAATATGATTGTGTGTCTTGTTTCTTTTCTTGGCTAGGCTTCTCAAGATGATATCATGAAGCAGAAAGCTGAATTGGTAAACGAAGTTGCGAGTCTCAAGGTGGAGCTTCAGCAGGCTAAAGATCAACGTGACTACCACTTAACAGAACTAAAAACCTTACAAACTGAGGCAAACAAGTACAATGACTTCAAAGACACCATAACCGAGCTCGAGGTTGCCTATACTTTCATATCTTCTTGCCAAGATCTACTGCAGATTATTTTCTACTAAGATGATTTTAAATTTTTGGTCCAGACCACTTGTTCTTCCCAGAGTAACCAGATACAGGAGTTGCAAGACCGACTAGTATCTTGTGATAGGAGACTTCAGGTTTCATCACATTTCTCAAGTGGCTGCATTATATTTTTTCCAAGTTTTCTGATACCATTTTTGATTTTTTTATGGTTTATTAGATGTCTGATCTAACTACATTTGAGAAAATGAACGAGTTTGAAGACCAGAAGCAAACCATTATCGATCTCAAAAGCCGCGTGGAAGAAGCAGAGCTTAAACTCGTTGAAGGAGAGAAACTAAGGAAGAAGCTACACAATACTATTCTTGTATGATCCTCTTTAAGTAACCTCTGCCACCTTTTGTGTAAGCTATGCCTGAAGCCTGATCACTGTTTTGTCTCTCATCTTACAGGAACTGAAAGGGAACATACGTGTGTTCTGTAGAGTTAGACCTCTATTACCAGGAGAGAACAACGGTGATGAGGGGAAGACCATATCTTACCCAGCATCTCTAGAACTACTTGGTCGCGGTATTGACTTGATGCAAAATGGTATGAAACTAATTAAAACCTCTGGCTCTTGTGGAAATGACACAGTTTTATTTGAAAAAACATTTGTTGTTGTGTGTGTTTGCTATGGACAGCGCAAAAGCATTCGTTCACATTCGATAAGGTGTTTCTGCCTAATACAACACAAGAAGACGTTTTCATTGAGATCTCTCAACTCGTTCAAAGTGCTCTCGATGGTTACAAGGTAATGTAAATGGAAACAAATTCTATTATGCTGTTTGTTGCTTTTTTTTTTTGCTAAGAAAAAAAAAGATTGTTTCACCTCTTTGACTGGAATCCAAACAATGTAAATTAGATAGTCTCTCTCAACAAATATTAAACTCGAGAAGCGGAATGCCTACTAGACACTCCTTTACCACTAGACCAATTGGTCTGTTTGTTGCATTAAGCTGATACTAATTCATTTTGCAGGTGTGCATTTTTGCATATGGACAAACCGGTTCGGGTAAGACTTACACAATGATGGGTAAGCCAGGGAATGCTGAGGAGAAAGGACTGATCCCAAGATGTTTGGAGCAAATATTTGAGACGAGGCAGTCTCTTAGATCTCAAGGTTGGAAGTACGAATTGCAGGTAAGTAGCAATAAGTAAGATACATCCTTTTGGTTAAAATCAATATGTAACTTACCTAGTCTTGTTTCATGTGCGTAGGTTTCTATGTTGGAGATATACAATGAAACGATCAGAGATCTCTTGTCGACAAACAAAGAAGCAGTGAGAACAGACAACGGTGTATCTCCACAGAAACATGCTATTAAACATGATGCTCATGGGAACACACATGTCGCTGAGCTTACTATATTGGATGTTAAAAGCTCCCGAGAGGTTTCATTCCTCTTGGACCACGCTGCTCGTAACAGGTGAACAGCTAAAAGTGAAACCCATTAACAGATGGGTTATGGTTTTATAAACGTTGGTTTCTTTTCTTTCCTTTTCTAGATCGGTGGGGAAGACTCAGATGAACGAGCAGTCTTCAAGAAGCCATTTCGTTTTCACGTTAAGAATCTCAGGTGTTAACGAGGTATCTATTAACTAAGCTGGTCCTTTTTTCTTGCTGAGCTTGGCTTCTGTTTTATAAACCAAACTGTTTTGTGCTCTTGTTCTTACAGAGCACTGAGCAGCAAGTACAAGGGGTCTTGAACCTGATTGATCTTGCAGGGAGTGAGCGTTTGTCCAAGAGTGGATCAACTGGAGATAGACTTAAAGAAACTCAAGTAAGCTCTTTAAAGAAAAACATAAAACAACATTATGATTCTTGTAACTGTAGCTTAGTAAACATTCTTTATTTCTTTAGGCAATCAACAAAAGCTTGTCGTCTCTTGGTGATGTCATCTTCGCCTTAGCAAAGAAAGATGATCATGTTCCATTCCGAAACTCGAAGCTGACTTATCTTCTCCAGGTACTTAAACTACTTTACAAAATAACAACATACATTATTATCAAAAGATTGTGTTTCTTACTATGTCTTCATTTGTAATTATTCAGCCTTGCTTAGGTGGTGACTCGAAGACTCTGATGTTTGTGAACATTGCTCCTGAATCTTCTTCAACCGGTGAGTCTCTCTGCTCGCTGAGATTCGCAGCGAGAGTGAATGCTTGTGAGATTGGAACTCCGCGTAGGCAGACTAACATCATCAAACCATTGGATCGTTTGAGTCTTGGATGAGAGAAAAAGAGAGATGTGTGAAGCTGAAGGCATCATTCTCTTAAGTTAATTACATGAATGTTTGTACTTTTGGATGGAAGGATGAGATGATTCTAACGGGAAAACACACACAAAGACCTTTTGGTTGTAATCTGTGTATAGTTTGGTTTAGCATTTTTATATACATGTTGTTTGGTTTAGCTTGTGTTTGGATTCAGGTTTTTTCTTTCTTTCTGGGGTTCACAACATTAATTTCTCTTTGTTATTGATCAGTGAACCTGGTGTAAAAGTCTAATGTTAATGTTTGATCAAAAATTGAGACTAGCGATTATGGTTGGTCTGAACTAAAACTTGTGAAACATCAATTTTATACTCTTACTTTAGATTACAATGTTTACTTTTTAATATTTTTGTCAGAACTTGGATTTTTTATTGGTTATGGCATTCAGCCATTCACCAACTTTGGCACGGCTCTCATTATGTACAAACAATTCAGCTTGTAGTCGAGTAGTTACTTTTGTTATTAAGGTTATTGAGTCGGTGTTATCAACAGATTCATTTCGATTTGTACAGTATGTGGTATTGGTGTGTGAATTTTTTTGAGAAAAGGAAAAAGTTGATAGTGATAGGATCATACTCTGTTATCTCAAAATTGATGGTTAACATTAGTATACTTTCCTGTTTTTAAAGTATATTTACCAAACTCTTTTAAGTCATGCATGGAAATGTACCGTTTTCTAATGACGTTGCATGTGCCTATACCACTAACAAAAAAAACATGATAAATAATTTTTTTTACAAAAACAAGCTATCATATCAATAATTGAACGGGGACGATATATATTTTTTTTTTTGGTTATTCGGGGACGATATACTTGATATATAGATTGAACATATCGCGATCGCGATATGTTAAACATGTAATGTATGTTTTCCTGTTGAGATGTAGCTAATGTTTTTAGCTTTAGTTAATTTCTATTAACTATTGACAACCATAAAAATTACTTCTTTCAAAAAAAAAATCATAAAAATTACTAATCATGCTTTATCTAGTTTTTAAAGTTAAAACAAAAATTAAAAAAAAATAATTTTTGCAACTTTTTTTTTCTTAAAACATTATTTACTAAGCTATAAAAACAAAATATTGCTTTAGAAATATCTTTTCATTTTAATTCTTTTTCATCATTTAATTCATATAGCTACATCATATATAACTACATCCAAAAATCCTCCAAACTAAATTTTACATTAAAATTTCTGCAACTATAGACCAACCAATCATCTATTTAGGGCATGACTGGTTTTTCCGCTATCACCCGCAAACGTAACTTTTGCGGTTGGTTGCGTTTGTTGGCGTTTACAACAATCACTCAAACCATTCTAAACCGTTTCAAACCGCTCTAAACCTCTTAAATTCAAAAGTTGGTTCCAGCTATCATTTGCGGTTGCGGAAAGGTAATTTTTTCTTTTAAAAAAAACAATATAAATACAAAAATAAAAATAGAAATTTTAAATTGAAATAATAGAAATACTAAAATACATCTATTATATTTTAATTTATATCATAAATTTTTAAAATAAAAATATTTTCTATAATTTTTAAAAATTTAAAAATATAATTCTACAAATATAATTTTTATATTTATTATAATATTATGATGTTTAATATTTTTATAATTATATAAAATGTTAATATTGTTAATTTATTATTTAACCGATGTTGTATTTAGTGGTTAACTAGTCATAAGTATCCTGCAAACACACTAATTTCTAACCGCAGTGCCACTCATATAAACCGCTTAGAACCGCAACCATCCGCCGCAACCGCAACCGCAAACGCTGCGGTTACGCCAGCCATGCCATTCGTATACCATTATTATTACACAAAACACAGAATACATTTAGGCGTGATGTATGCAGCACATACAGATCTAGCGAGAAAGGCGGAAAAATCAGGGAGTAAGCTGGGCATAATTTTTTCAATAACTTAATTTTTATAAATATATTCCATACGTAGCTCTAATACTTGTCTGTGCCCGTTATGACAGTGTATATATGGTGGTACGGTGGTTAGTCGCAATCGTCTAAACCTGAGATAAAAGGCCGAAGTAAGCTATTTTTGTGTTATTTTTATTATTTTATTAATGAATTACAAAACAGTAATTTATCATTTCATCTTCTTCCTCGAATTTTCTTTTACCCAGACCAAATTTTGTAGTCGTTTTCATATTTTCAACACAAATCACCATTTTTAGCCATTTACTTCAATTAAACTTGGTTTCTTTTGCTACTACACTAAAATATGATAAATACACCGATCAAGAACACGAAATCGTCACAATATTTTTTTTTCTGAACCAAGTTTTGAAGCGATTTTAGAATAATGGCGACGGTGAAGCTCTGTCGAGCACTTTACCAGCGAGGAATCAACCGTTACGGCTGCGTTTTCGAACATGGTTTCAATGTTCCAGCGTCGTATTTCTTATTTTACAAACAAAACAAAAACTCCGTTCCAATATGTTCTGTTAGTCTTAGTCATCTGATAATGCATTAACCAAGATAAACCTTACCACTCCGTATTAACATGCAGAGATGGTTACGAAGCAAATATCCAAAATTTTAAAGGTATTCATGATCCGATTTATTTCATTTGGATCATCAATTTTCCGATCTGTATCTGATCCACAACTATCTTTTTTTTTTTGGACAACTGATCCACAACTATCTAGCTATTAAGATATCCAGTCCGAAGTTACAGAAAAAAAAAATATATCCAGTCCGAATATCTGAATATATATATATATACTGTACATATGATTCGGTCCATATAAATAAAGTTATTTTTTAATTTTTTCAAAAATCCAAAAATTGATATAAAATAACATTCTTTTATTAAAAATAAAATGCTGTTTAATTTTTTTAAATCTAATAATATATAATCAGTTTAATGTGATAATATTTAAAATTTACATAAGTTAGGAGGAATTTCATAATTACCATTTCATAGTACCACTTTTTATCTTTACCACCACTAAAGATATATTTTCAAAAATACATTTTTCATTAAGTGACAAAAAACTTTTATATCATTGTTCTCTATATATAATAAATAATTATTTAAATAAATAAAAAATAAAAAAATTATGTTTTCGAATTATAAGTTTTCAAATTTGAACTTTTTTATAAAAAAATTTTTGCATTTTTTTTTTCAAAATTTCTTTTTGAAAATCATAATTTTTTGCATTTTTTTTTTCAAAATTTCTTTTTTGAAAATCAAAAATTATGTTTGAAACTATATTTAAAAAAATATAATTTTTTAAGTATTTATTTATATATTTATTGGAATCCTAACTTTCACATTCCAAAAATCCTACTTCACCCCTCAACTCTAAACCCTAAGTCTAGATTAATTAACCTTAGGGGGTATAAATGTCTTTTACCCTTCATTAAAAGTGAGGGTAAAAATGGTTAGTGTAAACATGAAAAGTGGTACTATGAATGTGGTATTTTGAAAATTTCCCTAAAATTAATAATTATAATTTATATATATAACTTTTTGCTTACATATCCATATAGGGGATCATAACAAAAATTCATTTTAGAAAATATTAATATTTGTGATTTACTTTTTTTTTCATAGAATTGCATATTATTATTTGTTTTATTCCGTAAAGTTATAAATATCTTATTTTTTTGGATTAAATCGAAAAGGATAACAAATCAAATCAAATTTTACAGATTATAACTAGGTAGTAATCCACGCTGTACACGGAGTAAAATATTTTATTAGATTATTTATTGTACGTTGTATTAAAAGATTTGTTCTATAGCTTTTTCTAGGGATTGATATTCATATATCCGTTTGGATTCAGTTGATCTATTTGGATTTCAGATTTTTAAAGTTAGAAATAAAAATCGTATTTGAATATTTACAAATTTTGATTTGGTTTTGGTTCGAATCATTGCGGATTCGGTTCGGATTCGAGTTCGGGTACCCATTTTAATTATGTATCCTTTTTAACAAAAAATCCAATATACTTAAATCCTCAAAATCTAGAAATAAAATAATATAAAACATAAAAATTTAAATAATGTAGGACTAAATATTTAAATTTACAAAAAAAATAGTTCAATTTAAATATTTGGATGGAGAACAAATAAATATTTTCAGTATTTTGAACATTTTATGTTATTTCTAGATATTTACTTGTGGCTATGTTTATAATTTTTAGATATTTTCATATTTTTGAATATCTTATAGATATAAAAATAAAATAATTAACATATTAAAATATATAATTGTGATTTAGATATTTTTGGTATCTAAAATATTTTAGTTTGGATCAGATTCGGATATGATTTTTTGGATATTAAACTTTTAGATCCATCTGAGTACTTAATCAGTTTTAGTTTGTGTTTAGTATTACTTTCAAATCTACTTCAATTCGGTTCTTTGGATCCAGATATTTTTCAGAGACTTACTTTCTTCTAATAATATAAAGCAAAATAAAATAAATGTAGAACAAATATTCTAGGCTTATTTAACATACATAATTATTGGAACATACTTTAATAATACCAATAAAAATGGTTGGGCGTCGTGTCAATATTGTTAGGCATGTTGTAAAACTGACGTTGTCTATCACTTATAACGTGTATTTTCTTATAAAAATTCTTGATAAATATAATAATAACACGATACAATCGAGTGAAAAGTTTTAGAGTTGCGTGAAAATAATATGATCTCTTCAGTCGGCACCTGGATTTTGTTTTTTCTATCAATTTCATGAACTTTTTTTCTTTTAAAATTTTTTCTGATTTCTGATTTTTCTTGTAGTCTCATTATGTTTCTAATTCTTGGTATGATATGAAAACTTCGTAAAGAAAATTAATATTTGGCTATACTAAAGATCCGACTCTGTGTATGATGTTTTTACCTCAATTTCCTTAATGCATAGCCAATCACAATATTTATAACCTTCGTGTACAGAAACCTCAACAATGGCTAAGTTCGGCAAGATTCAAAACTTTCAATTTCTATAAACATTCCCATTTCAGCATTTTAGCTTATCTATCTTAATGATTTTGTAATTTTTTTCTTTCAAAATGATATTATTCATTAGTATTGGAGAGAGAATTTCAGTTCACTAATACAAAAGTTAAAAATGCATGAACTAAAAATGAACTGATTAAAAGAAATTAGTATAAACACTTTAAATAATCTGCACTAGAGTTAAAAATTAGTGTGTGAACGCATTAATTGTTAAATGATTGTAAGGCCGACACGTTAGTATACTCAAATTTAAATCGACGTAAGGCTGACACGTGTCCAATGTAGTGTGAAAACATTAAATAACAATATTTTTTTTTTAATATATAAGAGATGATAAAATAAATAATGAATGTTGCCTAGAAAAAACATAAACTCTTTGTATGATTTATATAGTCAACTGTTCTTGAATTCCTATTAGTGGATAAGGTAAACTAAGAAACATCTGGAGCACTAACGGCACAATTCATGCTGTCACCGAACTTGGTAACGGAATAAGTCAAACTCTAAAATATATAGAACACTCATATGATATTACATTTGATTCAGAATATTGAAAGTTTACCATAGATAAGATACTCAAGTTGATATATAACGTCACTTCTGCATACATTATTTAATCAAACTAAAAGTAGTTGGATTGGCCGGAGTATAGTTTTTTTTGTTGTGATTCTTCAAATAATAGTAGTGGAAGCTTATAATAAGAAGAAGAGGATAATCTCCCCTGTAATTACTTTGTATATGATTAAATTTGTGTATGTACTATATATATAAAGATATCAAGACAAGGAGGACCATGAACGTATAAAATAACATAATAGAATTTGCTAATAGATTAGTATAATATATTAATGGTATATACCCACGCTGTCTCGATGGATATCCTCATATCCCTGAGCAGTAGTTGATAAGTCTATTTATCAATTTAGCTTTGCCCGAAGAAAATAAGTTGACTTCTACGTGATACATTTATGCAAAATTCTATTCGAAAATGCGAAAAGCTCACGATGTTATTATTCGTTGTTATACACCTATAACTTAAGTATTAACTAGTTTTCTTATAAATAAAACAGAAGAGGTGCTATTATATTTTACCCCTCTGTATAGCAATATTTTATATGAACCTGAGATGTCATGGGAATCTTATATTTACATTTCAAAAAACTGACGCACACAAATATATTAATATTTGCAATGCTAGTTGAATAGTTAAATACTAATGTTATCTTAAAGCAAGAAAAATAGCTACTAATTATATTTCTCAAGAAAAAAAGCTACTTATATACATGTATAATGTATGTGTCTATAATATGTGTTATGTATAGTAATCAAACGAAACCAATACGTAAAAACATGTTTTTATATCGTTGGAGTGTTTGCTTCTTTTACCATATCGTTGTTATCTACCGATTGAACCTCGTTTGAAATTTTTACATTTAGAAAAACTAACTTAAGATAACACCGGACTAACCTATACGTTATATTTTATGTATATATTCATAATATTCCTTACGGAACTTCCATGTATGTACGGGAGGAAGCAGAAGAATGTGATCTCTCCTAGATCACGACAAAATGACCATCCAACCATGTTCTCGAATAATTTCTGTCCAAATACAATCAACGTGATCAGAAATCATTATCAATTTAACTTGTTATATCTAAGCAGAGGAAAAAAACAAAATATTAGTATAAGATATAAAATCGAAACCAGCTGAGCAATAATAATATATGCTTCCTCTTGATTTAAAAGATTGATATTTAGGATTTTGCACACATATTGATAAAAAAATAAGATATATTTTAATTTATTAGTTTTAATTAATTTTATTTGCTTCCCAATATAGTTTTACCACTCATATTTTAAAATTTTGATTTATGTTTAAGTTTTAAATCAAAATGTGTTAACTAAAGCCAAAACATCAATATTGGATTATTAATCCAATTTTTAATAGATTTCAGAATCAAACATATAAAATTCAGAATAAAAATAAATGGATTATTAAAATCAATCAACTGGATTTGCAGTAAATTCAGTTTTATAATAAAATACAGTATATAAAAAGTAAAACACATTCATATATCATATGTTTATAAAATCTCTCCACGTATCTGTTGCTATTGTGGTTCTCACTTGATTGGCATGTTCTTTTCGATGATCCTGAGTTACAAGAATTTTTTCATCATTGTTATTAACTTCTTCAAGATCTTCTACATCATCAGAGTCTTTTTCTTCAGGAAAATTATCTGTTCTACAAAACTTCCGAAAAAATTATGTAACCCAGCATACGTAAGTATATATGATACCTGTTTGTGTTTTGTAAGGAAAAAGAGGTGCAGATTTAAAAATTAGAAACCAAGATTTGAATATACCAAAAAATCTCTCGATAACATTCCTTAAGGAAGCATGACGATGATTAAACAACTCTTTATCATTCTGAGGAGTAGAATCCTGACAAGAAAACTCTTGTAGATGGTATCGAACACCTCGATATGGAGCTAAATAGTTCCAGCGATTTGCAAAACCGCAGTAAAACTAGGTAATTTTTTTTTGATATTAAACACAAAGTAGTTAATTATCTGGAAAATATGTATGATTTACAATATATTTATTATATAACCTTCTGTGTGTATAATGAAGATTATATAGAAATCATGACACATGTATTATGGAAAACGGGAATCAATAAAGAAATAATAGAAAATAGAAAATAGAAAATCAGGAAATATAACTTGTTCAGAAGAAGCATTTTACAAACAATGACATATTCTACTGAAAAATGGAACACTACAAGAAAACAGGGGGATTCTGATGGCCGAAATCGTCAGAAATTCGTCGGAATAGACCGATTCCGACGAATTTCTGACGAACCAATTAGTCGGTATCATTTTGTCGGAAAAAAAGTATTCGTCGGAATTTCGTCAGACCTTCCGACGACTTTCTGACGAATACCGAGAAACGTCATTCTGACGAATTTCCGACGATATTCCGATGCGGACACACGAGACCAGAGTTCATCGGAAAAACTATATACCGACGGAGCACGTTCCTCGGACTATACCGACGAACGGAGTCTTCGGAAAATACCGACGGACTATGGTTCGTCGGAAGATACCGACGGACAATGGTTCGTCGGAATTTTTTGAGGAACCTTCTCCGTCGGTATTTTCCGACGAACCATAGTCCGTCGGTATAGTCCGACGCCCTCAATTCGTCGGAATATATCAATTTTAAATACGAATTAATTTTGCATTTTTATATATTTTTTTATATTAAAAATTAAT
>NC_027749.1:11104734-11108733 GCF_000695525.1 Brassica oleracea var. oleracea | reverse complement strand
TGTTAAGATGAGATGTTATGAAAACAATGATATGCATACATAAATATTTTAATGAGTTGTTATATTTGAACGGTTGCGATCTAATACTATACTAAACACTTATTATGTGTTATTTTCATAGTTTTGGCATCTAAATTTATAGATTTTTATGTTTAAAATTTTTTAGAAACACATGTCCTCGGTAATTCGTCAAAATATACCGACGACATTCCGACGAACTTGTCTAGTTCATCGGAATGTCGTTGGTATATTCCGACGAATTACCGAGGACATTTCCAAACTTCAATGAAACCCTTAGTTCGCCGGAATGTCGTCGGTATATTCCGACGAATTACCGAGGACATTTCCAAACTTCAATGAAACCCTTAGTTCGCCGGAATGTCGTCGGTATATTGCGAGGGATTTCCGACGGACCAATAAAAAAAAAAAAACTAATCAGAATCTTCTGAATCTTCATCAAACTCCCCAACCTCATCTTCTGGCTCCGAATGTACAACAACATCAAGTCCAAACACAATGTCAATACATACATCTATCACTTCGTACGGTAGTTGAAGACCGGCAACAAGTTTCTGAACCTCGTAGTATGAACCCGGTGCAAGGTTATCCTCAGGTAGAATACTTTTGACAAAATCAGTAATCGCATCCATACATTCTTCATCCAAATTATAGTCTGTCTTAATACCCATTAATCTAGTTGCAGATGATAAGGCTGAATGACCATCTCTACAATTTTGATACAAAGGTTGTTTTCCTGCATCCAACATGTCAAAAAATCTCCTAGATTCGGGATTTGGTTCTTCCCCTCTATAATGATCATGTACCATCTTCTCAGTACCTACACCATAATCTATATCCGTTCTAGATTCTTCTAACCTAATATCAGGCTGAGGTTCACTAACAGGCTGAGGTTCGCTAGTACTACCATATTCATAACCAGTTTCCCCATGAAGGTACCAAACTTTATAATTACGTGAAAACTCTTTCATATACAAATGAGTCCAAAGATCAAATTCTTTTATAACTTTATTATTATTTCAAGTAGAGCAGGGACATCTTAACATACCACTTTTTGCATCCGGTTGCTGTTGAACAAGCCTCATGAATTCTCCAATCCCTTGAACGTATTCTTTCGTAAGCAAATTGGTGTTGGGATCCAAATGAGGTTTATCCATCCACGAACGATAATAAGCTCCTGAAGACATGATTTTCACGAAATTGTTATGACTAAAGGGAATGAAGAGAGAATGAAGTGTGAATGAGTTGAATGAGGAGGGGTTGCATTTATAGGAAATTGCTTATGGCCATCCGACGACTTTCCGACGGAATTCTGACGGATGTAAAACAGTCCGTCGGAATACCGTCGGTATTTTCCAATCTCAAACGGCTATAAAACGGTCATATATATATTTGTCGGAAACGGTCACATGGTTCGTTGGAAATTCGTCGGAAAATTCCAACGGAATACCGACGACGGTAATGGTTATATCTGTTAATTGGAATGTCGTCGGAAGTTTGTCGGTATATTCCGACGAATTTCTGACGACTACAACAGTTATATGTTTTATCGGAATGTCGTCGGAAAGTCATCAGAAAATTCCGACGAGCCATGTTTCCTCGGATATTCGTCGGAAATGGCCGATGGAATTCCGACGACTTCAAATTTTTTGTTTTCATCGGAAATTGGTCGGAAATCAGTCACAAACGTCTGATGACATTGAAAGCCGTCGGAACCTCCGTCAGAATTCGGCATGTTTTCTTGTAGTGGAAGTTGGTGTTAATAATAGAATATTGCATGATGAAAGTGGTTATAGCTTATTTGAAAATTTTGTTTTATACGTGAGATATTGACATTTTTATGTTGGAGAAAAACTTATAAGACAAATCCATTCAAAATAACAAGCTATAATGCAATATTTTTTTCTTTGTATTTTACACTCTAAAACACTTACAAATCTATTCAAATCCAAATCCAAATCAAATGCTTAATCAAATCCTTATATTGAATAACACCTAATTTTGAAATCTATTTTAAAATCATAGAACCAATAACAATGAATTTGAATACATATTTTAAAATTATAAAACCAATAACACTAGATTTTGCTTGGATTTTGAAATCCATTAAAATGTACAAACAAATAGATTTGTACGGAGTTAGTTTTATCTTTAGAAATCTTAGATCATTTAATAATTGTGTTAAAAGTCGCAGATTAAACTCCTATTTGTTATAAATTAATTGGTGGATGTCCATAACCGGTCCGGTGCATAACCGGCACATACACTTAGAGAGAAAGACGGTCCAACCCTAGAGAGAGAGAGGCGGCCGCGAGACTTGGAGAGGAGAGAGAGGCGGCTACAACTTGCCTATTTCCTAATTCGTTTATGTTTATTATTTGTAATCTTTCCTATTATTGTATTTCCATTTATCTCTCTTGTAACCCCTATATAAAGGGAACACTTATTCACTAATAATATACAGAAACTTACAGTTCTAAATCCTTAAGTTTACAACACGTTATCAGCACGATAGCCTCTAACACCCTGAGCTTAAAACCAAATCGCTAAAACCCTAAAACCCTAAATGAAAAGGAATCTGCCTTGGAACTTCGAAGAGGCCGTTCTCCCAAACCGTGAGGAGCCAGAAAACGATCAAGATATCAAATCGAAGCCCTGGCCGAGACAAATCAGTCAGTGCAAACCACTTGTCGATCTGACCACCGACGCGCCCTCACGCACAGATACATTGCGCACCGATTTTCTTTGGAACCCTAATCCGAACCCGACGATACCGACGAACCCTAATCCGTTCGCGACTCCGTTCCAGCTCGCGTCCAAGCCAGCTCGTGTACAGCTCGTGTCCCAGCCAGCTCGCGTCCCGATCGTGTCTAAGCTCGAGGTTCATTCTTGGTGGTCCGGTTTCTACAAACAACTATACTAAAGGTATTTCGAATTCTAAAAACATAATGAATCGAATTTGGTTGATTGTAAAGAATGAAACCCTAAAATATAATCTCTAAGATGAAAGCCATAGGATAATAGATCAATCCCTAAGCGAGTAAATTGAAGCTCTATAAGTTCGATCCCCAAACCCTAAAAATCGAGATTGATCCATTGATCAATTAAAATCAGAACCTTAAAGGTTTTGAATCTCAAATCAAATTCCTTTGATCTAAGATCAAATTTTCGAAATCCCTAAATCCTAATTCAAAAACTATTGATTAATTAAAACTGATTGATTGAATTTGATCATCCTGAAATTGAAATTGCTTGTTAATAAAATCAAAACCCTAAAACCCTCATTCTGAAAATCGATTTTGATTGTTTGAAATTGAACATTGATTGGTTGATTTGATCACCTAGAACTATTGTTAGGATTGTTCAAACTCGAATCTGATTGTTTGGCTTGTTTAAACTAAAACCCTAATGACCTAGTTTAGATTATTTTAAAATCGAAATCTGAAACTACATATTAGGTTAAACTGTTCTAGACTTGATCATACTCGTGGCCGTGTGGCCTTGTTGCATTCATACCATAACTTAATCACATTGATTGATTGCAATTACACTTCGAACATATTCTAGGAATGGTGTTGAATTGAATCAAATAGCCGTGTGGCTTGATCTTTGCTTGACCGATAGGTTTGCTTGTTTTGATTACATCATGAACTGATAGAAACAAATCATGTTAGGATTGCAATTACACGACAAACAAAATGCATAAAAATGAACTAGTTTGCATCCATGGCCGTGCGGCTTGCTCATTGGCCGTGAGGCATAGATCTTGGCTGTGAAGGCTTGTTTGATTGTTTGAACATAAAACCCTAATCGTTTAAACATTAAAAACTATTCCTAAAAGATCTAAAAATATTAATCTATAACTTCAGATGTCGAAAATCAACAACCTTGATTACGCTACCTTAAATCTATCTGGAGACAATTACCTTCAGTGGACGCTCGATGCTAAGATCATCCTGAAATCCAAGGGACTCGGTGAGT
>NC_027749.1:11104027-11104688 GCF_000695525.1 Brassica oleracea var. oleracea | reverse complement strand
TCGTCATCATCTAGCTGAGAGTCTCAAGGATCAATACCTAACCTTTGAGAATCCACTAGATCTTTGGAATGAATTGAAATTGAGATATGATCACCAGAGAACGGTGATCTTACCAAAAGCTCGGTTTGATTGGACGAATCTGAGGATTCAAGACTATAAGTCTGTGGACGAATATAACTCTGCACTATTTAAGATTGTTTCTAAAATGAAACTGTGTGGTGAAAGTAATACGAAACATGATATACTTGAGAAAACCTTTTCCACTTTTCATGCAAGCAATGTGCTGTTACAACAACAGTACCGAGAGAAAGGTTTCAAAACCTATGCTAATCTTATTTCTTGTCTCTTGCTCGCTGAGCAGAACAATGAATTACTAATGAGAAACAGTCAGATGAGACCACTTGGATCAGCTCCACTACCTGATGCACACGCTACAGAGGACAATAAAGAGTCCAACCACGTCCAAGGAAACGAAGGAAACGGCCAGCATGGCCGTGGTCGAGACAAATCGAATGGACGTGGCCGCGGCCAAAGATCCTTTGGCCACGGGCGAGGAAATGGTCGAGGCCATGGACGGGACCATGGCTCATTTGGACGAGGCCATGGTCGTGGCCGTGGATCTTCTTTTAAACCCCAACACTCGACTAAATCAGAGAAATAC
>NC_027749.1:11088056-11102220 GCF_000695525.1 Brassica oleracea var. oleracea | reverse complement strand
AATTTCCCAAGCGGTTGAATACCTTAAGAAAGAATTCGAGATGAAAGATCTCGGGAAAACAAAATTCTGTTTGGGATTATAACTTGAGTACATAAATGATGGGATCCTTGTTCATCAGATGGCATA
Organism: Brassica oleracea var. oleracea; assembly: GCF_000695525.1. Classification (NCBI taxonomy): domain Eukaryota; kingdom Viridiplantae; phylum Streptophyta; class Magnoliopsida; order Brassicales; family Brassicaceae; genus Brassica; species Brassica oleracea. Next base: position 11,102,094 of record NC_027749.1, on the reverse strand, counting down.
CACTGAAAAGGTACTCAAGAGATTTAATATGACCGATTGCCATTCTCTGACCAGTCCCATGGTCCTGAGGTCTCTCGGCCCTGACACTGACCCATTCCGTCCCAAGATGGACGATGAAGATGACCTAGGTCCCGAAATGCCATATCTCAGTGCCATAGGAGCTTTAATGTACTTGGCAACTCACACACGACCTGATATAAGCTTTACTGTGAATGTACTATCTAGGTTTAGCTTCTGTCCAACCCAGAGGCATTGGAATGGGATCAAACATGTTCTTCGTTACCTGCAAGGAACGAAAGACTTGGGTCTATATTATACTAACCATAACAAAGATGGTTTAGTTGGTTTTGCTGATGCTGGTTATTTATCAGATCCACATCAAGCTCGATCACAGACAGGATATGTCTTTACACATGGAGGTACGGCCATATCATGGCGTTCCATGAAACAAACCATCGCGGCCACTTCATCTAATCACTCGTAAATCTTGGCCATACATGAGGCCAGCCGCGAGTGTGTTTGGTTGAGGTCGATGACCCAACACGTCCGAGCTGATTGCGGGATGGCCGAGTGCAAAAAACCAACCGTGATGTATGAGCACAATGCTGCGTGCATTGCTCAGCTCAAGGACAGTTACATAAAAGGTGATAGGACGAAACACATATCGCCTAAGTTATTCTTTACTCACGAGCTTCAGAAAGCCGGTGAGGTCCAGGTCGTCCAAGTACGATCCAGTGACAATTCAGCTGACCTATTCACCAAGGCACTTCCTACCTGCACGTTCAGGAAGCTCACGCATCAGATTGGGATGCGTAGGCTGAAGGACCTCCACTGAGGTTCCCAGCAGGGGGAGTAGTACGTGTTGTACTCTTTTTTCTTCGTCATGGTTTTGTCCCACTGGGTTTTCCTGATAAGGTTTTAATGAGGCAACATTAAGCGTATTACAATCCCTGTATGGTTATGGCATCCAAGGGAGAGTGTTATAAATCAATTGGTGGGTGTCCATAACCGGTCCGGTCCATAACCGGCCCATACACTTAGAGAGAGAGACGGTCCAATCCTAGAGAGAGAGAGGTGGCCGCGAGACTTGGAGAAGAGAGAGAGGCGGCTACAACTTGTCTATTTCCTAATTCGTTTATGTTTATGATTCGTAATATTTTCTCTTATTGTATTTCCATTTATCTCTCTTGTAACACATATATAAAGGTAACACTTATTTATTAATAATAAACAGAAACTTACATTTCAATATCCTTAACTTTACAGCACTATTGAGAATAATATGCTCTTCGGATGAGAATTAATTTACAATCAAATAAGAGTTAATTTAATATAACTTGGGTTCGCCATAAAAATATATACACGCCTCCGAACTCGAAACCTTCCAATTATTCAAAAAATGTTCAGTTTAGAGTTTATTGCTCATCACATAGTAGAATACATTTTTATTGAACCATGATTTCTATTTTCTGCGGCATACTTTTATTGACAAAACTGCAATTGTGTAGAAGCTTATCTATTTTAACATTTTTTTTTTGATAACTGTGATGTGATTTCAAAAGTTTTTTGGATCCAAAGACTTACGAAGAAATTTGCAAGATCCACGTTTTCTTACCACTTAACACGTTTTGGAAGGCCAAGAAAAATCGAACTCAGTGCGATATTCACAACTATAAACTCTTTACCACTAGACCAAGACCACCTGATTTTTAACTTTGTCTTTAGAAACATTAGATTTTATCAAGTGAATGCTATTCTTTTGGGAAACATAAGCTTGAAACATTCTGCTTTAACCAAAACATGTTAAAATGTAAATTAAAAAAAACACATGTTAAAATGTTTGTTTTAACTCTTGTTTTTAATATATATGATGTAACAATAGCACATATATATAATATTTTGAAATATTTATTTATATATTATAAACTAGGAGAATTATTATAAACCGATAACTTTACATATTTTACAACATATTTAACAATTTTACGTAAAGCGTATTTACATATACTGAATCGTTTTATGAAGATTTAATATATTATTTTTACTCAATAATATGTATTACTAGTGATAGATTACAATTTGAATATTTATTGTTAGTACACTATTTTTTCTTTTTTTAGTATGAAAAAAAAAGAAAAAATAGTGTACTGTATATAATATATGGGCCTGGAAGCCCAGAAGAGAAGAAGAATGCGCGTGAAAACAACTCTAAATCTCCTGGGATTATTCCACACTTGGTCTCCTCCAACAGTTTTTCTTCAGCTCCAATCAAATTTTAACGGAAGAAATCGATCTACCGGTGGAGTTTGAGGAGGAGATGGTGTCCCCCGAAACCGCTAACTGGATATCCGACCTGATCGATGCCGACTATGGAAGCTTCACCATCCAAGGTCCTGGTTTCTCTTGGCCCGTTCACCAACCTCTTGCCGTTTCTTCTAACTCCAGGTTTCTCTTCTCTCTAACTGATTCAATTAGGGTTCCGTTCTGATCTTAGCACCTTCTGATTGATTTGGGAGGAATCAGTATAGCCGATCAACTTCAGCTTACTACTCGCATGCGAGTGTTCAATTTTGGTCAACGTAAACCCTAATTGCTTGCGCACATGTTGGCATATTCGGCCTAAAAATGTTATTTTTCAGGGGTTTTCTGAAGAAATAAAAGTTAAATTATGGAATTTGTAATTTGATTGGCTAAGTTGTTAAGCATGTGGGATTGTTTGAGTAGGTTGTGGAGACGAAACTTAGATTCTTAGTGTTATCTTTGTCATCTGAAAATTTCATTTTAAGCTTAAAGGTTGACTCTTTAGCTGGTGAGGTATCCTTGCAGTTGGGTAAATGACATTAAGTCTTCAGGAGAGTTCTTGTGTTCGTTTATCTCAAAGTCAACTCTGTGTGTGTGCCTGACATGTTTTTCGTGCACTTCTCACATGTTCCTTGATTCGGGAATCGATTCATCACTATCACTTTGTTTTGTGGGAATTAGATTCCTTTTGTGGATAGTGCCTTTCCATCTGAGTTGCTAGTTTGACCTTACCATGTCAATGTTTTTTTGAAAGGTTCTTCTTCCTTGAAAGTGAGCGTATATGTAAGTTCTTGAGATTCCGCTTTGAGATAGATGAGTGTTAGAACGATTTATGGTAAGTTCCCTTGTATTGTTTGCATTGTATTAATAACTTTTTGGTTCCTTTTGGATCAGCGCGGGAGTTGATGGTTCGGCTGGAAATTCAGAAGCCAGCAAGGAACCTGGCTCCAAAAAGAGGTAAGCCTTCTTCTGGTAAACTCCACCTGTTGCACCTTTTTTTCAAAAGACCACGCAACTCTAGCAACTTCTGCAAAACAGTTCATTCTTTAACTGTTTCTGTGGATCTGTATTGGCTTTCTTGGAATATTTTTGGGTTGATAAGGTATCAGAAAAAGTAAACCTGGTCAATAATTTTTTTTTCAGGGCGAGATGTGAATCATCCTCTGCCACTAGCTCAAAAGCATGTAGAGAGAAGCAGCGCCGAGACAGGCTGAATGACAAGTAATCTTTTCAATTTTGTATATCCTTCTCTTTGCTTTTATAGTAACTGAAGTTTATCGCCTTTTTTTAAATGAATAACAGGTTTACCGAATTGAGTGTAATTTTGGAGCCTGGAAACCCTCCCAAAACAGACAAGGCTGCAATCTTGGTCGATGCTGTCCGCATGGTGACACAGCTACGCGGCGAAGCCCAGAAGTTGAAGGACACCAATTCAAGTCTTCAGGACAAAATCAAAGAGTTAAAGGTAGAAATTTTTCTTCGACTTGTAATCGATACTGTCACCATGCATGCTTACTACTAGGTTCCTTGTGATCTCGATCAGACTGAGAAAAACGAGCTGCGAGATGAGAAACAGAGGCTGAAGACAGAGAAAGAGAAGCTGGAGCAACAGCTCAAAGCCATGAATGCTCCTCAACCAAGCTTCTTCCCAGCTCCACCTATGATGCCAACTGCTTTTGCTTCTGCTGCGCAAGGCCAAGCTCCCGGAAACAAGATGGTGCCATTCATCAGTTACCCAGGAGTTGCCATGTGGCAGTTCATGCCTCCTGCTTCCGTCGATACCTCTCAGGATCATGTCCTTCGTCCACCAGTTGCTTAACTTGGAGAAAAAAAATCATCGACTGGTTTGCTTCTTGCTTCTGCTGAAAAAAAAGAAAAGTCCATTTGTTTTACTCTCCTCTTTCTCGGCTTTCTTAGTCTTATCGTTGCCTTTGTTTTATCGTGTTATGGTCGTTTGAATAACTGTTATCTGCTGAACAACTGTAAACTCCAATTGCTTGGCGCAATGTTATCTATTTACATGTAAATTTAAGTAGAGTTAGGCAGATGGCTCTTACATTAATATATAGAATGTGTTTTTTTTTTCTCGCCATTAGAGTTTGGAAGTACAAAAGAATTAGAAACAGAAGAGACTGCAAAAACATGACCAGTGAATTTGCAGAAAAGTTTGCTCCTATGAATTGATCTGGGAATCTCTTCTCTGGTTCTTTTAGCCAACGTGTGAACTTAGTTTGTATGTGATTATTATTATGATGCTCTAATGTGACAGCTCTCGATGAACCTATCAGAGGGATCAAGATACTTAGCCCAAAGAGGACGTAGATGAGGAAACGCTATATCAAGCCAAGGCTTAGCTCTTCCATTGAAATGAACAACAGCTGCACTTTCAGCATCAGAAAAGCTTGTTTTCTCTTGGTACCCGAGACCAAGCATATGCCAGAACGGATCTATGGTCTGGACATGGCCGTGGAAAGCTATCAACCCTGGAGGCAAGGTTCCCAGCTGCCACAAACTCAGGTCTGACTTTAAGTTCTGCAACACATACAAGAAAATGGACTAAGTTAAGTTGCTTGATAGTGTTTGCTCGCTAGTTAGTTGTTTAGGTTTACCTCGTCGAGCCAATGATAGTAAGTGGAGGTAATGTTAGTCTCTCTCCAAGCCGCTAGATCGAAAACATTCATCCCGTAAGCCCAAGCACATTCCTCAGGGTCGAAGTTTCTGGCAATGATCGGGTTTGAGAAATTGAGGTAACTCTTGAACTTCTTTGACATGACAAACTTGTCTTCTCCTCTACATGTCTCCACTGCTCCATTAACTTTCCCATCCATGTCAATGTCCCAAAGTGGTGAAAGATCAGTTTGGATCACATTGTCATCGTCTAGAAACACAACCTTGTTTAGGCTCGGAAACAACTGCAACAACAAAGAAGTTGTAAGTCTAATGTTCGGAGCATTCTTCTCTGTCACACGGATCAAGTTTACCTCTGGTAGATGAATACGGATGTGATTCATCATGGAGTTGTATTTAGGGCTAAGAGCTTGTAACTTAGCAGCAACAACAACTGGGTTCTCGTTGTTATCAGCCACAATGACCGATGATCCGCCTCTGAACTGAGACCTCACTCTCTGATCCTTCTCCATAGCTTCTAAAACCGGAACTTTCCCTTTCGATAACCAATCAAAATGATGCAGAGCCTTGACTTCAATTACCGCTGGAGACAGAGGATGCAGTGAGAACCAAGCTTGCATAGGGAAATAAGTTTTCCTATCAGTTATGATGTGAAGAACGATCTTATGAGGCCTTAAGGAGTTCTGAACCAGAGACTTAGCCACGACAGAAGCTGCAAGTACATTGTCTGAAGCCAAGACAAAGTGAAAGTAGTTGTTGTCGACTAAGGTTGGGACTAGTTCTGCTTCTGGAAGCTGGAGACGTGCGGCTGCGTTTATGGAATGTTCGTTGGCTAGTTTGAGAGCTAAGCAGTGAAGTTGTTTTGGTATGCTGCTTGATGCGACGTGTCGGTATAAATACTCTTGGATCTTAGCGGTTCTTGTTCTCTGTTCCATCAGTGTCACCATTTCTTTAAGCTTTTGTGCAAATTCTCTTGCGTCTGATTTGCTTCTTTTGACTTCAGAGATGAAATCTTCAAGTGTTTGTGGTATGTCTGATCTTCCTTTTAGCTCTTCTTCACTTAGAGGCTGTTCCAAAACTTGGTACATAGCTTCTGGGACATTCTAGAAATAACCAAAGAACATTAACCTTTTAACACTAATAATCTAATATGCTCAAGATACTAAAACTGAAGTTAGAGTAACCTACACCAGTCTCAACCCTTCTTCCTAAAAGCTTTGGCTTTAGTCTTTTTCCCAAGCAAGCTGTTTATCAAAAAAAAAAAGTTATATAGATATTTTACATAAATGATTTACAAAAATCGCATTTACATATTTTAATTAGCAAAAATTGTGACAAAATGAGCAACAAACAGAGATTTTATTCAAAACGAAATCAATAGTTCATTATTTAAAATATCTGGATTTAGAAAATAAATAAATGAAGGGACAAGAACTAGTTACCAAGAGAGGAGCAAGGAGAGGCACCGTCGATAGTATCAACGGTGGAGAGAAGGAAGACGAGCCGGAGAAGAAAAGTAAAGAAGAGCAGAGAATAAAACATCATTTGATACGAGAATCTTCTTGAACCAACCTTCACTTTTATGAACTCTCTTAGTCCTTTCCCTTTGACGACCGTCACAAGTCTCAAGCTTGGAGATATATGTAACTGCATCTCTTTTATGTCTCTCTCTGTTCTTTTCTGAACGTGGGTTTGTCTGAAAGGAGATGGATGTCGAAAAAGGATCTTACGTTGTTATGTATTGTATGAGTATTCAAAAAGGGTCTACGTCATTTACCTAACCTTGCTTTGTGTTGAGGTTATTAATGGCAGATCGTATCTGATTCATGTGACGAAAAGGTAATGTGTGTTTGTTAGAAACTTAGACGTAAAAAGACTACGGTTTAAAATGTGATGTGATTTTCTTTTTGTATTTGCATGAAACGCTTCGGTTTTCTCCGGTTTACGTAGTCTTTTTTACTTATTAAGTATACGAATTCACTGAATCTCACGGTTTTTGTGATTTATAAACCGGAATGTCATAAATAAGCCGGTTCAGTTTGGAGATTTTAGCACATGTTTTAAAATATATAGAGAGTGTAGATGAAAAGGAGCTATTCGGTGGTTACAAGACATAGCTTTACCTCTAAATAAAGTCTTTGAACAAAGACATTGGAGCTTCAACTTCAGAATTTACTTTTTGAGGACTAATTTCTTCGATAATTTAGACAGCTACCCATTTCTCGTAAGTTATTCAATCTCGCCCCCACCCAAAACAAAGTAATTTGGAGATTTAGCGCAAGTCTTTTTGTAGTACTACTTTAGCCTTTCCTTTGTTAGTTCTGTTCTGCACGCTTCAGTTTTCTGCTAGTTATGGATACCTTTGGGGCCTAGGTATACAGCCTTGATAACGTACAAGTTCCAATCTAATATCTTGCATGATTTTGTTTATAAAAGCTCAGTTTATATGGTGTTAGATCATGTAACATACATAATATGAAGAGAATGAGACAATGAGATCAACGTAACCAAAGCAAGCCGTATATAGGAATCTACCAACAGTTAAATATATTCACAAGTTACAGTTTGGTGTAAGCCCATGCTTGATTCTTGCCAGGGCTGCACTGCTTGAAACCTTGGTTTCGAGTTGACACAGACTCTATAACATGACACAAAACCATTGACACAGACTCTATAACATGATTCTTTTAGGGAAACTCGAGTTTGTTTTCTTACAGTATCTTTTCTTGCTTGTCAATCCAAGGCTCTATGAATTCAGATAATTGAGTTACATTACAGATACCACAGAGCCTTGACGGCTTTGAACCTAACACTAGATGGGCAATGATGAATATGATGGTTAATCTCTCTTTGATAGTCTGCATTTGATAGGACTATCAGAAGCTTCTTCTTCTAATGAGAATGATCCAGAGACTTGGCATGCTCAGGTAAGGCCTCATTTGTTCAACTGTGATGGTGCAGAAGAGATCTCATTTTCTTTCTATGATTGAATCTCTTAGGTTTTCCGTTCAATTGATTCAAGCTCAGTCAAAGGGTTTCCAAAGGACCCAAAGGAGGCTTCTGGAAGAGTAAGCACAACTCCGAACATGTTGTAACTTTGTCTTCTTTACTCACCAACATTTTGCTACTCTCTACTGATTATATATATATATATATATATATATATATGTTTGTGGTCAGAATCTTCTGTGTGGGAAGAACATACTCATTGACATGAGCATACATGCAGCTTATGTTAAGGCCATAAGATCTGCTCAGCATTTCATCTACATTGTGAACCAATATTTTCTTGGATCATCATTCAACTGGGATTCAAACAAGGACTTGGGTAAGTAACTGTGAGCTTTTAAGGGCAAGTTCAGTTACTCAGTAGTTGCTGTAATAACAAAGGAGTTTTGGTATTGCAGGTGCAAACAATCTAATCCCTATTGAAATGGCGCTAAAGATTGCTAACAAAATTAGAGCAAGGGAGAAGTTTGCTGCTTACATTGTCATTCCAATGTGGCCAGAAGGTGCTCCAACAAGTAACCCTATACAGAGGATTCTATACTGGCAGGTAAAATAGTTTGTCCATTATTTGCTAAATGATGTCATCTCGATTAATACTGACATCCTTTTCATGATAATTGCAGCACAAAACTATGCAAATGATGTATCAAACCATCCACAAGGCACTTATGGAAGTTGGACTTGATGGACAGTATGAGCCACAAGACTTTATAATATGATAGGCAAGCCAAATGAATTCAAAAGCATAATAACCTAACAAATTTTTGACTATGATAAACATACGAACACTAGGTCAAGAAAATTATACAAACACGTTACTCTTCGTTTCCAAAAAGGACCAAACCTCTATTCAGTTTCAAATTATACTTCTGTCTTATGTAGATTAGTTTTTATTTTTAAGACAATGATTATTTTCTAAGGCCATGAGTGATTTAATTTGAATTCATTATATACAAGAAAAGAAAAAATAACAAGTAAAAATACTTTACTTTTATAGAGAACCATAAAATGTTACATTTCCAAATTTTCGTAGTCCTTACTTCTTTTAACGACATGTTCGATCAAATAGCTTAAAAATATGTCATCAAACGTTTGTAGAGCTGTTTGAAAACTATGGTTCATAATTAAATAAATTTTTCGACGAAGAAACTTTCTTTCCCACTAATAGAAAACGTCCAAATTTGTTAATTACTCTCCTTATGTGATTTAAATTAGATAACGGTGTAGTAATCAAAAAACGACTATCATCATGAGCGGCCGAACCAAAGTTGAAGTCTTCTTCGTCGTCACTCACTCGTCAATTAATTTAATTTAATTAATTGTATTTTTTTCAATTAAATTAAGAGTAGTGTGAAGTGGTCTTTAATGGCTAAAGTAAAAAAGGGGTCAGCAACGGGAGCCAAAGAAAGATCTTAAGATTCACAGCTCACTTATTCCGATTCAAGTCAACGCTCCCCTTCCTTTCCTCTCTCCAAAAAATCACAACTTTTTAGATCTCTCGCTTCAATCTTTAATCTCGATCTTGATTGCCCGCCAAGTGTTTGATCTTTTGTGTTCTGGGTTTTTGATAGTCTCAACCTTTAGTGATGGCGCATCATCCAATTTACACCGAGACTCTCTCAGTGGGAGGAGGATTAAGCCACGGTTTCGGCCAGCGGATCTTTACGCGTAGAGCTGCTGCACGGTAACTTTGACATTTGGGTTTAAAGAAGCTCCCAACATGGACGGTTTCCACAACCGTCTCGGTGGGATGTTGTCCGGTTTAACCAGGAGGAACAGTTCTAAAGATGACAAGCCCTCCAAGATCACGAGCGACCCGACCCTTACGTGACCGTCTCCTTCGATGTCCCCGTGGCTCATAGCGCTGCCGAAGTTCACTTCGTGGTTAAAGACAGCGACATTATTGGATCACAGATCATGGGAGCTGTCGGAATCCCAACGGAACAGTTGTGTTCAGGGATTGGAATCCCAACGGAACACTTGTTTGCGTCTGTTTGTATTCATTTTGTAAACACACACACACACACATTATAAAGGTGCAGCAAAAATGGCAAAAACTTTTTCTGTTTTCTTATTACTGTTTACAACCAAAGAAGATGCAGTTCATGAATGGGGTCATCAATCTGTAACGACCGTAACAAAAGAAGTCTATACTGCTAACTATTTACATGTAAAATCTCTGTCAATTATCTTTTCCTATTCTATACAATTTTCCACAGTTATTTTTGTAGTTCTGTTGCTGAACTTGAAGCTGAGTTTGTGGTGAAGAAACAATAACACCAAACACAGCATATCACCTCCTTCCTTCTTCTAATGCATCTCTTCTCCTCTTCAACCCCACACTGGATGCGAACCTGTTGTTCTTGCTTCAATCGTTTGAGCTTGGATTTTTTCAATCTCCATCTCCCCTCCTCTTCCACCAACATTACTCTCTTCATCCCCATCCAATACCAACTTCTCAAACCTACACTGTTTTGTTGCAAAACACACAGTCTCAGCCACATCATTAAAAAAAAGGAAGAGGAAGGAAGGAAGGAAGGAAAGTTTTACATTTTCACATTCCCATAAGGGTAGGTGAGACGGCTGATACATTCGCAACTCTGTTTGAGACACGTACAGCTGATGGTTGTTATCCACCACACGAGGGGCCTTTCCTTTCTTAGTTGCTTTCCACGGCTCCTCAGCACTCTGCTTTATAACAACCTCCGGAAACACGTTACTTCCAGAACCCGAAGTTGATCCACCTCCTCCATATACGTCACTCTGCTGATCTTGCATCTCTCTTCTAGATCGGTTCTGGACCATGTACCACCTTCGTATCCTCACAACCGGTCCTTCAGTCTCTGCACCAGACTCGGAATCAATCCCCGTCATCACCAAAGCCTCACCACCATCCCCAGCCTTCAACGCGTACTGTGTCATACATCCAGAAGGAGCAAAAACCAGTAGATTCCTCGTTACGCTATTATCAGAAGCAGTAGAACCATAGTGGCTGTTCTTATTCTGCTGTTCAACGCAGTAACTGAATGTTGATGTGGTTGAACCCTGAAGAGAGCCTCCTCCTCCTCCTCCAACCATTCCAGCCGCCGCAGCTGCAGCACCGCTCACTGTCCCCATCCATCCGCTGATGTCTCGGCTTCTTATCCTAATAACAGGTGACAGAGTGAGAGGAAGATGCTCTTCTCTCTCGGGATTAATCTCAAACACATGACTTGTCCCTCTTGAAGAGCTAACCACTATCAAACTGCTATCATTGCTGAAACTCATGTCTTGTATCACCTGCCACAAAAAAACAAAAATCTCAGTGTTAAATAAGAAACGTACTACTTTTTTAAATACAGGAAAAGTGAAGAGCTCTCTGCTCACCGCATAAGTATAGCCACGATGGAGCCTGAACAGATGCATAAAACACTCTTTGGGCGGCGCATCACTAGTGTTAGAGATTCTCGGCATTATCTTGAACACGTTAATGTTGTGGCCCTGAGTCGAAGCAGACACCAAAAGCATCCCACTCGGATCAAAGCTCAAAGCTGAAATCGGATTCTTGTGTGCCTTAAACTGACATATCACGCTTTTGTTTATAACATCACTGATTATAACCATTCCTATGCTCTCAGCGTCTTGCGCTTTGTCAGTAGCAGCAACTCCAATGCCCTTAAAACCAGGAAGATACGGATTGGGCAGACCCTCTGCGCAGAAGTTAGACAATGACTTGTACCCTTTGCCTCCAAGCCTCGCAATCCCAGTTACAATATGTTTGCTCGATTCTATTGCAAACTGTGCAACACCGGGTGATGACGACAGTGGGAGAAGTTCTGAAGTGAAAATTGTGGAGCTAGACTCATCAATACGACTTCCGCTATACGCGATCCATCGTGGACCAACGGCAAGAGGACCATATCCAACGCCCAATGAGCCATACGCGATGGAGTTAGTGTCGATATTGTATTCCTCCACCAACGTCTTAGCATCAAAGCAATGAATCTGCAAAAGTCACTTGTTAGTTTCAGAAGAGATACAAAATCAAACACAATATGACAAAACTCGAACCTGATCTGATTGTAGCACAGCAACGATCCGAGAACTGCACCTGATGGTGTAGATGACAGACTCGAACTTCAACTTATGCACGTAAGAGTTTGACTTTAAGGAGTAGACATTCACATGTGTAGGCACTACGGTCTCACTTTCAGAGTTGTCAGAAGCGCTCTCTATATCTAAAATTTCGACCCAAGAGCTGTCACCACACACAGCCAAAAGCGGACGGCTCTCAGCAAACACATCGTCTATCTCCTCGGAGACTAGCGGGTAAGGTAGCATCTGCATAAAGGCTGCGTGTCCATCGTGAGCAGAGACAATGACATGGACGTTCCCAGTGTCTTCAACATCCCAGATTTGGAAACCAGAGCGAAACGCAAGTAGAAGAACTCTCCGAGTATCGCCATCCTCTTTCTCTAGCTTATCAAACCCCGCCCATAGTACCTAAGGCATCAACAGAGCAACACAAAGGCTAAAGGTCCAATCTTTTAAAACCTATCAACCCTAACCCTAATGAATCTTGCACCCAAAGCAAGTTTTTTTTCAACCTTTAGCATAAGAAAAAACATCAAACTTTTTCTCAACAGAGCAACACAAAGGCTAAAGGTTCAATCTTTAAAACCTATCAACCCTAACCCTAATGATTCTTGCACCTAAAGCAAGTTATCGTGACCCATTATATCAAAGTTGTCAACTTTTTTTTTAACCTTGTCGTGAAGAGAGTCGGCGTCTCGATTAACAACGGAAGAAGCGGCGGATGCGGCGGAGCGAGCGACGGTGGAAGCGCCGGAGGAAATCGCACGAAGGCAGTCAGAGACGGCTTGAAAGGAGGTCCGAGCTGATCGCGAGACAGCTCCGTCGGAGGAAGTCTCCGGCTTCTGAGAATCGTCGTCGTTGTTACTCATACTTGTACGCCTGAGAATTTTCCAAGAAAATCTTTCATGGTGGAATCTCACAAGAAACGAATAAATGGAATCTCAAATTAGAAACAGAAAATCGTAATTTGCTTCTTCGAGTTGTCACGAAGCAAGAAACCACCGAAACACAATCAAAGCCAAAAAAAAGATTGAAAATTTGCGAAACCCAGAAGAAAGAATCAGCGATCAAACTGATAAATGCTTAAGTTGAATGGCGCTAAAGAAGAAGATGAAAGAATAGACGAACAAATGAAGCAGCAATTGAGAAAGGAATATGAAAAATTGGAAGACGCAGGAAGAAGAAGAAGAGCGAGTCCCGAAGCAGGAACCTGATTACGACTTTGGAAACGATTAGGAGGAGGAAGAAAAGGTGAAAGATTTGAAGGATAATAGAGAGAGCGAAGAAGAAGAGACGAAAGCTGTTTCAAAACTTATTTCTTCCTTTCTTATTTATATCTGATTTTTTTTTAAATGCCAAAAAGCGGATTAAGATTTCTTTTACGTATAGTCTTTTACTAAAAAGATAAAGTATCTGACACGTCTCTCTTTCCCTATTTTTGTTTAAATAAAATTCAGTTTTTAGTTGTGAAATGTCTAAAAGCTTTAAACGCTTTGTGATAATTCTAAAGCCTTAAATGTCATTGGATTGTTATTTAGTTTTAGTTTCTATCTATAACTATGAAGTTTACCAATCATGATTTATGTACTTTTTAAAGCTAGAACCAAAAAAAAACTAACGAAAAAGCTATATGAACTTTCTTTTCTAAAGTAAAAAGATATAGACGTATGAATCTTTTTCCTTTTTATTCTGTTTCTCGTTAAATTTTTATAACTACACTAGATTTTTTACCGCGAATCTGCTTTAATAATTTAATTTAATTTTGCAATATTTTTTAAGAAAAAAATGAATTTCGTAAAAAATATTTTTATTAATATTATTAAAATATTATTTGATTTCCTATTTACAATGTTTTTATAAATTTGTTATTTTTGAACTTAGCTATTTATTTGTTTGTATTATAAAAGTAAAATTACTGTTACTAAAGTATTTATAGTTTCTTATAAGTACATAATTTTAATATCACATAGATTTCTTATTACATATACACTACTATACTATGCTATACACTACTATGAATACTTTA
>NC_027749.1:11087572-11087874 GCF_000695525.1 Brassica oleracea var. oleracea | reverse complement strand
TATAAATGTATTTATAAACATGTGTATATTGTCTCTTAATAAAAATATTAAAAGCGTCATATAGATTGTTCCATGCTTATTAACTAATACAACACTGTTATAAATATTTTATTATAATTTTATATATATTTATATTTGAATGACATAAAAGATTAATCCTTATGCAATATATCTAACTTTTTTGTATTTACCAAATTTTTAGCATGAATGTATTATTATATACTTATTTTATGCATATTTGTATTTAAAATACTCTTATTTAATTCTTTTAAATGCATATCTAATAGTTTTATATGTATATT
>NC_027749.1:11086855-11087445 GCF_000695525.1 Brassica oleracea var. oleracea | reverse complement strand
ATATATATATATATATATATATATATATATATATATCTATATAATTTATGCTAATATTAAGTAATATTTTATTTATTAAAATAAAAAATAAAAATCTAAAAAATTAAATATATCTCCTACTTGATATAATTACAATATAAATTAGTGGTGAGATTATGATGTTTAAACGGTTCACAAAATGTTTTCCCCGATTGAGAAGTTACTTTTCTCGGAAAAGGGTTACCATGTACTTCGATTTATTATTATTAGTGACCTAATTTATAAAAAAAATATTTTAGATAATAAAAAAACTTAGGTATGTTTCATAAAAACATGTTTGGTTAGTTAAATGAATATTTGGATTATAACTTTTTAAAAACAATTGTCTCAAAATTTATTAAAATCTAATTGTTGATGAGTAAATAACAATGTTAATTTATTTAATTGATAAAAGGCAATTCAAAAGCATATAAACAAACTGTTTAATCAACAATATGTGTATTAATTGTGGATTATTCTCACCAAATTTTATTTTTAATAGAACTTTCTAAGCTTATTATAAGTCAAAACTGAATTGGCCCGGTAAGAAAGAAACGAAAATTGACCAATGT
>NC_027749.1:11085915-11086618 GCF_000695525.1 Brassica oleracea var. oleracea | reverse complement strand
ATAATTAATACATTAGTTAATTTATCATTTTTGTAATTTTGTATTTATTTTTATTTTACTTTAGCCCTGTTCTTTTTACGGTCGCTGCTTCAGCGATCAGCAATCAATATTATAGCTATCTTCACGCGCAAGAATGTGGAGACTGACGCCGGAAGCGGTACCTTCTCCGTTTAAAAGCAGTCGCAGCTATCATTTAATGGTCGCTACTTTTGACAGCGTCACAAACTTTGTGAAAACTAAACGTAGCGACAACTTAATTATTCCCCACCATTTTTATTGCCTGGTTTCAAGTATAATTTTTGATCGCTGGTGGTGATCGCAGCGACATTGTGCCGAACAGGGCT
This sequence comes from Brassica oleracea var. oleracea, assembly GCF_000695525.1. Classification (NCBI taxonomy): domain Eukaryota; kingdom Viridiplantae; phylum Streptophyta; class Magnoliopsida; order Brassicales; family Brassicaceae; genus Brassica; species Brassica oleracea. The sequence continues at coordinate 11,086,274 of NC_027749.1, read as the reverse complement.
TTTCACATACATGATTATTAGAACATTTTTTATGTTGATTTTTTTTTTTAAAATGTTATTTTTGTTCGATAAAATTTATTTTTAATTTTCAAATATTTAGTTTAAAAATAAAGTTAATTATTTCTGGCAAAAAAATTTAAACTTATTTAATTTTATTTTGAGATAAATAAAATATCTGAAATTTTATATTTAAAAATATCAAATTAACATTTTGAGAATACATATTATTAATAATAATTTTAGCTTCTATGTGACCACTTTAAATAACATATAGCCTCAATTTTAAAATCATATGTGCTTTAGATTCATATTTTCTTTATTATTTCAAATTCTTTTATTTTTTAATATTATATTTTGTA
>NC_027749.1:11074622-11085756 GCF_000695525.1 Brassica oleracea var. oleracea | reverse complement strand
ATTCATATTGTTTTTATTATTTTAAAATCTTGTATTCTTTAAGATTTTTTTTGTTAGTTGATTTTATGTTGGTCTTTCAAAGGTTTACATTATATATCAAATTGATTCCTTTAATAATTTTGCATTTTCACTAAATTGAATAGTAGTTTCCTTTTTATTTTGAAATAAACATTTTTTGAAAATCTTGAAATTTTTAAAATAATAATTAAAATGGTAATTTGACATATTTTGGTGCTTTAAAATAATATGTGGATATTCTCAATGATTCATTGCATCAAATTACATATAGTACATATTTTTGTTGAGTATTTTCAGCAGTATATAACCTAAACTTTGTAAATCATGTGTTTTAGCTTTATATAGTTATAATTGTTTGAAAGTATTGCATTTTTAAATTAACTATTATATTTGTTTGTTATTTTTATGTTAATTTTCGAAACTTTATTTTATATAGTATAGATTTGTACATGATGTTTTTAACTTTGTAAGTTTAACTTATTTGATAATTATTTATATTTTATTTTGAAATAAAAATTTTCGTAATATTAACATTTTTAGAAATACCAAATTGAAAAACGATTTGGTATATTTTTGGTGCTTTAAAATAATATGTGAACATTCTCAATGATTTATAATATCAACTTATATATAGTATATGTTAGTTTGAATATTTTCAATAGTATATAACCTAAACTTTGAAAATCATGAGTTTAAATTTAGATTTATATAGTTATACTTATTTGAAAGTCTTGTATTTTTAAATTAATTATTCTTTTCGTTATTTATTTTTTAATTTTCGAAAATATTAAACATTATGTTAAGTTAATATAGTATTTATATTTTTGTAAATTTACCTTATTCGATATTGATTTATATTTTAGTTTGAAATAAACATTTTTTTTGGTAATATTAACATTTTAAAAAAATAGTAAACTTAAATAATAATTTGTCATACTACGATTGGTCGTTTAAATCCTATGTGTACGCTCTCGATAGCTTATAGCCTCAACTTTTATATAGTATAGATTAGTTGCATCATCAAAATTTTCTAAAGACTAAATTATACAGTAAAATTTCTACGATTGCAATCTAATTATGCAATTAGACTTTATTGATCTAAAAGCTTTTAAAGCCTTTTTTAAAAACACTCAAAGTCACTTTTCCTTCTTTTTGTTCACTAAATGATGGATTACCAAGCACAGCCCAAGTTTTGTTGGTTAACCCGATATTTACACCAAACAAACCTATATATTAATTGATATAATTAAGTGTCGATTTAGAGCCGAATTTGACGTGACAAACCAATCAAATCCACCAAAATTAGTTCGACGTGCTCCAGCGCCAGTCTTTTGTTATTTCCCATGACGTGCGCTACTACACTTTATTAGATGAAGAGTTTCATTATATTTTTGTTTAATTAGATTATTGGTTTAAAAATTAAGATAAACTAATTTGGTTCAACTTGGTTTAATACAAATTTGACTGGTCCAGGTAAAACATACCATTAGCTCAGAAAGCTGACTAAAAGACTGGAGTTCAAAAAGACTAGGCCCATCTAAGGGCCCACTAAGGAGCTTTCTTTCCTCGAATATTCCGTCAAGCTATAAAATGGTCATAATGTTGACGATATATAGTCTGCGTGGTGTTCTGATGGCGTCAGATTTTTCCATGAGCTGACGATGAAATCTTCCTCGGGGCCGTATAGCCAGTACAAAAGCGAAGTAGATGTATACGAGTTTTACACTCTCTTCCGTTTTCACAACTGTTTATTTTTCAGTTTCTCAGCAACTCTAGGTTTCTCTTTTTTTTTTTTTTTTTTTTCACTCTAGGTTTCACTAAAACTCACCAATCAAGTGAAATATTGTTTTCTACTTTTTACTCTAGTTATTGTTTTAATAGAGAAAAATACACTAATTCTTACGCTAAGTTTTGCTAGTGTAACACCATTTAATGCATTTTTCTTTTCTCTATCTTCTTTTCAATCAATTTATTTTCATCCAATTTTCACCTTTTTATTTTATTCCACTTTACTCCAACTCAATTCTAAAAAGTTTCTCATTTCTTTTCACTTGGATAGATGATACCTACGTTATTTTGTTTAACATGGAGCATCAACAGATCTCGGAGCATGTAAGATCTGTTGTTTGTCTCGGGGATCTGCTGGTCGTTCCATGTTAAACTAAACAATGTAGGTGTGTTCTCCAATAAATTGGCTAAGTCTATCATCCAAGTGAAAAGAAAATGTGAATCTTGCGTTGTTGTGAGACTGAAAAAAAACGAAAAGAAAGAATTTCTAGGTTTTTTTATCTTCTCCAGAGGAATCTGAGTTTTTGCAACCACCACCGAAGATCTCTGGTTTCTTTCTTTTATTATTGACTACCACCATGTTGTGGGCTTCACAGAGGGAGAAGTTTAGAGTCTGATGCTGTTTCTTTACAGAAGAAAGAGAACGCAAGTGTTTAATGTATCGTATTCTATTAAAACTTCAATTATTCTACTGGATAAGATTAAGAAATTTGTATATATATGTTAATAGGTATTTGCTTTTGAACTTTTTTTGCGCTCGTGTTGGATATTCTGACCGGTCATTTGTTCTGTGGCATGTTGCCATTCTGTGAGTCTTGAGTCTTTACATTGTACTGAGAGATAAGAATCAAAATGTGTTTAAAGCGTAGTTTAACAAGCAAGTGTTTGGGAAAGCTAGCAAAATATGACTCAATTATGTTTTTGAACGACTGCATTTTCATGCTACACATATAAAACATTATATCTTAGGTTAAGGATGTATAAGCACTTTCTTGTAACGAATCATAACTGTAGAATGTGGAGTTGGCAGTTGCTCAAAGGGAGGATTCTAACTTCATGTTTTTCTATGTTGATGATAAGAAACCAAGTACACTTTTATTCCTTATGGAACCGATCACAATCTCAAGACACAAAACAAGCTCTCTGAAGTTGCCTTCGATTTCCCGAGACCACCACCCTAAAACTGCCCACACACCTAACCTATGACCTTTCCATCCTCTACAAGAAAAGTATGGTCAAGGCCTTTATAGTAATCAACCAATACAAGAAGCTCTAACTGCAATCTCCTATTTATTGGTCCAGCTCAGCAGCCAACAGTCTTCAGCTCACTATTATTTCACAGAATATTATATCTATTAATTTAGGTTTAAAATGTATTATAATGTAGAGGATTTGGGTCTTGTGTTCATGTATCTGGAATGAAGAGAAGGAAGGAATCTTTTTTCTTGTGTCTAAGCATGATTGCTTGTGGTTAAATTTCGCAATCCCAAGCCACTTATAGATCAAGCTGTGCTTACCTGAAAGATATAGCTGAAATGCTCCCCAAGGTTAGCTTCTGATTCTTGTAAGTTCACAGTTACTAGTTGGTCAGTTTCATGAAGTTGCTTAGTAGGATAGTTTGTTGGATGAAAGACTATTTTAATTTATATACAGATTATAGTATTAGTGCTCTTCCGTGACACAACCTTACCCTGTTTCTTGTTTTCTGTTGTAAACAAGAACCATGTCCAGTTCTCAATCGAATACAGAAGTCATGTAATTTTATCCTGATTCAGTACAGGTACGTCCCAAGTATTAGGTCAAAATCATAGTTATCAGTAGTTTCTTAGAACACACACATGAGAGTCTGAGAGTTTTATGCTTAATTAGTACCCGAGATAACTCTTCACTAAAGGAGTATGGCACGTTACATTACACTACAAGGTGTAATATTGCCACTGAAGCTCTAAACTCAAACATTACAGAGAAATTTTATGATATAAACACGTACACGCCACAATAGTGAGACGGTTTATTAATTTATCATGAACAAAACCACCATGTGTACGCACACGCCTTATAAAATTCGTCCTCCTCGTGATCTTTAGTAAGGAGTTGCCTTGAACTGGCCCGTATCTAACTGCAGAGATTTTGCAGATGCTAGGCAAGTTCTTAGCAGTCCTAAACATATGCCTCACCTGTTGTGGTTGATGCATTCCTGAAAACTAACTTGCTTGAGCCGCCTGTTTCGGACACACACATCTTGTCTACTTGTCGTAGGTCATTGGGCCGGCCCAAATATTAATTGGACCCTGCGCTGATTTAAAAAACTTCTAAACTCATCAAATTTGTAAAGTAAGATCCCAACTATTTGTATTATAGATGTGATTTCTTTAAGAAAATTGGACAAAAATGGTGGACTTAGTGCAAATGCACTCTCAGCACTGGGTCAGAGTTGGTACCATTACAACACATTTTAAGAGCTGGCTGGTGAGGCTGAGGCATCGGTTCTCATCGTTCTCAAGATCAACCTTAAGAGTGAGCTCGTTTACGGATCCATTGCTTGCAACCTCTTTAGCTTCTGTATAAACTCTCGGTAGCACTTGCCTTGCTGTGGACCCATTTGGTTGCTGATGTCATCTGTTTTGTCGTAAATTGTAACATCCCGAGTTGTGATATATGAAAAAACTTAAGATGATTGATTTGACTACCTATGTCACCAAAGTTGACTTATCTTTTCCGTCACACATCCATTCAGAACTCAGGAGTTAAGCGTGCTTAGGCTGGAGTAGTGAAATGATGGTTGACATATCGGGAAGTGATTCGCGATACCATGTGAGTAACGCCAAAGTACGGAGAAAGGTCATCTGGTGATTGCAGGGTCAGTAAATAAGTCTTCCGGACCTTGGAAAATTTACGCACCGACCGTTGGAACATGATGGGTCCCACAGGACGAGAAGGCGAGCGTGGGTGGCCCATTAGCTGTGGGCGGTCGGGGAGTTACAAGTGGTATCAGAGCTGGTTAGCCATCTCGGTTCTGACCCGAAAGGCGTCTTGAGACTTGTCGTGGGGCGCAACGAGGACGTTTTGTTATTTGAGATGGGTGAATTGTAACATCCCGGTTTGTGGTATATGGAAAGACTTAAAAGAATTGATTTGGCTACCTATGTCACCAAAGTGCGCTTACTTTTTCCGTCACACATCCATTTAGAACTCTAGAGTTAAGTGTGCTTGGACTGAAATAGTGGAAGGATGGGTGACCTATCGTGAAGTGATTTGCGATACCGTGCGAGTGAGGCCAAAACACTGGAAAATATCATGTGGTGACTGCAGGGCCAGTAAACAAGACTTTCGGGTCTTTGGAAAATTAATGCACCAACCGTTGGAACGGGATGGAGTCCACGGGCCGAGAGAGCGGGCGTGGGTGGCCTATTAGCCGTGGGCGGACGGGGCGTTACAAGTGGTTTCAGAGCTGGTTAGCCATCTCGGTTCTGACCCGAGAGGCGTCTTGAGATCTGTTGTGGGGCGCAATGAAGACGTTGTGTTCTTTGAGAGGAGATGAATTGTAACATTGATATATAGAAAAATTTAAGAGGATTGATTTGGCTATCTATGTCACCAAAATTGACTTACCTTTTCCGTCACACATCCATTTAGAATTCTGGAGTTAAGCGTGCTTGGCTGGAGTTCTGGAGTAGTGAAAGGATAGATGACCTATCGGAAAATGATTTGCAATATTGTGCGAGTGAGGCCAAAGCACGGGGAAAAGTCATATGGTGATTGCACAGTAAACAAGATTTTTGGGTCTTTGAAAAATTAATACACCGATCGTTGGAACGGGATGGGCAGCGCCGGCTCAAGGGGAAGGGCGAACAGTGCGCTGGCCCAGGGCCCACTCTAAAATGAAATAAATTTAATGACAAGGGGCCCCAATTTTTTTTTTAAATAGCAGGGGCCCCGTAATTTTGTTTTTATATATGTGTAATTCATTAAAAACAAATTGCCCAGGGGCCCAATACAAACTTGAGCCGGCCCTGGGATGGGGCCACAGACCGAGAGAGTAGGCGTGGGTGGCCCATTAGCCGTGAGAAGACGGGGCGTTACAAGAGAGTTGCGAAAACCAGAAAGAGCTAATTAGCCATTTTGTGTGAGTTTTTGAGGTTCTTGGTGAGTGATGGTGATGAAGTGAAGTGAAATAGTTTATTTATGGAAGAGAGAGTTTTGCATGGCATTTACGTGTAATGAGCACGAGATGGTGTATGACAGTATGAGCTCATGGGTATGAGAGTTTTGTTTGGACTAATAGGTGTTACGAAAGTTTCAAAATGTGTGCAAGTTGTTAAGTGGATAATCGAGACGAGGCTCTGGCGCGCATTGCAACACCGTGCATGCTCGATCCGACTTTGTTTTGTTTTGGAGTGGGTAAGTGGGGGTATACCATTTTGAATTCCAACTACAATCCTTACTAATATACATATTAAAGCTACATACTGTTCGGGCTATATCAACCTCTTAATATGGTCCCGGTTATGTTTTCTTGTTCGGGCTATATCAACCTCTTCAACTCAGTTAGCAAAAAAAGAAAAAAGAAAAAAAACCTCTTCAACTCTTGATGCCAAAATAACTAAGACAGCGTTACATTTAACTCACATTACTTGGCAGGCTTTCACGAGCTAATACAAAGATGGACCATGTGTCCATGTTAGCTTAAGTTATCCTTTATCTTTCTAGTATACTTCAAGATCCGAACGTACTAATTAAGTAAACAAAGAAACACAGTTGTGTGTTTATAACAACATGTTCACCAGACATTCTAGCCTTTTTGTATTTTTACTCACACACATCAACCGAATCACTAATGTATGGTTTAGAGAGAGGCACAAAGACAAAACCTGCAAGTATGTAATAGCTTGGAAGATAATTGGTCTGGAATCAACGATAATTTTCCATTAAAACAAATGTGAACTAGTGAGTTATTAATTTGGTTAGGAGTCACAGACTCACAATGCTATAAGCCAGCTAAGGATTTAGTTTTTGTTTTATGCTTTCATTTATTTGATTTTCTTTCTATCTAAAACTATGTTTACTTTTCTTTTGATTTTGAATGATCACTTGTGATTTTTTTTTCTTATTCTTGAATTAATTTTAATTATGTTTTCGTTACATGCGGTTTGTATGGATGGTAGATTGTTTCATCGGTTTCTTTAGTGAAACAAATGATCTAAATCCACCGATGCATCTCGAAAAGGAACGGCATGCATGCAACAAGTATAATTTCATTTCACTAAAACCCATGGAAAAGACTTACCAATGAGAGTATAACATGGGTGTGGGATCATATCAACACTAATGCATCAAATTCCATTAAAAATCTGCATTTAAACGTATTTAGACGAGAATAATATTAAAAAGGTAACCTTCAGTAAAGTTTCGTGGCACTCTTTTTTACTGTCCAACAAAAGAGAGTATAAAATACATATTTTGTTCGCAATCTCAGGCAGAAAAACATTTATATACAAATTTATTGTGACGATTTAGGTACTAATGTTTCTCGATTACAAATTTATTTTGAAATCTTTGAATTGCAGATTTTATTTTGGTCCACAAGAAAAAAAGATTCTATGACCAAAAAGAACATGCCGCTCATAACTCATAAATACAAAATATTGATATAATAAAGTAGTAATAATTTTTTGTTATCGGACACCATAATAGTGAACTATCTTTTCACTAGTAAAATACAAATCCATATCTATCGTACACAGATATCTCACTTTCTGGTGTTGTTCGTGTCACCACACAATCAATGCAAATGGTTACAGAAACTTCCAGACAAAAGTCTCGAGATATTTCTTTATTACCACAAACTGAATTTTAATACAAAATATAGGAATCTCATTGTTTCTTAAACTACATATATCAAAACGATTTGTTTCTTTCTTAGACAAGCAAATATTTTTGGTTTAATCGGGTAAAAAGACAAATAAAGTATGTTAACTTTCTCACTAAACTTTGATTTTTTCAAAAGTCATGAAAATTTTCAAAACTTCCTTCATTCAATTCGAACCGTGAAGGAAGGAGATCGTTACTTTCCAATGTTTCCATTAATGGCAGAAATTAATAATTTCATTTATATAAAAAATAAACAAAAAATCGACGACCCTTCATGCCTTATCTCTGACGTGGCCATCACTCTCCAGATATTTCTTCATCTTCTAATTTAAATATTCAACAGCCACCACAGTTTCACTTCACCACCATCATCTTCACCGTCACTCAAAACCTAAAACACCTCTCAAATATGGCGTCCATCACCTCTACTCTCTCCCTCTCTTCCACCAAGCCTCAGCGTCTTTTCGACTCCTCTTTCCATGGCTCATCCATCTCCTCCGCCGCACCTGTCTCCGTCGGTCTCAAACCACGTTCCCTCTCCGTCCGCGCCACCGCTGGCTACGATCTGAACGCCTTCACTTTCGACCCCATCAAGGAGTCCATCGTGTCTCGCGAGATGACGAGGAGGTACATGACTGATATGATCACTTACGCCGAGACTGACGTCGTCGTCGTTGGTGCTGGCTCCGCTGGACTATCATGCGCGTATGAGATCAGCAAGAACCCTAACGTTCAGGTCGCAATCATTGAACAGTCTGTCAGTCCTGGAGGTGGCGCTTGGCTCGGTGGTCAGCTTTTCTCCGCCATGGTATTGTTTTATCCAAACTCTCTGTGTATTAAGAGTGTTATGTCGTGTTTCAGTATTTAGATTGACTTGCATGTCACACTACTGAGGAACTACTAGGGTTTGGTTTAGTTAATTTGTGTTCATGGAAGCCAAGACCGGCTCTGAGATTATTAGTCTTAAACAATTACTAAACATATATATATTTTAAAATCATTTGGGACTGAATGATATATATTCCCTCCGTTTTATAATAGATGATATTTTAGAAGATTTTTGTTGTTTCATAATAGATAATTACGATGTTTTGATATTTTTATGTTATTTTTAACTTTATTGGAAACTGTGTAGCCAATTAGTTATTATAGTCATTTATGTAATTGATTTATGTAATTGGTTGAATGATTTTTAAATTATATTTTTACAATTACTTTTTAGAAAAAAATAAATTTCTTAATCTTTGTGCATTGAGGTAAAACATCAAGTATTGTGAAACAGGAGGGAGTAGTATATACTAACCATTAATATATCGAGGGTCATGCCAATGTTCATATTGTTATACTCTAGGCTGGAAGCTTTCAATATTTATGTTTATTTTAAATTTCATATATATTTTAAAATTATTTATCATCAACAAATTTGTGATGAAAAAAAGAATGTACAAAAAAAAATTTTAGGCCCCTTTTTCAACCAAATTTAGTGAATATTTAAACTTTTTAATATAAAAATATGTATATATAAAAAATATTAGATCCCTCTAACTATCAAGTTACTGAAGGACACGGTAGACCGTTTGTTAGCCGGCCATGTGTATACATGGCCGGTCCTGGGCAAAGCCTAACGAAACATTGGCCTTAGGCCTCTAAAAAATTTGAAAAAAATTACATAGAAAAAAGCCCTTAAAATTTTTTTTTAAACCTCCAAATTTACCAAAAAAAAATTTTAGCTGGAATTTTTTAAAACCGCCTACAGCCCGTAAATCTCAGGGCCGTCCCTATGTGTATATTTGTGTTGGACAGATTGTCCCATGGTTTGTTTTATCCGAACTGATTTCTCTGTGTTAAGAGCTTCTTATGTTGTGTTTCAGTACATACATTGGTTTGCATGTGAAGTAGACTGAAGTTATTGTATATTCGTGTTTAACAGATTGTGCGCAAACCAGCTCACTTGTTCCTTGACGAGATTGGTGTACCCTACGATGAGCAAGACAACTACGTTGTGATCAAGCACGCTGCTCTCTTCACATCCACCATCATGAGCAAGCTTTTGGCACGTCCCAACGTCAAGCTCTTCAACGCTGTCGCCGCTGAGGATCTGATCGTGAAAGGGAACAGAGTCGGCGGTGTGGTGACTAACTGGGCTCTTGTGTCGATGAACCACGACACACAGTCTTGCATGGACCCTAACGTCATGGAGGCCAAGATTGTCGTGAGCTCGTGCGGTCACGACGGTCCCTTTGGAGCCACCGGTGTGAAGAGGTTGAAGAGCATTGGGTTGATCGACCATGTTCCTGGGATGAAAGCTCTTGACATGAACACAGCTGAGGATGCGATTGTGAGGTTGACTAGGGAGGTTGTACCCGGTATGATCGTGACCGGTATGGAAGTTGCTGAGATCGATGGTGCACCAAGAATGGTGAGTTTGTTTCCCTTTCCTTGAATCAATCATTTATAGTAGGATGATATACTGAGTGAATGAATATGTGATGCAGGGACCAACGTTCGGAGCTATGATGATCTCAGGACAGAAGGCGGCACATCTGGCTCTTAAAGCGTTGGGACAGCCCAATGTTATTGATGGATCCTATGTCGGAGACCTAAGCCCGGAGCTTGTCTTAGCAGCTGCTGATTCAGCTGAAACCGTAGATGCTTAAGGACAAGTTTTTTTTTAACTAAGAAAATTTCCCTTGATACTTCTTTATGTGGAAGGAGTTGCAATAAAGGGAGTGTTTTAAAAAACTTGTGACTATTTATGTTATGAACTTTTCTGGTGTCTTTGTTTCTTCTCAATAAAAACGTTTATTCGGTTTAATGTGCGTTGTTCTCCGATCCTCTATTGGTTTTACCTAGCACAAGCAGCTCACTTAGCTTTGGTCTGCTGTACTTGTTTGCATGCATGTTCTGTTTCGTAGAAAACTTGTATGCGTGTAGTTTAGAACCCAAGAGGTAATCATAGTTTGTTAAAATTAAATATTACAACATGGATTTGTATGAACACCGTACAACGAAAAGTTGTTGCGTGTAGGACTCTGTTTTTTTTCTTTCTTTTGAAGTTGTCTCCCAAGTCTCTGAAATTTTTTCGTCGCCAGATTTTGCGAGTTATCAAATACAGTATGTAAAAAAAAAACACATACAAAAAACGCTACTCATGGCTCTTCTCCAGTGCTATTTCTTGGCCTGCTGCAATAACACAAAGCAGAACGATTTAAAGAGATTTTTAAAGACACCTCAAGAAGGATCAAACACAATCCCAAATAGAGTTTCCCAGTAGAAACTTTGTGACATTACAAGAGAGAAGGAAAAAGATTAAAAGTTAAAAACCTTTTTTAGATACTTCTTGTGTAGCTTCATTGCACCAGCACATGCCTTTTTAGCATCCAAGTTTCCGGTTATGTCGTTTAAGATCTGATCAAAACACACACAGATTACTAAAATGGAAGCTGTTTAAAGAGAT
>NC_027749.1:11072079-11074033 GCF_000695525.1 Brassica oleracea var. oleracea | reverse complement strand
CCCCCCCCCCTTTGAGATATATGTCTGCATTACCTTAACAACATCATCAAGTATGTCTGCATTACCTTAACAACATCATCAAGACCTCGAGCTTCAGTCATAAGCTTAGAACTCTTGTCTTTCAAAACACTCGCCACCAAGAAAACCGATATAGGCAAAGGACCTTCTGCGTTGCTTTTTCCACCGTTCTTCATGTTCTCTCTCTCGTACTTCCCACATTGTTTTATCGATTTGGGTTTGCCTTTGGATGAACCTTCCGTTCTCTCTCCCTCGAACTCAGGCTCCTCGTACAGTGAATACATCTCCGGGTCATACTCTAATCCCCACATCATCTGCCCATAAGTCTTTATCAGTGTCATGTCAAATAAAACATGTCTCTTGAGTTTCTAAAGAACCGTTACCTCCCAAAGGTACAAGGAGTCGCAGAAAGAGAACTCTCTTCTGAACTGAACCATTATCATTCGAATCGCAAAGAGATAGTCACCTCCACCAAGATTCTCTGCATTTCAAGATAATAAATGATTATCTCTGCTAAAAAGTGAGGTGAGAAGGGCTTGAATAGATAGACACCTAAGTGATGGTGAAGTTTAGGGTCGATGATCTGAGTGATTGTAGACAAATGAGTAAGCTGTGCTTCAACTCCAACTGATCTTCCCGTGCTCCTGAAGTTTCCTCTCTATCAATTCCGAACAAAAGGAAAAGAAAAAAACTGATTATAGATATAATCAAAACATGCATTATATGAATACAAAGAATAGAGACAAAGTACCAATCTCCGCATCAATCTTTCAAAACACCAAAAAGCATCAGCTTCATCTTCAAGAAGCATGATCATAGGAGAACAAAGATCACTCATTCCTGTTCACAAGAATCAACCAACTCTCAGGGCTTGAACAAAGGATTACACTTGGTTCGTTCTCATAAATGTAAAGACCTTACCTTGGCAGTACCCAACGTCATTGTCTATCCAAGCGTAGAGAGCTAGAATGTCCCAAAGCTTAGACAAATTCTCCTTCTTCTCGTAGAACACCAATGTCCTATCAGTGCGGTTTACATCAAGACCTGATAAAACCAGAGTTTAGGTAAGTGAAATGAATGATATAGTCTCAGAACTAGTTGAAACTGATGACAAACCTATCTGGTGAAGTGTTAGCATCCATTGGATAACTTTCTTGTCCAAAGGTCCTCTGCTTTCAAGCTCTTTGAAGAAATCAGAATCCTCCCCTATGATCATGATACTTGAAATGCTTAAGCTTACCAAGTTATGACGTTCTACTATGTACTTGAGCAAAAAAAAAAGATGCAAACTTTTTTTTACCTAAGTTTGTTTCTTGTAGTACAAGAGGATCAAGAATGGGTTGACCCTTTTCAGTAATTACAGGTGCGGTGATGAATCCACCACTTCCGATGACTGGAAACATTTGTTTACATTCCTGCTTCCAAGAAGCATACTGCAATCTGAAAAGGGAAATACTAATGCTTTTAAGTAAAAAGATATAGCAGCAAAGAGAATGCAAAGACGATCACCTTCTGCGTTGTCTGATTTGCTCTCTTTCTTCAAAAGTGCTCTTTGGATCATAACAACCAAGTAAGAACTCCCACACTTCTCCTCTAATCGATGGATGGATCCCCTATAAACAACAAGTCAAGTGATCTTTGCATTATCACAACAGATTCACTTAATGTAGTAGTCTTATGCAAACAAATGTATTGAGAGACTTACCCCACGTTGGATTCGACTTAGAGTCTTGCCAATATCGAGGAACCCTTCCTGTGTAAATGCAGCCTGCCATTTCCTTACACTAAGAGTTTTACCAGGCTGCAATCAAGAAAAAAGACAGGTATTGTCAGCAATATAGTTGACTCTGCCTTTCTCTAAGCAAAGATCACTACTAAAACTGTGAATTTAAAGCAGCACAAAGACCAATAATATAGTATTAGTATTTACCAACCC
>NC_027749.1:11055298-11069213 GCF_000695525.1 Brassica oleracea var. oleracea | reverse complement strand
CATATCTCAAGACAATTAACAACACATAAAAATCTTACAAATCAAATAATGATAAATTCTGCTTTTCCTGTAAACACAATCATGAGATTATAATAAACTTAGTTAAAAGAGCAGTAAGAATCAATAATCCTCAGCATTTAATCACACAATCAGAAAAAGACATCAACATGGGGGCATTTGCATTCATAACTACTAATGTTCTCTTCATGATAAATAGCTACTAATGATAAAAGACTTTCAAACAATGATACACATTCAGCTTAAACGTTCAAGAAGAATCCAAACAACACAAGATAGAATGGTCAATCTCAGAATGATACAAGAGAAAAAGGGGGGAAAGGAAGATACTTTGATCTTGAATCTGGTATTGGGGACATCGGTGCACTCAGGGCGAATCTGGTAATAAGAATCTGCTGGTTCTGCCGCCGCTCCCCACATTTATAATAAAAATAAATATGAAAACTTTCCCGGGAAAAAACAAAAAACAAACAAACCCAGGAAACAAGATTGAAGAAGAATAAAGAAACTGGAACCCTCTCAAAAAGATCAATTGTCCTACTGCTTTGGAGTTTGAGATCTTTTAAGAGGGGTCCAGTTTTGGAGGATCAAACTTTTCTTTTTGGGATTGCTCAATGTACTACCAAATCATCTTTCTCCTTTCAATTGAGTGGTCTCTGGAGATGCAATTGATATTTTTTTTTTTTTGACTGGTGAATCGTTTCGTTGATCCATCCTCCTCCCTCCTCCTTTAGATTTTTCTTCTTTTCCGTTTTTAGGAAACAGAGAATCGTTGCGCTTGTTGACGGTACAATGTTTTACCCGGTCCAAATTTGATTTCGGTATTTGAGTCGGTTTGGTTTACACCAATATTGATTTTTTTTCCTTCTTAAGAATAATAAATAATAAACCAATCAATTTAGTCGGAAAAAAAATAAACCAAACAATTTTTTTTTTTTGAAAAAAACAGGTCCCACGTTACGGGTTACACACATGGACGTTGATGATAAAATTATGAAATTTATAAAAATTCGAATTCAGTTTGATTATGGTTTGGTTTGATTTCCTTAATTTCACACAATAATTTGGGTAGTTCAAATAAATATTTTGATACTGATTCAGTTCCAATATCTTGGTTTAGAAGAATTATTCATGTCTTAGTTTGGTTCGGTTTAACTTTTTTTTTATGGCAAGCAAAACAAATTTCATTAATGAAAAGTTGGAGAATACAAAATCAACATTTAGAACTTCCTCTATTGAAAAGCACAACATAAAAGGTGAATTTGACAATAATTTCTAAAGAATAGCCTTGTTCGCTAAAGGAAACACTCAATCCATTATTTCTTTTAAAGATATTTTCTAATGCAAATTGTGTGTTTTACTAACAATTTTTGGCTAAAAATTCATACTAACACACAACATGAAAAGACTAAAGTTTTTATGTAAAAAATGTTTTCCTAAATATGGATTGGTTGTTAAATTCACAAGTTAGGATGATTTGGGGGGTGATTGATTGGACTGTAACTATAGAGACTTTAATGTAGGATTTAGATTGTAGGATTTTTTTATTTAGTTGTAAGTGATGTATTTTTAAAATTGATTGCTGCATATTTCTTACGGTAAAAAAAATGGTGATTTAGAAAATAAAACTTTTACAGTCATTTTTTTTATTTTTTTGTTATAGCTTTAAAAAACAAGATACAGTATGATTGGTGATTTAAAGAATATAGATTAATATTAAAGCAACCCAACCAATCACCAAAGATATAAATATTTGTAAAAACTTTCGTAAGAAAAAAATAATATTAATTCACGGCAATGTGGAGAGCTTATTCTATTTTCAATTCCTCTGTTTTTGTTTTGTTGTAGTGACCAAGGAGTTAGGTTTAACTCTACCTCTAAAAGTAACCCAATGTTTACGTTAATGATTAGAAGTTTGCACAAAAAATACTAGTCAAATTAGAAAAATAAGTTCCATGTTACGAGAAACTAGAAAGCATGGCGTCAGTTTGATTTTTTAGTTCATTCAGATATCTATGAAATTTAATCTAGTTTTAGCTTCTTTTTATTTCTTTGGTTCGAATAATAAAATTGTTCGAAACAGTTCAAACATAATCTGATTCTTAATTGATTTGTAATTTTGAACAATTTTTTAGATGATTGAAATAAAAATTTAGAAATATAAATCATATTTTAGATAATCAGATGCTTATTTAACTCATTTTAAGTATAAAAACAAACTAGATATTTATAAATAATCAACTCGGTATCTTTTGTTTTTGATTCGGTACAATTTAGTTTTGGATTTCGGTTTAAAACGTCTACACGTAGTTACGAGTGCGCTTCGAAGGCTCTTCCATTCTAACCCTAATCTAATCGTGGAATTTCGGCGGAGTTGATTTGTTTTCTTTTGACGTATGCAACAGATAATCACTTTGACAGTAGTTGCTAATAAAATTGAAATCATTTGTCATTTTAGGGAAAAGACAAGACTGTGATATTTGATTGTTCGTACTTCATTTTTTTTTCTTTAGAAACAAATCAAATATCTGGTTATGAAAACTATTGACGAGAAAAAAAAATTATACACTACAAAACATATAGTTCAAAACACTAAATCGGTTAAAATATATTAATATTATAGAAACAAAAGAGAAACATCATTTGAATTACCCTTACAATGATGACTACGAATCATCATCGCTTTTCCAAAAGTCTAAATAATATGCATATATTCCGGCGCATATTAAGACTAACAAACACGCAAAAACAGCTATAACCGCCACTATTCCCCAGGTCTCCATTGTCTCTTTTGAGGTATAGTAACTTCTCTTCTTGTATGTAATGGAACAGTATATGAGAGGTGGATTCAACCGAAAAGAAGATGTTTAATTTATATAACTAATTAACTTTGAAATATGGTAATTTATAGATAGACTAGGAGATTTTCCCTGCCACGAATATAGAAACTACTTAATAGTTCTGAGCACGTATATATTATATGAATCTGCATATCTTAAGCATGAGTTGTTAGAATTAAATGACTTTTAATTGAGAATCTTACGATAATTCACACTACTCCACTAGATGATAATGCGTATGCGCGAGATAAGTTTTTTATACTAATGTTTATTCATTAAATAAATGATTTTAACATTTTGCAATACTAACATCTTTATCGATTGTAAAATGACGAAAAAAATATATGTCTCTTGAATGTATCATCGTTGTTGAAGAGTTAACATATTACATCTCATTTTAATTATTTTTAAGACTTCATATGCACAAAAAGAAATTAAGTTTTGCGGCTGACACAAATCACCAAAACCAGATAGACAGCATCGATTATAAAATGACGAAAGAGAATTAGGTTTTCTCCTCTTAATTTATTTACAATTGACTCTTCATAAGTGATTTCATTATCTACCTCTATAAAATTCTATTTTCATTCTCGTTTCTTTTTCATTGATATGACATTTGTTTATTTTTTTTAACTTCTTATGTGAATTTGATGAAATACATAAGTATCAATTTTAAGCAATGTTTTTAAACCCGACCCGGACACTGAACCGGACGACTTACCGAATCACTGGGTCACTGGGCCGACCGCGGGCGAACCGCGGATTAATAAATGAATTAATTTTATTATATAATAATATATCAGCTATCTAAATAAAAATATATAAACTAAATTTTAATATTTTCTAAATGTTTTTATAAACATAAAATAATAGTTTGGATGTGTATATTTTTATGTTTAATAACATTTAGAAAATACTTAACTTTAATTTCTATATTTTATTTTCATTAGATATACAAAATATCAAAAAATAGTTTAGACTATTTATAATTTTGTCTAACAAGGTAAGAGTTATGATATCTAAAAAAATCAAGACATAAAATTTATAAATATTTAAATGTTTAATGTGAATAATAAATTAAATTTCAAATACAAAATAAACCAAAAGTAAAAAATCATTATAAAAATTATCAATAACGGAAATAAACTAACACCAAATCACATCAACTAATTTTGGTTCTCTCTACCATTGTTCACTTTTATTTTCTTCAAGTGGCATAGTGAAATCTTCATTAAAATCTAAAAATCACAAATATAAAACTGAAAAGGAAAACCTAACTTTTTTTGTCGGTATATCACTTCTTAATTAGAAATTTAGAATATAAAACATAATCTAAAAATATAATTAAAAATTAAAAATGAAGTAAAAGTTATTTATTGGTTCAACCAGTGGTTCAACCGGTATCGGGTTCCGGGTTCTTTTGGGTTTTTGTGGGTTTTTGCGGGTTTCTAAATATTGAGTTTTTCACAAAACCCAAACCGAATTTTTTCAGGATTGCCGGGTTTACCGGTTCAACTGCGGGTCTGAGTCGGGTTTCAAAACACTGATTTTAAGAGATGGTTATCTGTAAAAATTCGTTCCACTCCAGATACATATCTAAGAATCAAATTTCTGAAGAAAATCACAAGCTAACTCTATTCACAGGCTAGTGTTCAAATCTGATACATAAAGCTGTTATATATATAATATAATTGTCGACTCAAAATATAAATGTATGTCTAGTATATATTCACCAATATGGCTTTAAAATCATCTAATTCTAAAAAACAAAATAAATTACTTATTTTATTAACCTACGCTTCTGAGGTTTAGTTACTTAAGAATATACCAATTAGAAATATATATATATATATATATATATATATATATATAATACTTTACCATTTTAGTATATGTAAACTATGTATAAACTAAGGAGTGTCTGATTTATTAAAAAATAAACTAGGAAAATTATAATAAATAGTTAAAATTTCTCATTCTTACAATTATAATAGCTAGATATGATATCAGGGGGAAAAAAATATTAGATGAATGATCAAATTTCTCATTCTTCGAACAAACTCAAAAGAAAGTGATTGGAACCTTGTCATGATATTTCATTAATTGCTTTTTTAGAAATAAAAATCAAGACTAAATTATTTAATCTGAATGAAATAATATATATAGTGCTTTCAATATTAAAAATCACTTCGATTTGAAGAAGTGTATTTTTGGGATTGTTAGGATCAAATACCATATTAGAAACCACCTATTTAAAAAATAATTTGTATACATAAAAGTATATACATTAGAGTAAGCACATAAATCAAAACCAATACATTTTGTTTATTTACAGTCATGTTTTTGGTAAATAAATCAAAACAATCATTTGATTTACTTTATATGGTATATAATTAAACTTTAGTGATATTGACATAGATATATAAAGTATATTTTAATATAAATATCTATTATTGAAATTTTCTACTTATATGATTTTATTAACATTTGTTTATTTGCTGTAACAAAAATTTAAACCGTTAACGACAAAACTTTTAATGTGAGATTTTTCAATAAAAATTTCAAAATTAAAATATTAAATGTCAATAATTTTTCAATGCAAAATTTGAAATTAACATATTTATATATTTTTATATAGTATATAATTTAATTTAAATGATATTAATTTATATATATATAGATATAATATGAATATTTATTAATGAGACTTCATATTCATACGATTTATGATCATTTGTATCTTGCTTGAACACAAAAAAAGTTAAACCATTGATCACAAAATTTGCAAAGTGGGACTTTTACCATTTTTAGTAATTTATAGTCGTTTTAAAAAATTCAAAATGTAACATATAGGAACAAATCTATTTTTTTTTATTATAGGTTTAACGTGGTTGTTTAATTTCTTTTAATAATATAAAATTAAACAAAAAAGTGATAGGATACAAAAATTTCTATCAAATATACATTATTCATAATCATTAATTTCTATCAAATATGTTATTCATATTAGGTAATTATGTAACTTTTATTTAAGAAAAGAATTGAGAATATTCTTTTGTACACTAATAATCAATTTGATAATTAGTTTTTTTTTTAAATGTATGAACACAATTAAGAGAATGAACAATAGTTCAAAGGGTACAAAAGGTGAGCCCAAATGAGAGGCCAAAAAACACGCACAAACACCAACACTATGATCTTAAGGGAAAGACTTAACATATGTTGGAAAGGGCTTCATTCTGAAGTCTGTTGTGAAGCCAGGCCGGACCTCCAAGGGCGAGATAAGAGTTGAGCCTCCAATCTCGAGTAAACACTTCTGGAAATGTCTCTTGCAATTGAATTTGAAGAAACAGATTCCTGCTCGAACAGACTCGAGTTGAAACCTGAGCATAAGACATTAATCTTGTTGATGAGATGACGGTATCTTGGCCAAGATTGGGCATCTGAGACTGCCAAGAAAGCAGCATGGAGGTCGATGTCGATTATAAGATCCCGTATGCCTAGATCGTAGACGCTTTGCATTGCCCACATGATACACCGGAGCTCTGGAGTTAATCTGTTTGAAGATGGGGTGAAGGCATTCCTTGTGTGGAAAAGAACATTGCCTTGGTGATCCCTAGAAATCCAAGCTCCACCTACCATGGAATCTTCATTCCTCCAACTTGCATTGACATTGCATTTCACCAACCCGGATCTCGGTGGTTGCTAGCCCATAAAGGATCTCAAAGTTGATGAAGAAATAGGTGGTAACACTTGCTTATTTAAACTAAGCCATGCCTCCGCCTCTTCCAGAGCCTGACTGTCAGAGTAGTTGTAGATATCTGAGCATCTGCATATAGAATAGAGCAGGGCCGGCTTAGACACTTGATAGACCCTGGGGCGAAGTTTTAAAATAGGTCCTGCAACGTATTAAAACATGCTACTTATAAAACTGTTACTATAACTAAAATAATAAACAACAATATCTAGGAAAAACATCTCACATAAAATAATGAGTTTGCATCTTTTGTCTTATAAACGTAGTCATCAAGACCATAAAAATCATATTTTGTTTTGTTATGCTTCTCCTTTTCTTCCTAGCTTTCTCGCAGTATCAATGATTTCATACTTACACATGTTTCTCGAATCTGAAAAGCAAAGAAAAACAGTAGTCATCTAAAACATAAAAAAAATCATAAGAAACGGTTCTTTCGAGCTTTACTCGATGTAAAATCATGAATAATAGTTTCAAAATCAATGTTTTCTAACATGTCTTTTAAATTCATAAAATAACTAAACCATTCAATCTTTCTTGAGAAACTGAAGATCGTAATTAACTTTTCAGTAATTTTAATTTTAAAATTTTCTTTCCGCTGAAGCTACAGTCACATGTATGGTCAAAAGAATGCGATAAGCAATTGAATTTTTTTGATAACAACCCACACTTTCAACAAACTCAAGAACTTCACTAGGTTCCATAGGCACATCAGGTAAAGTAGTTTGCAAGATTCTCAATTCAGAATAAAAATCATTTAAATCAACATCTGAAGAATTACCATGAGAAAAAAACTTTGTGAAAGTTAGTACAATGTTCTTGTAGTTCACTTTCACATAATACCTTTAATTTTTTCAAATCAAATAGAAATCCAAAAACATTTTTAAAATCCACCATTTGATCAAATCTGTTCCTGACTGAAGTTATTGCCATGTCTACCACAACTAGAAAATAATTAACTCTGAAATCATCTTCACCAGTTAGTACTTCTTCACCTAGCTGAGTTTCATCAAATTGTTTTTTCCTAAATATACGACGCTTACTTGGAAAGACATGATCAACATCCATATCATGAGCAATATTTTGAGCTATACCCAAACTAGAGGCAAACCCTTCATGTCTAAACTTCTCCAAAAATAGAACTACACCTTCTAGTTGTTTCAAAGCATTATCAATTCAGACAGATTTAGCTTGTAAGTTTTTACCCACCGAATTAATAGCAAACAAAATTTCATACCAATGACCATGCTAAGTAATAATTCAAAATTATCAAATGACAAGATTAAGCTTTCAACATTACTTTTTGTCATAGCATCATCACATGATTCATATAATTCCAATAAAGCTGATCTTATTTGTGGAGCTTGAAATATAATTTCTTTACACTTTTGGTTCGTCTCTCCCAATGAGTATTGCATAAAAATTCACTGTAAAAGGGGAACATGGTCAATTAAAATCTTTCATCTCTTTGTAGAACTAGAAAAAAAGCTTATATATATGGACTGCAAAATTCCAAAGAATGAAACTTTTACACAACTAACCACAAGATTAAGGCTATGACAAGCACATGGCATATACAATGCTTTTGGATTTATATCAAGAAATCGTTTCTGAACACCTTGATGTTTTCCTTTCATATTGGAACCATTATCATAACCTTGACCTCTCACATTAATTACCAACATCAAGACTAAGAGACTTTAGAGAATCTAACAATTTTCAAAAAGTCATAATCCGGATGTGTCATCTACCTTAACAAACTCTAAGAAGTACTCTTGTACTCTTACTTTTTTGTTTGACAGATTCACACATCGTATTATTAGAGTCATTTGCTCTTGATGGCTCACATCTGTTGTACAATCAAGAATGACAAAAAAATATTTTGCCTCTTTAATGACTTCTACTATAGAAAGTTGAACATTATGAGCTAAAAGAGAGATAAACTCATTCTGAAAATTATGACCAAGATAATGATGATGAATTTTTTTGACTTTGAATGCATCTAATATGATCTTGAATTACCAAGTCAAATTCTGCAATCATCTCAATAGAGCCTAAGAAATTACCATTGTTATCTTGATAAAGTTTCTCATTTATTCCTCTAATTGCCAAATTCCGCTTAGCAAGAAATTTCACTACAGCAATTATTCTAGTTAAAACAAGTCTCCAACGCTCTTTTTCTTTTGATATTTCCTTTTGTGATTCTTTATCAATCGTCAATTTTTTTCGAATCTAACTTTCAATTCATTCCAAAGTTTCATGTTAGTCATATGATGTGCACTTATTTCATGGTGTTTAAACCTATCACTAAGATGCTTCCAATCTCTTAATCCATCATTAGCTAACGAACTTAAGGAAACACCAGATTTAAACAACTTGCAACAAAAACAGTAACATTTATCCTCATGTTTCGAATAAACCAGCCAATTTCTATCACTAATTTCCCCATTACTCAATTTCCTAGAATAATAAACATTTGAAAAACGTCTAGAGCTCTTATCTAAGGGACACACAAGATTCATTTCTCTTTTAAACCCTTTTTCAACCAACAAATCTTTCATTTTATTATCAAGGTTATTCCAATACCTAGGACCATATATATCGATGAATGAGCTTTTTGGTTCATGAACATTCATACTTTCAACATTAGATTCATCTAGCACATTATCATGCTCACTCAAGTGACTAATACTATCATCAAAATGATCTTTTGATTCTGTACTATTATCTTTAGTAGCAGGTTCATGATTTTCATTAACATTTTTTTATCACAAATCTATCCATAGAACCTTTCTGAGATTTTAAGAATAATTGTGCTACCTTTTTTTTTCTTTTTTGACATTCTGAATCACAAGTCATGATTTAAGCAAAATATCAAATAGACAGAAAAATATCACCTTGTAATTATATGAATTCCCAAAGAAAGAGTGAACCTGAAATTAGAAAAATACTTGAAAATTCAGTTAGACCATTCACACTCTAAGTTTTTGATTGAAACACCATATATAGGAACCTCGGATGGGGAAAAAGTGATTTTTTTCTTATATATTTTTCAAATCAAAATTGTGTGAACACAAAAAATATATGACAGATCTAAAAACGAAATCTTACCAGAGAGACTAGAGTGATCAAATCGAAGTTTCTAATGTAAAAATGAATTTTCTGAGATTTAGAGTCTAGAGAAAGAAGATGAAAGGATTTTGTAAGAATAAGTTAACCAAAAACAAAAGAAAACAGAAAACCCTAAATAATCTAGAGATAGACACTTACAACTTTAACAATTTTTTTTTTAAATGGGCCCCATACCTTGTGGGCCCCACTGCTATGTCTATATTCTTCCTTAAACCCACCGCCCACGACAAATACATACTCCTCAAAAGAATCCGTCAAAACTTTGAATAATTACAAGGTCACTACAAGAAAATATATTTTTTACGATGACAGTATTCGAGATTAATTCGTCGTAAACGGGGTGTTACGACAAATTAACCTTGAAAGACGTTTCGTTGTTAAACGTCCGTCGTAACGGAGGTTTTGTCGTAAATGACTCGTTACGTTTACGATGAAATAAATTCCACGTAAAGCGAAAGGAAAGGTTTCGTCGTAAAAGACACGTAACGCTTCGTGGTAAAGCCCACGTAATGCATTCGATGTAAAGCACACGTAAACGAATTCGTTCTAAAGCCCACGTAAATGTTTTGATGTAAAACCCTCGTAAAAGTTTCGATGTTAATCACTCGTAAACTTTCGATGTAAACTCCATGTATCGTTTACGAGGAGTTTACATCGATTCTTATTATATTATATATAATAAATTTAAATTTATATTTAATATTCGAAATTTAGAATATTTTAAATTTTAAAACAAAATATAAAAATGAAAAACATATTTAAAAAAAGTATTTAAAAGTCATACAATAATATTTAAATGCATAATACAAACCGAAATATAAAAAAACTACATATTCTCGAAGTAGTCGGTGGGGTTGCTCGGCTGTTGACGGTTTGGATCGGACTCTTCGGGATCCCGTACTGGCAACCCAAGAGCGGCTCGTCTCTCACTCAACATTCTCTGCATAGTCGGGTTTTCCACTGCCGTCATGTCTAGCAGATCCTCAAGAGAGTAAACGAACCTTTTGGCTATCCAATCGAGCTTTCATCTGAGAATTCTCTTCATCCCGTCTCGAATTCTCTTCATCCCAACAGAGCCAATGCCGACTGCACGTCCCTTCTTTTTAGGAGCCACCTATAAAATTAAAACATATATTAATATAGTTAATTATGTTAAAATATTAAAATTAATGTAAACAAAAATTTTAAGTTGTACCTCTTCGAAGATTCTGTCGACCTCTTCGGTGGTCAATGTGACGGGTAACCCATCGGGAGACTGCTGGGTTAGTTGTGTATCCCGTCCTTCAATCCGAGCAGCCACTGCACGGAAGAGTTTCTCAGATGCAGGATCCACAAAAACTCCGTCGGATGTGGCGTGAGTCATCTTGAATAGCTCAGACAGAGATGGTAAGACTCCGGTCTTCTCTAACTACACAAAAAAAAATTAAATATTAAAATTTAAATTAATTGAAAATTTTAAAATAAATATTAAAAACAAAATTTACAGCTTCTAGACGGATTCCTGCATGAGATTTTTGTCTAGTTCTGTGAACCATGGGCAAATGACCATCTTAATCCTTCGTTCTTCGAGAAGCAGAGCACGAATTGACCTTTTTGATCGAAGAGGGTAGTTTCCAATAGGCGATGAGGCCATCCCATACATCCGTCGTGAGCTCAGTGGGCTTTCCCTCATACCCGTAGATCTCCCACTTGTCCTTCCAATCGGAGACAGTGTTGCAAAGGCGGGTCTTTGCCTTTGCAAAGAATTCCCTCTTCACCCTCTCGGTGATTCCCAAAGACCAATGCCACTTTTGCTAAAACACAAAATTTTTGAAGAAATTACAATTAATAATAAATATTTAAAAATAAAAAGTAATATTTATTTAAAAGTGAAAATTTAATTAAATTTAAAAATCTTACCGCAAAACATTTAAACCAAGTGGTCTTCACGTGATCTGGTGTCATGCTCCAGTTCGGATATGCCCCGTTGTAGTAACCCTTCATCGTCTCCGAAACACTCCGGCTAACACTGTTGTTAGCCCCAAACCTGAAACAAAAAACAATTTAATTGTTAGAAAATAAAAATAATTTAAATTTTAATGTAATAAAAATTAATAACTGACCAAAAAGCTCCTGGCGGTCTATCGGGGTCTAGAACTTCCAAACCCTCCCGTCCAGGCTGGACAAGCAAATCTTCCACCGTATATCTCGCGTATGGTGTATATGAAGGCACACGCAAATCTGGATGAACTGCACTTGCTGAGACAGGCTGAGGTGCTGCTGCTGGAGGATGAGGTGGAGGCATCTGTGGTGGAGGAGGAGGAATCCAAGAAACTCTATGAGAAGTCTGAGAGTCTGGAACTGCATCGGAAGATGATGGACCGGAAGAAGATGCTCCGGAACCATCGCTAAACAACTGAGAATAAGTAGGTGCTGCTGGTTTTCTCCTATGAGCCATCTAAAAAAATTAAAATAAATTTAATCAATTACAACATAATTAAAATATTATTCTGTCACCTAACTAATCACCTAAACTATTATTCCGTCACCTAAATAATCACCTAAACTAATTACCTAACTAACCACCTAAACTAACTTACTAAAAAAAAAGAGAGAGAGGGGTACCTTAGAGGGAGAGAGCAAAGGAGTTTGGGAGGAATGAATGAGGCTTGCCTCGTTCGGCGGCGTCTCAATATATAGAGAAAGGCATTCGTCATAAACTCCACGTAACGTTACGGCGAAGTTACCAGGCCCATCTTTTTTCATTTACGACGAAGTTACCAGGCCCGTCTTTTTTCATTTACGAAGAAATTATGAGGAATCGATTTAACCATTTACGACGAAGTTACCATGCCCGTATTTTTTCATTTACGACAAAGTTACCAGCCCCGAGTTATTTTTACAAGGACTTTACTACGCTTAACCCTAAACCCCGAGAATGAAATCCCTAAACCCCAAAGTCACATATCATCTAACATCATCATCTTCTTCTTTACTTCTTCTTACTCTTTCTCCAACTTAAACACTAAAACTCCAAATAATTTTTTAAAATCTAAAGAAATACATATTATAAAAAACAACATTTGTTACACATACATTAAGATGATATAAAAACAATATTTCCTTAAACAAACATTACAATAGAGAAATACAACATTTGTTACATATATTACATCACTCTAAATCGTTTTCGTTCTCATCAATATCAGTACAATCATCATCGTCGCTTCTTCAGGAAGATCTTCATATTGATAGTTTCCTGGGTCGATCAAAAGGATTTCATCAGTTTGTTGTTCAGGTACCTCAACTTCAGTGATAGCGTTTTCTTCTTGCAAAGACGGTTCTTCTCCAGCGACAATGCGTCCACGAGGTGTAATTTTGATAGCAGCTAACCAGTTTATCCCGGAAGTTCGAAGGCGAGGATAAGGAAGGAAGCTAACTTGGTCGGCTTGTGAAGCTAAAATGAAAGGTTCAAATTTGTTGTATCTTCTCCCAAAATTGACATCCACAACACCAAATTTGTTATACCGAATCCCTCGGTTCACAACAGGATCGAAGCATTCACATTTGAAGAGGACGCATTTTAGCTTCAATAACCCCAGAAATTCCACTTCAATAATCTCCTGGTATTGCTTCTTTAACTTGAGATACAAACATGCTACAAATTAAACAAATTATCAAGTCATATATAATTAACTTCAATTCATATAATTAACCTTCACATAGTTAACATTCACAAAAATGTTTACCTATCAAAGTAACGGGTCACTGCATCCTCGCAGTTGAGCATAATATAAGTGTGGGCACTATGTTTATCCTCTTCACATGCCACCATACTTCTTTCGTTTTACCACCAAACCGTCCAATTTGGCAGAAAATGTCAGGAACACCATCAATTGCATATGGTGTCGGTACTCCACCATCATCCTATCTCCTAGGAACTCTTTTTCTCGTACGAACAGTTGGAGCAAAGTAGTATGATGTGAATTTAGATGTTTCAGCTGTCAAACTCCCCGCAACTATTGAACCTTCCACCTTTGCAAGATTTCTTGCTTTCCCCTTCAAATGTTTTATTTGTCGCTCATACAGATACATCCATCCGTTGTGAACAGGTCCACGAAGCAATGCTTCATATGGTAGGTGGACAACTAGATGCTCCATGACGTCAAAAAATGAAGGAGGAAATATCTTC
>NC_027749.1:11054272-11055137 GCF_000695525.1 Brassica oleracea var. oleracea | reverse complement strand
TTATAATTACCTGCAAGTGCTTCATGGACATTTGCTGGAAGGAGCTCGACCAAAGCAAATGGAAGTAGTCGTTGCATAAACACATGACAATCATGACTCTTCATTCCGGAGAACTTTTGACCTCGTTCAACACATCTTGACAGATTTGAAACATAACCATCATGAAACTTAACTTCTGATGCAACCCAGTCAAACAAGGTTGTTTTGGCTACTGATGACAACCGGAAGATGGGAACATGAACGTTTCCATTGCTCTTGATATGTAACTCACTTCTTGAGCAAATATCAGGTAAGTCCATCCTTGACTTTTTGTTATCTTTTGTCTTCCCAGAGATGTTAAGTAATGTATTCATGATGTTCTCAAAAAAGTTCTTCTCAATATGCATGACATCCAGATTGTGGCGTAAAAGAAGATCCTTTCAATTGGGTAGCTCCCAAAATATACTCTTCTTATCCCAATTGTGAGAGACACCATACCCATTAGGCATATTTCCAGGAACATGCCAGTTTCCTCCAACCTTAACTGTTTCCTGAACTGTGTAATAATCAATATCTGCTTCGATCTGTTGGCCGGTGAGATATGGAGGAGGACTGTCTCTGACAACTATTTTGTACCTAAACAATGTCTTATATGTACGGATGAGAAAATGGAAGAAAGAGACGATGACAATCAAACCAACAACTCTTCCTACCATTCTTCAGTTGAAAAGCATCCGTCGATCCAATACAATATGGACAAGATAATCTTCCATGTGTTGTCCAGCCAGACAACATCCCATAAGCAGGGAAATCATTTATCGTCCACAGCATAACTGCTCTCATCGTAAAATTGTTTTTCAAGGAACAATCGTACGTCCTCACCCCT
>NC_027749.1:11030968-11054089 GCF_000695525.1 Brassica oleracea var. oleracea | reverse complement strand
CCCAGACATTCCAAATGGACTAAATCCATCGGTGCATAACCCAAGATAGACATTCCGAATATTTGTAGCAAAATCTGTGTGTACCTTGTTGAAATGTTTCCACGCTCTTGCGTCTGAAGGATGTGCAACTTCGCCATCTCTCTGGGCATGTTCACCATGACACCTCATCGACGCAGCAGTCCTCTCAGATTGATATAATCTTTTCAATCTGTGTGTAATTGGTAACTACCACATCCTTTGGTACGGTACCCTATTTCTCCCACGGCCTTGCAGTTTGAATCGTGGTTTTTTGCAGAATCGACACTCTTGTAACTGTCATCTTCCTTCCAGTAGATCATGCAGTTGTCGATGCAAACATCAATCATCTCCGAAGGCAAGCCAAGACTATAAACCAATTTCTGAATCTCATAATAAGATTCAGCAGACACGTTGTCTTCTGGCAAATACTCTTTAAGCAACTCCGCACATGCATCCATGCAATTCTCAAGTAAATTATGATCCATTTTAATATTCGTCATCCTAGCTGCTAGAGATAATTTAGAGAAACCTTTTCTACAACCAGTGTAGATTGGTTTATTTGAAGCATCTAGCATTTCATAAAACCTTTTTGCATCCAAATTAGGTTCTTCTACATTTCCAGTTCAATCAGCTATTGTTGTAGTTGTTTCTAAAAATGCATCACTAATCATATCTTGAACCCTATCATGATCTCCCATCTGCTCATGATCTTGATGATAATTATATTCATTATGCAAATGATTCGGTTCTTCACTATAATGACCATCCTCAAAATTATTATTACTACTACTAGCTTCATTTCCCCCATAACCCTCTCAGTTTGATATAAAATGTAGTACTGTGGTGTAATTCCTCTGTTTACTAAATGCTTCCATACATTTTCACTACGTGCAAATTTTGAATTCTTGCATTTCCGGCTGGGGTAGAACATCTTACCGCTTTCCTGCGTGATCGGTGTACAGCCCGCCTAGTGCATGAATGTCTCTAGCCCGCTCAGAAATGCGTTCGTCACCCTCCCGTCGGAATCTTTGTGCAAATACATCCAATTTCGTAACTCATAAATACTACCGCCACCGACCATTTTTTCTTAGATTTTTTTTTAAAAATTTTATTTTCTGATTTTTTTTTTGTTTACGTTTGTGTGTTGTGAGGAAGAGAGTTGTGGGAAATGACATATATATATAAATTTTCGAGTTTGGTAGGTGAAATATAACAACGAATTTACAACGAATATATAACAACGAATTTAGGTAAGTTAAAGCACATTGAATACACGTTTTCACCTAAATATAACAGTAACATGTTTCATTGTAATGTCGATGTAACTGTTACGACGAATTTCTCTGTCCACGTACTTTTGTTGTAAACTTACATTGACTTTACGACGAAACTGTTTCCTCGTAAAGTTACATGGAGTTTACTACGAATTTTGGACTCGTCGTAATTTCGTTGTAAACGTCATGTAAACTTACGAGGAAATATTTTTCTTGTAAATCTTCGTTGTTATAGAAACATTTTCTTGTAGTGGGTCAACTAAATTTTTTTTTTTAATGGGCCCCTTATTTCGTGGGCCCCGGGGGCGGTGCACCGATTGTCCCTCCCTTTGAGCCGGCCCTGGAATAGAGTTACGGTTCTTCCAGATGGCCCAAAGAAACCAAGGGATCGCCGTTCTGTAATTTTCCATCACTGACATATCAGATAACAGCTTCAAAATCAAATGAAAGTTCTCTACCAAGCTGCGAGGTGGAGATGAATCTTGAGGGAATTGCACTGATTGGGCCTGAGCATTTTAACCTGGACCCGAAGATCCGAACCGGAACCGACCCAAAAATATCCGACCCGGAACCGGACCGAAAACTTACAAGTACCTTTTGGGTCTAAATTTTTTTTACCCAAAAGAACCGGAACCGAAAAGAACCGACCCGAATAGCCCCAGACCCGAAAAGAACCGACCCGAATAGACCCGACCCGATAAAAACCGATTTGTACCCGACTTAAAAACATGTATATCTAAAACTATGATGTTTTTGTGTTCTATTTTATATATATTATTTTATGATTCCGTTGAAATATTTTTTGTTAACAGCATTTGATTATTTTTTAACATTTTTAAAGTAATATAAAGCTTTAAAATGTAAAGTTTAGAGTTTTAAAATGTTTTATTTTAATTATTAATAGTTTCATTTAAATTGTTTTGTAAAATTTTAGATATATATGACAAATATTCAACTAAAGTTGATGGAATTGGGTATATCATGTCCTTTTCAGATCCTAAATACCCGAACCCGACCCGGACCCGATATGGATCCAAAAAATTACGGGTATTGTATGGGTATTTTAATTATAGACCCGAACCGACCCGAACCCGAACCAAAAATTTCTAAGTACCTATTGGGTCTAAATATTTAGGACCCGAAAAGATCCGGACCCGAAAGGAACCGGCCCGAACCCGACCCGAAGACCCGAACGCCCAGGCCTAGCACTGATTCTAATATGTCGAGAGCTGGTTGGCATTGAAACAGGACATGGTTAATGGTTTCATCTGCGTTATTACACAATTTGCAGGTAGCATCCACATTCAAACCACGTGAATTCAATCTTTCAGTAACCGCCAACGCTCCTGACACTGCCCTCCATAAGAATTGACGTATCTTAGGTAGAGTTGGAACTTTCCAGAGCTTCTTTTTCAGGTCTATGACTGCTTGTTCTGCTGGTGATCTTAACAACCTATTTAGAGGTTGACGGAAGGCCACTACAGAGTAACCAGAACGTACTGTGTAAGTTCCATGGTATGTGAATGCTTAGATATTGCGGTCTGGCGATCTTCCTGGCATTATCCTTTGGATGTGTTTAATCTCATTTGTTGGGAACAAAGAGTTTAGAACATCCATCTTCCAGTTACCACTCTCATCAATCAGTGTAGAGACTCTTTGTAAAACATCAATGTTCCTCTGTTTGTTCACCGAGTGTCTAGGCTGCGACTCCATTATCCACTTGTCAGACCAGACATAAGTGTTGGAGCCATCTCCAATAGATCTGATCATCCCTTCTTTTAGCAATTTCCTGCCAAAAAGAATGCTTCGCCACACATGACGGTCTGTAACCCTTGCCACACTCCATGAAGTCTTTAGAAGCATAGTAGTGGCCCTTGTAGATTTATGCAATCAAGCTTCCGGGTTGATTATAGAGCTTCCAAGCTTGTTTAGCCAGAAAGGCTTGATTAAAATCACCTATATCTCTGAACCCAAGCCCTCCATTTTCCTTAGATAAACATAATTTTGCCCAAGAGACCCAATGTACTTTCTTCTTGTCATCACAAGCGTCCCACTAAAAACTTTGACATGACACTCATGATCTTTTGGCAATGATGTTTAGTTAATCTAAAGCACAACACTGCGTATAGATGGAGAGCCATGGCTATAGATTTCAGCAGCACTTCTTTACCTCCAAGTGAAAGCTTCTTTGCGAACCTACCCCTTAGTCTCTTGTTGAGATTTTCACAGTTGAAGGCTAGTAGCTGCTGTTTGGAACCGCTGAAACATTCAGGGATCCCCATGTATTTTTCATCTCCACCTTCTTCTCAATGCCACACATCTCAGCAATAAGTCTCTTCATGATGGGGTCTATACCAGTTGCAAACGTAATGGCAGACTTCTGAAAGTTGATAACTTGTCCAAATGAGTCTCCATAAAGCTTCAAACAACGTAAAAACTATGCCACTTTCGGAAGATTGGCCTTACATAAGAAGAAACTATCATCAGCAAAAAGGAGATGCTGAACCGATGGACACTTCTTCGTTAACTGCATACCATGGATGAGATCGTTTGATTCAGCTCTGGACATGACATGGACCAGTGCCTCTGCGCACAGAATGAATATAAATGGTGACAATGGGTCCCCTTGACGAATGCCTCGCTCGGGAACAATGTGCTCATGTGATTGACCATTCAAAAGGACAGTATAAGAGACCGACCGAATGCACTTCATAAGCCAATCATTTCACGTTTTGTCAAAACCCATCTTGAAAAATAGTCTCTAGAAAATCTCATTCAACTCTATCGTATTCCTTTGACATATCAGTTTTTATAGCAATGTAATACTCTCTGCAATTCAGGTTAGTCTTCAGACCATGTATCATCTCATGAGCAATCAAGAGGTTATCAGAAATAAGTCTCCATGAAACAAAGGCCCCTTGTGTTGGAGATACAATTTGAGGCAAGATGTTCTTCAGCCTGCTGCATAGTACATTCGAGATGATCTTGTACACAACCGAGCAAAGGCTTATGGGCCTCAAGGCTGTCATCAGATGTGGATTTGTCTTCTTTGGTAACAGACAGAGTTGTATATAGTTCCAATCAGGAGAAATGTCACCACCTGCGAAGAACTCTTTGACCTCTTTTGACACTTGTTCTCCGGTGATGCTCCAATAATGTTGGAAGAACTTACCAATCATACCATCAGCTCTAGGTGAGCTGTCACTTTTAATCGCTTCTAGCAACTCAGCAACACTAGCAGGAGACGAGTAGCGAAAGAGATTTGAGAAATATTGAACTGCAATGTCTCCTTTTTCATCCTCTGCGAAATGCTCTATTCCATTATCATCAGTCAACATAGCAATCTTGTTTTTCATCTTACGAGACTGAGCCCACCCATGAAAAACTTTTGTGTTTCGATCACCATCTTGCAACCAAGTGTTTTTAGATTTTTCCTTTCAGTAAGTTTCTTCTTCTCTATACGTCTTCTCAAGCTCAACCTTGAGCTCAAGCATCTGGTCACTATTAGGCCTATGTTTTGCAATTTCCACTTCTAAGTCTCTTCTGATCTGAAGGATGCGCTTTTTGGTATTGCAATCTTCACTTCTTTTCCATTTAGATAGCTCCTTCCTACAAGCACGTATGCAATCCGAGACCAGACTTCCATTACCGGAGGATACCCTGTTCCACCCACGTCGCACAATTTCTATCACTTCTGGCTACTAATCAATTTTGTACACTACTAATCAATTTGATAGTTAGTTTAATAAAAAATATAATATATATTTATATGGACCAATTTATTTTTCTAAAAATTCTAAGAATCATTCTATTAATAACACGTGTCTACAAAAATATGTTGTAATGCTCCAGTATTAATATATAGGGGATTAACGAGTTCTACTCCATTTTTAATATAAGAGACTATTTAAATGCCAAGAACCAGTCAAGACAAGATTAAACACATCCTTATTTTCATATCTTGTAATTTAATAATTTTAACTAAATAAACCACAAGGTGGTGGTCTCGTAGATAGAATTTGGACAACTAAGTAATACGGATTTAAAACCACTCCAATACATTTTTTTTTGTCACATGGATATGAGACAATACTCTAATGGTTTACTCTATTTTTCTTTTAAATCGAGTAAAAATATAATGATAAACAAAAAAAACTCTATTTATAGAGTAAATTCATTTTCACTCTATTATAAAATAAAAATTTGAGTACTATTATAACTTATTTACTTTAGACTCTATTTTACACCGAAAATAAGGTATCATTAGAGATCAATGGAGATGTTCTAAGCTTTATTTGATACCCAAAGAGATGGTCCATCTATGGACTACACCTACCCCTGAGAATTAGTATAGGGCCTGTTCGTTTGTACATTTGGAAGATGCATCCAAATGGTCCATCTAGATGCCTTATCCAGATGCTTCATCTGGGTGTTGTTCGTTTCTTCATTTCGTCTATGCAACCAGATGAATCATAAGAATGCAACTATGTTCGTTTATTTTTTTATTTTTTAACTTGCATCTGCATCCAGGTTGACTTGTTAATGAAATGACTAAAATATATTTTTTCAAAATTTTTAGCGGGAAAATATCATTTTTACGGTTTTGGTGGAAAATAATATTTGCGGTTTTTGTAGGAAAATGTGTTTTAACGAAAAGTGTGTTTTTCTGGTTTTGGCGGAAAAATAAGTTTATGCGTTTTGGCAGGAAAATTGCGTTTTTGCGGGTTTGGCAGGAAATACTTTTTGGTGGTTTTGGTGGAAAATGTGTTTTTGACGAAAAAGTGTGTGTTTTCTGATTTTGTCGGGAAAATACGTGTTTTGCGGTTTTGACAGGAAAATTACGTTTTTTTGCAAGAAACACTTTTTGGCGGTTTTGGCTTAAAGTGTGTTTTTGACGAAAAAGTGTGTTTTTGTGGGTTTGACGGAAAAATGTTTTTTCACAGTTTTGGCGAGAAAATGTTTTTTTTGCGGG
Source organism: Brassica oleracea var. oleracea (assembly GCF_000695525.1). Taxonomy (NCBI): domain Eukaryota; kingdom Viridiplantae; phylum Streptophyta; class Magnoliopsida; order Brassicales; family Brassicaceae; genus Brassica; species Brassica oleracea. The sequence goes on along the minus strand of NC_027749.1, from coordinate 11,047,825 downwards.
TTTTGGCGGAAAAGTGCATTTTGCGTTTTTTTTGACGGGAAAAGTACATTTTTGCGTTTTTGATAGAAAATATTTTTTGTGGTTTTTGCGGAAAAATGTGTTTTGACGAAAAGTGTATTTTGTGGATTTGGCGAGAAAATGCGTTTTGGCGGTTTTGGCGGGAACATGCGCTTTTGTGGTTTTTGGCGAAACATGTGTTTTTTCGTTTTTGGCGGGAAAATGTGTTTTTCCGGTTTTGGCGGAAAAATTCGTTTTTGGCGGGAAAATGTGTTTTTCCGGTTTTGGCGGAAAATGCGTTTTCCGGTTTTGGCGGGAAAATGTGATTTTCTGATTTTGGCGGGAAAAATGTGTTTATCTGTTTTGGTGGGAAAATGCAATTTTCTGGTTTGGCAAGAAAATGCGTTTTCCGTATTTAGCGGAAAAATGTGTTTTTTGCGGTTTTTACCGAAACTGTATTTTTGCCGGGAAAATGTGTTTTCAGGTTTTGGCGGGAAAATGTATTTTTGCGATTTTTGCGACAAAATATGTTTTTTACGGTTTTGGCGGGAAATTATGTTTTTCGATTTTTGTGCAGTTTTACTTTTTGGCGGGAAAGTTTGTTTTACCGTTTTGGCCAAAAAGTGCGGTTTTACTGGTTTGATCGAAAAGTACGTTTCATGGAAATGTGCGTTTTTATGTTTTTTGCAGTTTTGGCAGAAATGTGTGTTTATCATTTTTGGCGAGAAAATGCATTTTTTGGTTTTGGCGGAAAAATATATATGGAAAAATATAGGATTTTTTGTTTGAAAATAATATTTTGATTTAAAAAAAAAATATTTTGTCATTTATCATTTTGGACTGAACTAGTATATCTGCATCCAGATGCACCATCAAGACTCACCTTCATTTGAGTGAAAATTTGAGATGAATTTTTTAAAATACAGCTAGGTGATATATCTGGATGTAACATTATAATATACAAAATAAACATCGATTTGCATCTTCACCCAGATGGATCACATGGATTAGCAAACGAAAAGCACCTTACTCATTTGCATGTTTTGTCTCGTAGTAGTTAAAAGATGCGTAGTCTTTGTATGTGAGGATTAAATTTGGAATCAAAACATCTCTATCTCATTTAGGTATATGCGACTACAACAAGTTGATTTTGAAGAAATGGCATAGTCACCAGAAGACTGAATTATTTACACGACCATGATAATAAGGTTCATTACTTACCTTTCCTAAGATTCAAATCCAACATTTGTTAAAATCAGGAATTAATAGAGCATCTTTTTGGTCAGCTTATTTTGTAATTAACTACTAATGCAAGTGAAATCATGCTTGTTAATATTTTGCATTTTAGTAAAAATAAGATGAATAAATATTGTAGAAAGGCACAAAAATTATCTACAATAATATCAATCACATATTTTAGATTATTTTGTAAATTTTTTGCAGAATTTAAATTTGACATTAATTTCAGCACTCAGAATGTATCAGAATAGTGTTGTACCTTTTGGATATATATTTTCCTGATAATCTAAAAAGCGGTTGGATATGAAAGAACATCAACACTATTAGCAAAGTTTATAATAGAATCGTACAATACATAATAATGAATTGATGCAAAACAAAAAGGCATTAAAAGAGGACAATTGAAATGGTAAAAGAACGTGGAAGCTAGACGACAACAATAAGAAAACTTAAAAAAAAAAAAGATCAAATATGAGAAAGGATGTATTGTGTGATATTGTCGAAATAAAAATGATGCTATGAAATAATATGCATTATGACATCGCAGAAGTAAAAACTGATGCTATTATTAGGGCTGGGACGGATCCGGATATCCGGGAAATTTAGGGTATCCGGATCCGGATCCGGATCCGTCGGATCCGTGAATTTAATATCCGGATCCGGATTCGTGGTTTCCGGATATCCGGATTTCGGATATCCGTCTCTATATTCAATTATCCGCGGATATCCGGATCCGGATCCGGATCCGCAAAAATAATTAAAAATAATAATTTTTTTTTAAAAACTAAAATTTTAAAAATAATACATAAATGAAATATTTATACAAGAGTTATAAATATATATATATATATATGTCTATAATATTGTAAAAACTAAAATATAATATTACAAAATTAATTTATGTATAAATATTATTATATAAAGTATAAATATTAATGAAATTTAAAAAGTTAATGTGTTTTAAAAGTACGGATCCGGATCCGGATATCCGGACCTAAAAATTAAGATATCCGGATCCGGATCCGGTTTGGACGGATCCAAGATTTTACTATCCGGATTCGGATCCGGGCACCCCGGATATCCTATTTTCGGAGCGGATACGGAGCGGATCTCGGATCGAATCCGGATCTCGGATAATAAGTCCCATGCCTAGCTATTATGAATGAATTTCAAAAACTAAAAAGCATAGGAATTATAAGAAGGGTTTGCATTGGACCAAAGGTTGAGACGATAAACGAGAGACGTGAGAATTTATCTAACTACATTTTTCACTCAATGTCAGTCCTAGATAAACAAAATGTGTAACGATTTAGTTTTGACTTTCTCATTTCTACAAGGGAGTTTACGAGTTTACTCTTAGGAATTATGATACACAAGTCCACGTGTTGGAACATGTGTGATTTATGTGTTCTGATGCAGCGGACAACTAGGTTGAACGGTCGATCAATGAACTTTTAAGGTTCTTAGAAACCTGTTCTTCGATCAATCAAGAATTTTTTTCGATAGCTTCTTGAGACCAACTTCCTGCTTGATGAATTTAATCAAATCGAACAAGATATAAAGCAAAACAGCTAGCTTATTAATTATCAAAGTCTGAATACAACTTAGGCTTGAATGCATATTTATAATAAATCTTTAAATCTAGAAAAATCTAATCTTAATTAAAATAGGAAAATCAATAAAATTTGGAAAATACAAATAAAAGTAACTATCTTAATTGATACTAATAATAAAATAAATAATAAGATATTTGGATATATTCCAAATACTTATCTGCATCATTCTCTCCGGATTGGAAAAGATTCGTCTTCGAATCTTGAATCGCTTTTTTGTAGCTGATATCTTCAAAAATTTATCTTCAAATCCGAATTTTGCACAAAGCCAAATCTTCTGAACTTGCCAGAAATTTGCACAATTTGAATCTGGCCTGATTGTTGCACGTAACTCGTCCTGCACGTAACTCATCCTGCACGAACTTTGCACGGATCTTCTGCTGCACGATTTTTGCACAGACGAGATTTGCAAAAGAATTTTCACTGAAAACGAAGTCGACAACGCGGACATCATCTTCGTAGACGTCGTAGATCTGATCACCATAGATCTCCTGATAGATCTCATAGTTTTCTTCTCTCTCAACAAAGGCAATTTCGTCCTGGATATGATAGATGTTCGCACTCACCATGACATCCAGAATCGTTCTTCGATTAATAAACCAAAGAGACGCAGCTCTGATACCACCTGATGCAGCAGACAACTAGGTTGAACGGTCGATCAAGGAACCTTTAAGGTTCTTAGAGACATGTTCTTGGATCAATCAAGAGTTTCTTTAGATAGCTTTTTGAGACCAACTTCCTACTTGATGAATTTAATCAAATCGAACAAGGTATAAAGCAAAACAGCTGGTTTATTAATTATCAAAGTCTGAATACAACTTAGGTTTGAATGTCTATTTATAATAAATCCTTAAATCTAGAAAACCCTAATCTTAATTAAAATAGGAAAACCAATAAAATTTGGAAAATACAAATAAAAGTAACTATCTTAATTGATTCCAAATAATAAAATAAATAATAAGATATTTGGATATATTCCAAATACTTATCTGCATCAGTTCTGAGTTGAATGAATAAACGTGTGTATCTTGTCATCAGTGCTAGAGATGATTAGTGTCGAGTAACCTATATTTTGGTAAAATTATCTAGGGAAATTGCCAAAAATACCATTTTCATAATACCACTTTTCATGTTTACACTCCACTTTTATCCTCATCTTTAATGAAGGGTAAAAGATATTTATAACTTTTTAATTTGATTAACTTTGACAAAAAAAAATTAACTAATCTAAAATTAAAACATCAACTCTAAACCCTAAATCATCAACTCTAAACCCTAAACCATGAAACATCAACTCTAAACCTTAAACCCCAAAATATCAACTCTAAACCCTAAACCCTAAACCCCAAACCTTCAAATCTAAACCCCAAAACATCAACTCTAAACCCTAAACCCTAAACCTTCAAATCTAAACCGTAAAACATCAACTCTAAACCCTAAACATAAACCCTAAACCCAAAATCTAAGCTTAAAACATCAACTATAAAACCTAAATGAAACTCTAAACCCTAAACAATGAAACATCAACTCTAACCCTAAACCCCGAAACATCAACTCTAAACCCTAAACCCTAAACCTTCAAATCTAAACCCTAAAACATCAACTCTAAACCCTAAACGTAAACCCTAAACCGTATATTTTTATGAAATTTGAACCCTAAACCCTAAAACCCTAAACCCTAAAACCCTAAACCTTCAAAACTAAACCCTAAAACATCAACTCTAACCCTAAACATAAACCCTAAACCCTAAAACCCTAAACCTTCAATTCTAAACCCTAAAACATCAACTCTAGGGTTTTAGGATTTAGGATTTAACCTTCAAATCTAAACCCCAAAACATCAACTCTAAACCCTAAACCCTAAACCCCAAACCTTCAAATCTAAACCCCAAAACATCAACTACTACTTTTTAGGGTTTAGGGTTTAGTGTTGATAGTTTAGGGTTTAGTGTTGATGGTTTAGGGTTTAGAGTTGAAGTTTAGGGTTTAGGGTTTAGAGTTAATGTTTTAGGGTTTAGAGTTGAAGGTTTAGGGTTTAGGATTTAGGGTTTAGAGTTGATGTTTCGGGTTTAGGATTTAGAGTTGATGTTTCAGGGTTTAGGGTTCGTATTGCAAAAAAAAAAGGGATTATGATTGATGGTTTAGGGTTTAGGGTTCATATTTCAAAAAAAATAGGGTTTAGGATTGATGGTTTAGGATTTAAAGTTGAGTTTTAGGGTTTAGAGTTTGAATTTCGAAATAATATAATTCGAAAAAAAATTTAAAAAATTATTTTTATTTTTTTAGATATTTATTTATTTAAATATTTATTTATTATATATATAAAAAACAAAGACATAAGAGTCTTTTTCCACTTAATGAAGAAGATATATTTGAAAATGTTCCTTTAGTGGTGGTAAAAATGAAAAGCGGTAGTATGAAAGTGGTAAACATGTAATTTTTTCAATTATCTAATCATTTTTATTAAACATTCTGAAGAATAAGAATTTTGCTAATTGATGTGTACTCATTGTTTTTTGTTTTCACAAGTGAAAAAACTGTGTAAAATGAAGGATTACTTGATATATCAGTCAAGACTAAAGAATGTGGTAAATAGCGAAAACCAATCTAGTATGAAGGATTATAATTCATTACTGAGAGTAAATTTATTCCGATAATAACAGGAAGCGCATATATACAACTCATGCACTGATGCAAATGCAAAATGTAATTTGTAAGTCATGCATGCGAATGTTACAAATTAAATGAATAACATACACTACATTGGAGAAATATATACAATAATAATATTCTAGTGGGAAAGAATTATTGGAAACAAGTGTGTAAAAATGAATAAAGAGTTACGTATGATTAAGCACGAAAGTTTGTGACCATAGACATGGGAACCAAACAAAGCCCTTTTTTCTTCAAGTCTACTGATAATCCACCTTCGTTTTGCACTGCACTCTTTCCTTTCGCCTATGTAAAATTACCGCATGGTAAATTACTGTGAGATATCGAAAATAATTCGTACTCCCTCAGTTTCAAATTTATTGTCGTCTTAGTGAAATTTATGTCATATTAAATATCGTTTTATGTTTTCAGTGCATTTAATATTCTATTCGTTTCATTTTAGTTGTCGTTTTATACTTGCACACACAAATTAAAAAATCATTTAATTATGCATATTTCCAAAATAAAAACATCATTACCAATACACCTAACTAAATTTTATCCAGTACTCCCTCTGTATCATTTTAAGTGGTGTTTAAGGATTTTTATTTTGTTTCATAATAAGTGATGTTCTCACTATCCAAGATAAAATTTAATATCATTTAAAATTTGTGACCAATTAAAAAATAATGCAAAATTTTTTATTGGTTGAATTTGTTTTATTTAATGCTACTTTTATATAACCAAGATAAATTACATGAAATTTTACATTTTCTTAATCTTTGTTCAAAAACCTTAAACACCACTTAAAGTGATCCAGAGAGAGTAGAAAAATAGATTAGAATATAAAATCAATAAATTTTGCATTGAGATTATAAAACGACACTTGCTTTGAAACAAAAATTTTACTCTACAACGACAATTAAATTGAAACGGAAGAAGTAGCTAGTTTTTCCAATTCTAATCCCTATTCTTTTAGATTTTAGTTTATTAATTAACATAATACAATAAAATTATATATTAATTAGAGGTAAAAATAAAATTTAATTATTTTTTTAATTTTTGTTGAAAAATCTAGAACGACAAATAAAATGAAATGGACCGGTATACCTTTTGATTGATAAACTCAAGCGTTACGTATACGAAGTTAAACTCTTGTCTATAGTTAGTGTGATTAAATTCTTACATTATTTGTGTCTTTACCAACGCCACCCCCGTGTCTCGTGTTGTTGTCCAATAGGTTCATTATGCTATTGACCTGTAAAAAAACAAATCGTTCGTAGTTGATTTATTTATTTATGGACCAAATTAATTAAGGTACGTTTGACTTGTTAAATTGATTATTTATTATATTCATCTATGTCAAATATAACTCACGCAATGGCACCGATTGTTCCATCAAGTTTTTTTGTGTGGTTCATTTCAAGAATAGTTCGATTATGTGTCTCAATGGCGTCTAGCCTTATCGATCCACTGTCCCATAAATGATATAATTAGCATTTGACTAATAGATTATAAATATCAATATCATGACATTATTCACTTTAATATTACCAAACTCGACTGTTAGTAGTGCAAAACAAAGAAGAAGAACCTACAGTAATGTTCTTAGATAAACACTGTGACCAAAAGATCAGAATTATAAAAAGATTGATATTTTCAAACTTAAACATAAAATTTGTTGCCTTGCCTACCGCTTTAAGTATTCTCTTAAGAATTATAAAGAATAAATCGTTTTGTTCTAAAAATATGATTTTTAGAACAATACATACATAGATAGACTCATATAATGTAAATATCATATATAAATAGATAGAGATAGACTTACATTAAGACTACGAGAAGGAGAAGATGCAGTGTCTTCAAGATCACAATGACGACCAAAAGGAATCTCCCTATTTCTTGCCCTCTTGATGTTCAAATTGTTGTAATAGTTAGGTCCTCCTTGTTTAGACATGTCGAGGGTCTTCTTAGTCGCGACGAAAGACATTGCATCGGGGACGGAGGAAGAACTGAAATCTACGATATGGACAGCACTTGGAGAAGCCTCGAAGAAGTGGACATCTTCGAAGTACATTGACCAGCTACTTTCCTCCGGGCTTTGGTCGCTTGAAAACGTCGACGTTTCGCATTTGCTCATAATGAAAGCATTGTTCGTTGAGCTCTCCATGAATATTTTCAAAGAGAAAAAGAAATGGAGTTTTTTCTTGGTTTGTTAATTAATTGGTAGCGATAGATGAAACATGCGTAAGGGTTAATTATATACATGATAAATTGTATTTTTTTTTCTAAAGCACAAATTAGTCTATAATAAAATATCAAATATGTCCCTTCTCGGACATCCAATAAAATGAAATATTAAATATACTATATTTAAGCCGAATTAGTTTTTATTTTGCTGTCAATGATGGGAATGTTGGTTTGGAATGTTGGTTTGTGTGGTCGCTCTATCTGTATTTTCTTCTATTTGGTTGGAATAAAAGTTGATTTGAAATATTCAAACCAATTTAGTACTGTTACTTCTGCGGATTTAAACATGAACTAGTGCGGATACCTTTTCATTTTATCAATATATAAATTTTAAATTATACAAGGACAACTTTCTTAAATAGTTATTTTAAAATTTTTGTCACAAAAATAGTTCTCAAAGAGAAAAATGACTAAATAGCATCTTTTTACTTTGAAAATTTTAATTTTAATTTTTTAAACATAAAACTCTATCGTCAAAACTCTACCCTTTAACTCTAAATCCTCAGTCTAGATTAGTTATCCCTAAGGTATAAATTTAACTTTAATCTTTAATAAAACTTATTTTGGTCATTTTCCTCTTTAAGGGTTATTTGTAACAAAAACTTAAAAAAACTATTCTAGGAAATTTCTCATTATATATTGTATATATTCATTTCAAGATAATATATTAATTTCATTAAAAAATAGAAAATTTATAGTTCTAAACATAAAGGTTTAACTTATGTTAATAATTTTCTTCTTTTTTTGTATAAATTATTACATAATTTATGAATTTTAATTCTTTTAAATGGGGAATGATATTTTAATCCTTTTAAACGGTGAATCATATTTTATTTATTTATTTAAATGAAAGTAATTTTTTAAAATATATTAATTTAGTAATTTAATATAATTTTCATATGTACTAATTTATTACTTCTATTGTAATATAATATAAACTATATTTATAAAATAGAATATAATTTTATCTTATTTAGTTTAAAATAAAATTTTAATTAAATTAAATTTACAATAATATTATACTACTAATTAAGAAATTAACCAATGAATTAATTAAAAATATATTTATTTTTGTAAGATTTTGTTTAGATTATTCTTCAACAGATTTTGTTATTACTAAAACTAAAATTTAAATTTGAAATTAAAATTGATTTTTATTAGTATCCTTTTAATTATTTAGATTTTTAGAAATATAATATATTTAATAAACTAATGTAAATAATCAAATAAATGTAATTGAACGGTATTTCTCTTTTAATAGAGAATAGGGAAGTTGCCAAATGTGACTTACAACTTGATTTTAAACACAAACCTATACCCAAATTTGAATCAAATGCAAAACTAACCTAAAAGCCTTGTGAAATTACAGTCATCCCCTTTGACAAAACAAAAAAATAGAAACCATTTTTATGAATATAGCCCCAGTAAGTCGTCTGAGATGCTAGAAGTCTTTTAAACGACTTCCAAGTAAGTCTTCTGGTGTAGCTGATCTTAAAAATAATTCTAAAAAATTTTAAAAAAATATTTTGATAAGCGAAAAATTAAAATCATGTAACTATAAACAGTTTTAAGTGATATAAATTAAAATATAACAAAACTGAATTGTTTTCAACATAGATGAGTGTAGGTAGTGAATCATGGTATTCTTTGGTCTAGGGTTTGACAACATATGTTGTACTATTGTATGTATTCTTAGGGTTAGATTTTGGAAAGCTTGAATATTTTTTTGAAAAATTAAATTTTTACCTGTAAATGTTTATTTTTGTGTATAGTAAACACTTTTGAAGTTTAATTTGATTTTATGAAGTGTTTAGTTAGTTAATTAAGTTTAGGAGTTACGTTTAGGGTCTAGACATGAAAGTCGTCTGGTGAAAAATTTTAGCTGGACGACTTACAGGGAAGTCGTCGATACCGGACCGAATCCTTCATTTTACCAATGTACTTTTAACCCTAATCGGATCATTTACCGGACATATAAATACCATTTTTTCACTTTTTCACAACTTTCCAAAACCCTAGCGCCTTTTCTCTCCAGAGGCGATTACGAAGGCGATTACGCCATGATTTCTCACCGCCAGTAATCTCTCGTATTCCGTCGCTCTCACCACCGGTAATCTCTCCTCTTACGACGGATCTTGTTTCTCCTTCATGGTGTAGAGTATTTAGTAGTTTAAACTGACCATCCGCTTCCTTTGTTTCAGATTTGAAACCGCATTTCGTTGAACTCCGCCGCGGGTAAGTTATTTCTCTTGTCTTAAGGCGTTTAGCCGCCGTAAAACCCTAAAAATTGTAGTCTTGATTCTTCTTTTCCCGTTGATTTTTGTAGATTTGGTGTCGTTGGAGACCATATCTTCTCCGACTGTAAGTCATCCATCTTTTATAGAAACAATTTTTGTATTTATTCAGAAAGACTACTCAGACGACTTCCTTAGGGTTTGACAACATATGTTGTACTATTGTATGTATTCTTAGGGTTAGATTTTGGAAAGCTTGAATATTTTTTTGAAAAATTAAATTTTTACCTGTAAATGTTTATTTTTGTGTATAGTAAACACTTTTGAAGTTTAATTTGATTTTATGAAGTGTTTAGTTAGTTAATTAAGTTTAGGAGTTACGTTTAGGGTCTAGACATGAAAGTCGTCTGGTGAAAAATTTTAGCTGGACGACTTACAGGGAAGTCGTCGATACCGGACCGAATCCTTCATTTTACCAATGTACTTTTAACCCTAATCGGATCATTTACCGGACATATAAATACCATTTTTTCACTTTTTCACAACTTTCCAAAACCCTAGCGCCTTTTCTCTCCAGAGGCGATTACGAAGGCGATTACGCCATGATTTCTCACCGCCAGTAATCTCTCGTATTCCGTCGCTCTCACCACCGGTAATCTCTCCTCTTACGACGGATCTTGTTTCTCCTTCATGGTGTAGAGTATTTAGTAGTTTAAACTGACCATCTGTTTCCTTTGTTTCAGATCTGAAACCGCGTCTAGTTGAACTCCGCCGCCGGTAAGTTATTTCTCTTGTCTTAAAGCGTTTAGCCGCCGTAAAACCCAAAAAATTGTAGTCTTTATTCTTTGATTTTTGTAGATTTGGTGTCGTTGGAGACCATATCTTCTCCGACTGTAAGTCATCCATCTTTTATAGAAACAATTTTTGTATTTATTCAGAAAGACTACTCAGACGACTTCCTGGAAGTCTTCCATAGTCTAAGACTTCGTAGAAGACTTCCTGAAAGTCTTCCAGAGTGTAAGACTTCGTAGAAGACTTCTTGGAAGTCTTCCAGACGACCTAAGTCTTCGTTGGAAGTCTTCCAGAGTGTAAGACTTTGTAGAAGACTTCCTGGAAGTCGTCTCAGTAGTCTTCTCACTAAAATTTACATGCAATTTACATGCAAGTCTTCTCAGTAATCTTATGTGTTTGAGATGCTTGTTTTTGATTGTTTTGCACGCCAGAAAATGGATTTACCAGCACTCCCGCAGAGGATATACACATTAGGGGAAGATCCCTCTGTACATAAGAGCATTTCGTATCACACTGATGACACGAATTTATTTAATGCTCTAAGGCGAGCTCTAAATGATGACGAATATGAGGAGCTGAAGGAGTCGAAGTTGGGACTGTTCATCAAGTTCAAGGAGATGAATTTTGGTTGGGCTTCAAGGCTAGTTCATTATATGCTCAGTTTCCAGCTTAACATCAAGAAGTAGTATGAGCTCTGGAGTCTCGTTGGTCCACAACCGGTGAGGTTTTCGCTGTTGGATTTGAACACCTTACTGGTCTGAACTGCGATTACATCGAGGACCTGGAAAATCCAAGGGTTGAGGTTACGAAGGAGATGGCTGCTTTCTGGGAGATGATGGGTGTTGATGTCGATGTTGGGCCAATTACTGAACATATAAAAGCAGCATTTGGAAGATGCGAGGAGTGGTCTCGGGAAGATCGCATGCGGCTCAGATACCTTGCCATCTTCACTGGAATCATTGAAGGGAGAAAGTACTCAACCGCTACGCGGGCTAGTCTTGCAAGGCTAGTGATGGATTTAGAAAGATTTGAGAATTGTCCTTTGGGAGAGTGGCGTTTAAGGTGCTGTTGGAGTCTGTGAAGGGTGTAAATTTGGAATCAAATTCATACACTATTGATGGGTTTGTTCAAGTTCTCCAGGTGTGGGCGTACTTTGCTCTGCCAAAATTTGGTGCTAATTATGGGCATCCCCTACCAAACAGACCGTCTCCGCTGATGCTGGCTTACAATGGTGGCAAAGGACGCAGATTTTTTAAAGAGGCCATTAGCAGACATGTATTTAAACTTCACTCCATAAGACTTCACAGAAGACTTTAAAGTAAGTCGTCTGGTAAGTCATCCAGAGAAGACCTCGCAGAAGACTTAAAGTTATGTCGTCTGGGCGACTTAACTTTAAGTCTTCTGCGCAGTCTTCTCTGGCTGACTTACCAGACGACTTACTTTAAAGTCTTCTGTGAAGTCTTTTCATGATGATTTCAGTCTTTGTTATCTGAGTTGATATCTATATCTTTTATTTTTGTAGACTAGCGTGATCAACTTCGTCCAGAAGGACTTTGCTGAGATGTTTCCACGATGGGACTTTGATGTAGAGGACCCGACCGCGGAGAACATAATCAAAGTCATGTTTAACGCGAAAGCTAATTGGAACTGGACCATGAATTGCTGGGAAGTCACCGGTACTAAACCAAGAGTGAAGAAGGAAGAGAGTGAAGCGGAGACAGAGAGTGGTGTGAAGGAGGAAAGTGCAGTATCTCGGAAGAAAGCTCGTAAAGCGGCTTCTGTTGAGGCTAGTAAAGTGCCTTCTGCTGAGGCACGTGCAGAGGCTCGTTCAAACAAAGTATCTACGTCTGTTGGTGGGATGACCAAGGAGCAGATTGAAAAAAAGCTTCAAGGGCATAGCTGATGTCATGAGGGATGAGTTTGGGATGTGCCTTAGGGAGATCAAGTTGCTGGGGGATATGATAGAAGCTGTGGAGAAGAAGGTGGGAATCACCAAAAAAGGGACTGCATCTAATGAACTTCAAATGACAACTTCAAATCTGGAAAAGTGTGGGCACGAAACCGGGGTTAGTACCAAAACCTCTCCCAAAATCACAGAGAAGAGATTGGCTAGAAAAAATGCTAGGAATAAGGAATGATGTGCTTTGTTTCTTGTATGTCGGAACATGTGTGTTTGTTTCTAGTGTGCTTGGATCATTTTCTTATGTATGGATTTTGTTTCATCTTTTGAATTGGATATTTGGTTGATATTTTATAAACACATTTTATACATCGAAATTGCAGAGTGAGAGTGTGAATGGGGCGAAAGCAGGACAGAATGGGGCACATGAGCCCCAAGAACCGAGTGGTGAACCTAGCGACAAAGAAATATCCACTGATTCAGATTTACAGAAGGGGGAAACTAGAAGGCAGAGAAAGAGGAATGCTGCTATGGCACATGTCGTGGAAGGAGTGAGCGAGCAAGGAAACTTGTTGCCTCACAGCAAACTCCTTTTCAGAGAAACATCACTGCCAAAGTGATCATTCCAAACAAAAGGGTTGGCCAAGGCTATGATCCTTTTGCACCCTATGACAAGAAGAGGTCGAAGGTGCTCACTGACTGGGTGATACTTGATCCGTAAGTGAGAATGTCCCATAATAGCTTCCTTTAGTATACAAAAAAATCTTGCTTATCTACATTTTGTGTTTGCAGTTATTTTAAAACACCTATGGACAAAAAACCACGTAGATGTCCAAGTCGGTTTTATTTCACCCTCCGAACCCCTGTAGAATGACTGAACGACGGAGTAAGTCTCCTGCTATGTCTTCTAGTTTCCCCCTTACCAGTAGTTATGTCTTCTCTAGAAGACTTAACATACGACTTACCAATTTGTCTTCTGTTAAGTCTTTTAAAGAAGACTTATCAGACGACTTACGCTTAAGTCATCTGTTAATTCTTCTCTAGACGACTTAACAGAAGACTTACTAGACGATTTAAGCGTAAGTCGTTTGATAAGTATCTCTTACTTGTATTGTTTTATATGCAGCATATGGATTCTTTTATTAATGTACTGAGGCAACGGTACCGAGATAATCCACATCATTTCAGGAGCGAGAGACTGTGCTTTCTTGATCATATATTTTCTCGGCAGTGGTCCCACAAGTACCCGGAATTTAAGAGCGACAAGGGCGATATCAACGGCTTAGGAAGAAGACTCCCTGGTGGGGCGTGGAATTATCATGCAGGCATGGTACCAACATTTTGCCAATCTATGAAGGTTTGGGGGCTGGATGTGGATGATATTTATGCGCCAGTGAACTTCAGGAACGAGCATTGGATTGCTATTTGGATATCGATCCCTAAGAGGCACATAATCGTCTGGGACAGCATTTTAACACATATTAAAGCTGCAGACCTCGATGTGCCCATGGAGCCTTTTGTCAACATGGTCCCTTATCTGCTTGTTGAGTGCGCTGGCTCTGACGAAGAACGTGTCAACCACACACTGGAGCTATACACATATGAGAGAGTTACCGTTGGAGTAGCTCAGTGCCGAGCTGGTGATTGTGGCTTGTGGGCTCTGAAGTATATCGAGTGTCATGCTCTTGGAATGTCATTTCCTCCATAGTTTTGTAACAAGAACGCGAAGGCTATAAGGGAGAAAATGGCGTTGGTTATATTTCAGGAGACTCCTGAAGGCCATGCAAAAGAGAACGAAGACAATGAGGAGAACATATGACGAGCAAGGTTAATGATGTTTTATTTGTACTTGAACTTGTGGGATGAAATGTGCTTTTGTATGACAGATTAGGAAGGTGATGTTTTTGTAACAGAGTCAGGACATGATGTAGTTTTTTGTAACCTATCCTCGTACCAAACTATCATTTCGTAGAAAATTAGTTTGGTAGTGCTGTAACCTTTCAGATAATCTAATCTAATGGTGGAGTTGTTGTCTTTTTAAGTTGCAATTAAATTCATAACACGTAAACCCATAACAGAAGCATATAAATTGCAATACAGAGATGTTCATAACACAAAGTCATAACAGATACGCAGATAGATAGTCTTCTAGACGACCCATAACAGAAGCAGGTAAATTACAATACAGAGAAGTTTATAACACAAAGTCATAACAGATACGCAGATAGATAGTCTTCTGGACGACTAACGAGAAGGTTGTCCAGGAGTTAAGTCTTATGGACGACTAACGAGAAGGTCGTCCAGGAGTTAAGTCTTATGCCAACACACGAATAGCTGCCGTACACTTCTGAAGTGTAGAGAGACCAAGCCTTCCGAGACCGTCTTTCTTCTGACGAAAGAATTGAACTTTATTTGAGAGACGATCAACAATATGCATAAACAATGGTTTGTTCATTCGAAATCGTCGTCGGAATAGATTTTCTGGATACGTTGGAGCATCACTAAAATAATCATTCCACAACCGGAAATGACCATCTTCACGGTTTCTTTCGATAAAAAATCTTTTTTTTCTTGTCTTCTTTTCGCCTTCTTGATCATCGTTAGCAATGATTAAATTCTCGAATGTCTGATCCAAATATTGATCAAAAAAATTGATCATACTCTTCATCAAACGAGTCTTGATAATTGTTGTGAGAAGAAGATGCCATGAGATAGATTTTTTTGAGAAAGATAATGGAGAGAATGGAGAGAGATGGGAGAATAGAAAATAGACTTGGTTTAGAGAGACAATGGAGAGAGATGGAAGAATAGAAAATAGACTTGGTTTAGAGAGACAATGGAGAGAGATGGAAGAATAGAAAATAGACTTGGTTTAGAGAGACAATGGAGAGAGATGGAAGAATAGAAAATAGACTTGGTTTAGAGAGACAATGGAGAGAGATGGAAGAATAGAAAATAGACTTGGTTTAGAGAGACAATGGAGAGAGATGGAAGAATAGAAAATAGACTTGGTTTAGAGAGACAATGGAGAGAGATGGAAGAATAGAAAATAGACTTGGTTTAGAAAGACAATGGAGAGAGATGGGAGAACTACGCTGCTACTCTTGACAATATATAATAGATAGGAGAATGATAATGTGCCCGTGATGCAAAAAGACAAAACCTTTCACTACTCTCGTGACCACAAGCATAACAAAAAAAACAAACTTAAAGAGAACCAAGCAACAAACTTAAAGAACCAAGCAACAAACTAAAAGAGAACCAAGCAACAAACTTAAAGAACTTGAAACAGACTTAAACTAATTAAACAACAAGTCACTGATGAGCTTCTTCTTGAGGGCTTGTTCTTCATCATCTAGAGGTTCTTTTTTGCTAATTAAACTGTCTAGAAGCATGTTCTTAGACAAGCGATCTTTCAAGACCAAGTCTTGTTGTTTTAATGACACCATAGACTGAAACTCCTTGACCGCATTCTCCTTCCGCGCATTCTCCTCAACCATTGTCTTCTTACCACGGGCCTTAGCGGCTTTAACACCCTCTGGACGCATTGTTTCAGTTGGTTGAGAGCTTGAACAATCTGCCCCGTCCTCATCAACCTTTCTTTTTTTTGAGCTTCCTGCGTTTTTGGAAGATGAAAGCTCACACCACTTCTGGTCGTTCTTCAGCTCCTTCCAAGCATGTTCAAGGAGAAATCTCTTCTTATAGTTGTTGAAAAAAATTTCATGGGCACGTTTCACCACATCATTCTGGTTCTGGCCACTACTTCTCTCCCTTGTTGCAGCTTCATAGGCTCCACAGAACTTGCAAACTTGTTCATTTATCTTGTGCCATCGATGCTTACAATTATTTGCCTCTCTATGTTCACCTCCAGAGACCTGACTCGCTGAAAAATACGCTGCAACTTTTGACCAGAAAGCGCCTAATTTTTGCTCATTGTTAACCACTGCATCTTTGCTCGTGTTTAACCACGAGCTAATGAGCAACATATCATCCGAAGGCGTCCACTTCCTTCGTTCTTTACGGTCAGGAGGAGTGTTTCCAACGAAGTTCGAATCAGCTTTACCTTGAGTGGGAAGAAAAGGAACTTGGCTTGAAGATAGCTTGACACTATCTTCATAGGAACCAAAGGCAATATCTTGTTGACTATTTAGTAGATCAACAAAATTTGGATTATGTCTAT